>NW_016690231.1:4904738-5366043 GCF_001604755.1 Lepidothrix coronata
TAAATATAGCTGATGAGCTGTTCTTGAATCCCACCTAATTACATCTCCTCTCCTGTGTGCTGGCACTTCCCAGCTCTTTGGAGCTACAAGGAGCTGGATGATTGCAGCTTGAACTCCTCAGGTGGAGCGAGACGCTCATTTGTCATCCCCTGTTTGGCTGTCTTGTACTTGGGAGGAGGGAAATGAAAAGTTGAATTCTCTGAGAAGGGAGGGAAAATAAAAAAAAAAAAATCCTTTTGAACTCTTGGCTCATTAAGATGTCAAAAGGTTGGGTGCCCTGGCAACTGCTTCATCTCTTTAAGCGGGGCTTGAAATTCCTGCAGTCATCCTGCAGGGAATTCACAGGCAGTTGCTGGGCTCCTTGTCCATGGGAAGATGCCCATAGCTCAGCTACAGGATCCTCCTGAAAATCTGCTCTAATTTAAGCAAGCACAACTCTCCTGACCAGGAGTAACCACCTCTTGGGCACCCGAGTGCCTGGTCTCGTCCCGCATCACCTCACCCACTGCTCCGTGTGCCTCTTCTGTGCCTTTCCAGCCACACTGAAAATACCAATTCAGGGTCATGTGGGTCATTCCTGTGGGCTTCACCCAGAAAAAGCCATTGCCTGAAAGATGTTTGGATTTCTTTTAGAGACTGACTCTCAAGCTTTGGTTTGGCTTTGCTGAGTTTAATTTTTTTTTTCAGGATTTTTCCAAACTTCAGCCAGCTGCTTGCCAGCTGCTCTGTCCATCTCCTGTCTTGCAGAATTTCTGCCTCATTTTTTCTGGCTCCTCCTTAGGCTGCATATTCTATGTCATTTGCTAAAAGGTGCTTTTTCATCCCAATGCAGGGCTCTTGCTGGAGTTTAAGTGACTACAGAAGAGAGAAATATGTTTTTCCCAGTCCCAAAAAAATACCAGATGTCTTAAAATGAAAAAACCTCCACAAACAAAATTTCCCAATTCCTGCACAGAGCAGCACATCCAAAGAAAGCAAGCAGTTTTGCAAATGTGGCATTGGAGGGGTGAGAAGGGGCTCTGGATCAGCTCAGCTCTTTGGGGAAGAAAACCAAACCCCGCTATCCTTGCAGGGCCAGAGGCTGTAAGCATGGGGAATCCTCCTTCAGGACCCTGTGCCAACAAGTTATCCCCTCCCATGGGTGTTATTGCTCCAGGGCCACCGCAGGTCCCAAAAAGCCACCATGGGAAAAGGGGGAAAGGTGCAGTGATGCTGTGGGGTGGAATGCTGGTGCAGGTGCACCCGAGCCCCTCAGGAAGGAGCTGTCCCATGCAGATGTGTGTCTGGGCATTGCCACCAAACCAGGCAGGCTGGTGAGGCTGAGTGTCCTCCTCTCTGCCATTGGGGAAGGCTCCCGCATCCCAAGCTGAGCTCAGCCGAGAAAGAGACAGAGCTGTCATTACAAATACACTTCAGATCTCCTCTATGGAGGAGGAAAAGTGCCAATATGACCAAAAATATGCATAAGATCAACTCACTGGTTAGAAGTGGCCTGGCTACCAGTTTCAGTCTGAGGCATTTGGCTTTGCTGTGGGAAGCCCTGATCATTTTCTACTGTTTTACTCATAGCCAAAAATATGATGAAAGCAGAACTGAATGTGTTTTTTTCTGTCTCATTTCAGTAAGCATCATAAATTATTCCCCCATGAGACTCAACCACATTTCTTACTCAAAAGAAACTTCCTTTCGTCTTCAGGGGCTTGGAACTCGGAGCCTCTTGGGTTGGTGGTGGACGTCAGGGCTTTCCCACTCGTCACCACCCAACACACAGGGACATCATTGCTGGCTCTTCCTTGACATCTCCCCAGTCTCTC
The DNA here is from genome assembly GCF_001604755.1 of Lepidothrix coronata. Lineage (NCBI taxonomy): Eukaryota > Metazoa > Chordata > Aves > Passeriformes > Pipridae > Lepidothrix > Lepidothrix coronata. The sequence goes on from NW_016690231.1 coordinate 4,906,553, forward strand.
ACCCAGCTGTTCCCATGGTGGGAGCAAACCTCACTTGGGGGTGCAGCTGGTGAGGCAGAGACAGGGCAGAAGCAGGTTTTGGGGCAGTTCCTGCCAGGCAGTGGGGATCCCCATCACAGCACCCCTGAACCCCAAACCCCAGCACCGGATCCTTCAACAAATTCATGTCCTACAACAATGTCAGTCTAATCAGCGCCCTCTTCGTTAGCAGGGTCCTATAATTAGAAGCAGCAGCCAGCCATCTGCTTTTATCTCGTCACATCACACAGTGCCTCTCTGCTGTCCTTTATTACTGGCCATCGTTTGAGATCAACGTTTCCCTCCACCCCCAACCGCGTCTGATCTCACTTTCATTATTGCTAATGACCGTCCCTGGAACAGCTCTGTGGTGTGGAGTGAGAGCAGGCAGAGCTGGGAGTGCTGCCGAAAGTCAGCCCCTCTTCTCTGCCTGCCTGTCTGTTATGCCCTCCCATGTGGTTTTTTTGGGGTTCACAGCCTTGCCAGTGGACCTTCCCAAGTACCCTCTGCCTCGTGGGGATGAGAATAAGAAGGCATTGGGGAAAATATTCCTGCTTACAAATATTCTGAGGTTTTTCAGCTTGTAAAGTGCTTTCCCGAGTTTCCTCTTGCATCCTGTCCCAGTGAGCCAGGACATGGAGAGGATCATCTTGTCCACACCCAGCATCTGGGGGCTGCGAGGTATTCAGACCTTGGAGGAAAGGAAGGAGAAAACCCCTTTTTATGTATCCTTAAATTTGGTGCCTAGACAAAAGCATAAGACATATAAATGGATTAACAGCCATGGTTTATTAGCGCTCCTTAATTCACTTCACAGGGCTAAGGGAAAAGTTATTAGCAGATGTATGGCCAGTAATAAGCTAATTATAACCCTGTCAGATCAGAGATTTGAAGAGGTGGGTAGTTTTGTGTGTGAGATAACTATAATTGTCTGTTAAAGATTATGAATTAATATTGATTTAATAAAGCTGTGGCCATTTATTTCTGAGGTAAAGACTAGTTAGTAATCCTGTGAGCTGCCCCAGCACCATGGGAGGCAGCAACCATCTGCCAGAGGCGTGTATTTGGGAGGTAAAAATGCACGTGGGACTGGTTGCTGAGCCTGTGTCCTGCCTGTCAGCATCCCCATCGCTGGCTTTGACAACGATAGCTTTGTCCACTGGCTAAAAATTCACACCTTGTGCCTCACTGCACCACAGCAGTTCAGCCCCAGGATCACCCTGCACCCGTGAGCGGGGAGAATGCATTTGCTGCTTTCAGCTGGATTTAAAACCAATCTGCATTTATCTGCATTTAAAAGCTGATCTCTTCAGGAGAGACATGACCCTTTTGGGGTCCTGTCTGCCCCCTCACATGTTAAAACCTCAGGCAGCCTCAGGACAACTTGCGATGAGCCTATGTGAGTGTGCCGGTCTGCTGGTGATGGGCGTTTGGGGTGGCAGATGGAGTGTGACCCACTGCCAGGCCCTGGCACAGGGTGTGCAAACCTAACCCAAACCCACCATGGGAGGGAATGGGGCAGCTGCTCAGGAGTGCTCAGCTCAGCCATTTGAGAGAAGGAGCCAAGGAAATGGCCAGAGAAAGAGGAGAGGCCAAGCCTTGTGGCCAGGGTCAGGTCTGCCTGGGAAAGCACAACCCCTTTGCAGCATTTCGGGGTGCTGAGGGGGTCCCTTTCCCATGGTGGGGCTGATGCACGGGGTGGGATCACTGTTGCACCTTGGGGATGAAGGTGACCTGATCTGCTTGGATTATTTCCCAACCTACAGCTACCATCCAGGATGATTTCAGTTTTACCCCTCTCAGCATGTAGCCGAGTGCCACCAATTTTGGAATATTCACAGAAATTTTTTTCTGTAAATTTTTGCCAGCCTGAAAGCAAGCATGGAAAAAGGCAGGAGCAGTCACCTCCTGCAGATGGAGCCTGGCTGGGGGGAGCTGGTGCAAGACCTTGCATTGCCAGCCAGCTCCCCAGTCTTTGCCTTTCCTCCTTCTCCAGGGAGACATGCAGAGATCTGTAGTTTGTTGGGGTTTTTTTCCTGATATGGATCCACTTCCCCAAGGTGAACTGCATCCCTTCATACCACCTGAGTCCCACCAAATTCCTCTCATGCCCTCGGAGCAAGTAAAGGCAGGTCACTGGGGCTGTGGGAAAGTACTTTGGAAGGAGCTGCACTGCATCATGCAGGGCAGGGGTGCAAACTTCCTGCTGCTCCACACCTTGCCATATACCCCACCTCCCCATTCCCTCCCTTAGACCAGGAGGTCCAAGACCCCTTGTTCCTGTGCCAGTACTGTGGGTCCCATGTGACTGTGGAGGGTTAACCCCTGCCATGGTTTTCACCCACACTGGTCCTAGTGGGCTGATGCTCTGATAAAGTCAGTTGCAGGCTGACTGAGGCTAAAGGCTGCAGCTTGCTTTAGATGTAATTACTTTCCCCTAAAGCTTTCCATGAGAGGGCGGTTTCAAAGGGAGGGTGGCTCCTGTTTTGCATCTCGCTTCTTTTCCTGGAGTAGTTCAGGTCAACCCAAGCAAGAAAATACCCCAATTTCTTGCATTTGTGCCGGGCATGGGGAAAGTTTAATGTAGAACATCTTAAAAATCCGAGGCAGGACTCCAGTTTTCCACTGAGAGCTGAAATCCCCATCTTTGCTGCTGGACGCGCTCGAATTACCATTTTATCTGATGGAATAGCTATCAACAGCAACTTCCAAGTGAAATGCTACGGAAAATCTGTGTAAGCTATCTGCAGCCTCGCAGCACAGATATACTGTGATTACAGCGACAGCCAGGCTCTGTCTCCTGTGTTTAATGTGCGTGTACGTGTCCGGCTGCAGCGCAGCACCCACGCCAGCTCTCCCACTGCTCCGGGATGCTCACAGCAGGCTCGCCGTAGGCTTTGCTTTCATGAAGCCACAGCCCCCAGAGCCCTGGGATTCTGCCACAACCTCATCTGTGATTTCACCAGCACAAGAAGCTTCCAGCTTCCATGATCGCAGGGAGCCTCGAGGCTCCAAAAGCCAGAACCCTGTTGCAAAGAGCACAGCACTGCTGCCTCATGTTGGCAAGGCCAATATTTTAAAGCCAAGATCAGTGTTCTTGCTTTGAGACAGGGAAGGGATATGCTTTCCTGGGATCAGCAACTCCATACAAACACATCTAGCCTCTTGAATTAAGGATAGTCACACATCCCTCATTAGGCAGTTGTTAAGATGAAGATGATGAAGATGATGAAGATGTGATTCGGCCAAAGGGGTTCACTACTTGGTCTCGACTCACACTTATAGTCACTTAGCCCCACAGCATTGGGCCAAGCATTATTTTGGGTATTATTTTGGTATTGGGTAATTTTGGTATTATTTTGAGATTACTAGGTGTAGTGGGTTTCCATAATGGTTTTATAAACATCACGGGGATCAGTAGCTGCTGATCCCAATTACCAATGGCCAGGCTGACACAGGACGGCGAAATGCACAAGGAAATCAACCCCATTGTTATAAGAGCAATGCTACTGTGAAAAGCTCATATTGCCACTGCAAATACCAGCCCAGTGATCCCCTTTGGGACCACGGCCTTCTGGACCACAGGAGCAGGTAAAAAATCCATCTGTTCTCTGGCAGGATATTCAGCATTGCTGGAAAGTGTGTTCAACCCTACGGGGTTTACTCAAATACATTTGATTCTAATGTTGTTCTAAGGTCACTGGAACCTAAAAGCCTGGCTCCTGTAAAATTAATGTCCTGAGTCTTTTTGCCATGGTACAGGACTTGCTTTCTATTCATTAAGTGAAACATTACAGATACCCAAAAAAAAGAAAAAAGAAAAAAGCTCAAGAAATGCTAAATGGCTGGAGCAGAGAAACCCCGCAATACAACAGGGATAAATTCAGTCCTTTATCTTCCAAGATAAACGTGAAGATCTGATCTGCTCCTTTGCTTCAGAAGACACTCAGCCTGTGGATAAAGTCTTACGACCAAAGTGTTGAACCACGAAGAAGGTGCTGCCCGAAGCTGGTGGACACCCAGCTGCCCCAGGCACCAGAGGGCAACTTTTCCTGCTTTTCCTGGCGCATCAGGCTCATTTGAGGCAATTTGCCTGGTGCTCCTGTTGTTTATGCTCACACTGAGCCGTGCGCCTGTGCTTACATAGCAAGTCGGGTGACTTAAGGAGACCGAGTCCAGGCCTGGGAAAGTCCCTCTGCCCTGCAGCGGCGCAGCCGTATTGGGGCAAGGAATGCCGTGAGCTGCCCGCTATCCTGCTCTCCCGCTCCCAGGGAAACACCGCTCATGGAGATGTGGGAAAAAAGAAGTGAACTGTGGGAGTCAGAGCAGGAGGGAACCCGTGCCTGCTCAGCTCTGCCTACGTGGTCTGCTGGAGTGGGGAGGGAGACATGGAGGTTTTTCCAGCTGCTGGAACAGGGAGGGAAAAGTGGAAGTTTGCAAGATGCTTTTCCATCCTTTGTGGTCATGTGGCAGGGAGAAGGGGGTGGTTTCTCCTGGGCAGGGAGCACCCAACACTGGAGCAGGAATGGTGGTGGCTGAGGGGGCACGACCTTCCTTATACCCCTGTGAGGAGGGAGAGGAAGAAAAAGTAGGTTTTTAGTTAAAATCAGAAACTGCGGTGTGAAACTGGAAGGTGGGAATGGTGTAGCAGTGACCTGGGCTGCCTCAGTGCCAGTTGCTGTGGGCATTTGCCTGTTAAACTGTTCAGATTTCCCTGAAAAGATGCCACTCTGGCAAGGTTTTTGATGCATCCAGGATCACAGCACAGACACTAATACAGGGCACCATGGAGTCTTCTCCTGGAGATTCCCACTTTCTTTTGTGAGAAAACTGAGGTTTCCTTGCTATGGCACTGTGGGATGCTCTGAATACCAACTTCCCCAGGCTGAAACTTTGCCCCTTGGCAGCATTCAGGGAGTCAAGTGGCAACTGACTCCCTCCAATGAAGTGCTCGTATCTGAAATAGCACTGGGATGAGAGGATTGCTGGGCCAGCTCACATCACGGGTGAGAATCCCTCATTTTCACCAGAAAACATTATTGATGACACTCAAGGGCACTTACGCAGCCGGTGGCACCAGTAAAGCTGGGAACACCAGCATGGCAGGTGGCACCGGTGCAGCCAGAGGCACTGAGATAACTGGTGGCACCCGTGCCAGTGGCACTGATAAACCAGTGGCACGAGTGCAGCCGGTGGCAAGGATGCAGCCAGTGACGGGGGTATAGCTGGTGGCACCAGTGCAGCTGGTGACAGGGGTACAGTTGATGACAAGGGTGCAGCCGGTGACAGGGACTCGGGATTAAACCAGCGACAGAGATGCAGTCGGTGACAGAGGTACAACCGGTGACAGGGGTACAGCCAGTGATAGGGGTACAGCCGGTGGCAGAGGTGCAGGGGATGCAGCCGGTGATAGACACACAGTCACTGACAGGCGTGCAGCCGGTGGTCCCGATAGCCGGGACCGCCGCGGCTCCGCCGGGACCCGCCGGGCGCTGCGGGCGCTGCGCGGCCCCTTTAATGCGCGCGGGCGGCGCGGCCCCGCCCCGCCCCGCCCCGCCCGGCCGCCGGGGCGGCTGTGGGGCGGCCTGAGGGACCGACCGACGGACCGACCGACCGACCGACCGACCGCCGCCTCCCGCCGCGCCGGGGCGGGCAGGGCCGGGCAGGGCTGGGCTGGGCGCGGCTGGGCTGGGCTGAGCGCTGCGGGGCCGGCGCTGCGGCGAGGGGCGGCCCGGCCCCACGGAGGGACGGACGGACGGGCGGACGGCGCGGCTCGCAGCCCCATGGCTCTGGATTTATAAACACGGCGCAGATGGCGGGGCCGCGTCCCCGCGCCCGGCGCTGCCCCGCCGGCCGCTGAAGCGGGAGCGGCGGCGGCGATGGGGGGCGGCAGCTGCCGGCGGGATTAGGTAAGGAGGGAGGGGGGAACCCCGGGGGACCCCCCCGGTGCCGGGGTGCGGGCGGGCCGGGCGGGGGCCGGGCCGGGGGGGCCGCCCCGCTCCGCTCCCCGCAGGTCGGGGAAAGGCGGCCGCGTTACGTAAAAATGAAAATGTGCCGCGGGAGCTGCTCGCTGGGGAGAAACTTTCTTTTTTTTTCTTTTTTCTTTTTTTTTTTTTTGGTTGGTTGGTTTTGCTGGTTTTTGCCCTCGAGGGAACGCGCCTCCCGGGGAGCGGCGGGGTTTGGGAGCACGGGGGGAGCCCCGCACTTCGCAAACTGGCGGGGACACCCGTCTGCGGGGTGGGGGCACCCAAGGGCCTTTTTTTACCCCCTCCCTCTTGTTTTTTCCTCCTCTTCTTTCAATCCTGTGTTTTCCGGCTGTTGTCCCCCCGCACGCTCGGAGCCGGTGGGTTTCGCTGATCGACAGCCCGGGGCAATGAATGAGCATCCGAGGGGTCACCGGGCGCGGGTGGGGGACCAGCCCTGCGCCCCGGGGCCGTGTCAGTGGGTGCTGGGGGCACGGCTGGGTGCTGGGCACGACCGGAGCCCCCCCGACTCACTCCTCCAGCCATGTGGCGTTGAGCGTGTGAATATTTACAGGGGGGTAACCGGGCCGGTGTCTGCAGGCAACAAGTGCACGTTTCTCTGAACCCCAGCTGCAGTCTCTGGAGTGATTGCTTTTTTTCCTGACGATTCTTATAATTTCCTGTTCCCTGTTCTCCCTCGGCCCTTCCTCCTGCTCCCTTGCCCTGACAATGCACAAAGAGCAGGCTGCAGTGGGTGCAGGCAGCTGCCTGCCATGTGGGCTGCTGCCAACGCCACTGAAGCAGCAAAACCTGCAGGACTCGGGCTGGGGCTGCCTGGGGCATGAGGCCGTGTTGACCCAACAAACCCATCCCTCCTTCCAGCGCTTTGAACCCTGTGGAAGCCCGGAATGCCTGCAGGCACTGCTGCCTGCGCTGGAGGCTGTGTCTGCTCCCTGAACTTTGTGTTTTGGGTCAGCTCAAGAATGTGCTGGAGAGGACAGTGCTGCTGGAGGTGATCTGTGCAGTGGGTGTTTCCTAACCCGTTCGGTTCACAGGCATTTATGGTTTGAACTCTTTTGGCGACCTCTCAGTATTCCCATGAAGCAAAGGTTGGTGCTCTGGAAATGTAAGGGTTTTGCTGAATCTGGTATTTTTAATCTGGCTTTGGTGGATGTGTTGTTCCACTGGTATGCCTTGGCTGAATGGAGTGAGAGTTTTTCAATTTCTATCTACCATTTAGCGCAGGGTTTTTATCAGCAAGGTTAAGGTTAAGTTTGCCATGTGCCTTACAGATAAAGGTTTGGTGCTACTACTAGTTCATAAAGGGAGAAACAATGTGAGTTGGGACAACTGAGTGAGCATTTCCATCTCTTCTGGAAGTGGTGGCAAAACTCCTGGAGGGTTTTAGTGAAGCCATGTATTCCTGGATGGCTTTAATGAAATTGTACTTAATTCTCTGAGTTTTGCTGCTGACTCGCTGGGTGACTTTGGGATTTAGCTCAAGCCGCCCATGTGCCTGGGTCGGCCAGCTCTGCGTAGGAGCCATGCCTTGGGTGGGAAACACAGCCAGGCTTGCAGAGTGTGTTGGGGCTGAGTCCCAAGATGCCATGGGAGGGAAGTTTTGTGTGTGACGAATATTTTATAACTTCAGTTGAGTAAGCTTGAGAGACGCTCTTGCAAAACGTGTTTAGTTTATTGAAAGCAAATGCACTCAAACCTCGGTTTGTTGTTGCCAAAAGGGAAAAAGTAGAAGCTATTTTTGGTGCAAGAGAGGAGATGGGGCACGCACACGTCTGGGGCAGGAAAACACTGGTACGTTGTTCTTCTGGCTTCATGTGGGTGGTGGTTTCTGTTATTTAGCTGTTGTTTCTGCCAAGTTGCAAAACATACCCGGTTCTGAAACCCCTGCGGAGGTCAGGGCCGGCTCTGCAGAGCTGGTACTGGGCCCGTATGGGAACGCCTCCCACACCAGCATCTCTAGCACTGGAGAAGTGGGTGGATGCTTCTGCCTTCACACCTTTGAGCTCCAGGGAGGTGACTGGCATTTTTTTGCGACAGGATCTGCACTGAAACTGTAAACTTGTTTCAGGCAAGCCACCAAACAGCTGCTCCTTGGCAATACCTTTCACTTGCTAATGGCTGTGGTTGGATTTGAACCAAGCTGCCTCCAGTGGAGGTTGTACCAGTCCCTGGAGCCATCCTGTGCTAAATCCAAAGAGGGTTTGGTTCAGGCTGTGTTCATGTCTTGTAATTAGGAGATCCAGTCTGGTAAAGGCAGTTTTGTTATGATTGGCAGTGACGGCGTGCATGCAGCTGTGCTGATAGCTGCACATGTGGAGAGCTGCCCCTCTCATCTCCACGGCAGCTCTGGACTTTGCTGTCTGGAATTGGGTCATAGGAGATACCTTCGTGACATGGCTGTGAATTATTTGTCCCCTTGATGTCTCCTGGTGTTCTTCCCACTGCTGGTTCAGGTTTTTAGTGACCTCTGCTGAAATACTGTCCTGTTTGCGGTCAGGTTGTCCTGGGAGGAACCTGCTTGAAGCCAGCCATAATTTATGTGTCTGAGATACCATCATCATCATGGCCCTGTGGGGAGGAGGAAAGTTACGATCTCACCAGTTTCTAGATGAGTAGGTACAAAGGAGGATTAAATTTCCAGAGGTGGGTTTTGAGCAGTTGCGAAGGAGCATGGGTTTGAGAGGGCCTGTATTTGGGGTGCAGTACTACCCATCCCTAGCCCGATGTCTCATTCTGACCAGATCACTTGACAAGTCAGAAAATTGAGACTAGGGAGGTTACATGAAGTTCAATGTGTCAGAGCAAGTCTGCTGGAGAGCTGGTGAAGAGGAGTCTCTTTGCCCATGAGTGCTTTGCCTGTTCAGTGCGAGGGCTTGTCGCTCCCAGTGGCAAAGTGCTGGTTCCCCCCTGGGTTTTGTGCCTGTGAGCCGTGATCCCCCAAATGCAGACCACAGGCTAGATGCAGGGGTACACGAGATGGAAATCCAGGGCAATGTGTTCGTAAGAGAACTGTTATCTTTGTGCAGCTGCGTTTGTGCGAACGGTGGCTTGCTTTAGTCTTCACTGAGAGATTTCAGCAGAGAGCAGGGTCAGCTCTAATGGAGCTGGAAATGAGGTATAGCAGCACCCGGTTGCCTCTCTGATTAGTGACTGAGGCTTTTGCAGCTGCTTAAGGATTTGGGCATCATGAGGTCATGGATTTTCATCTAGGCTGCTGTGGCACAAGCTCCTGCGCAGCTTTGAAGGGCCCCTGCTGTGTATCGACATAGGAAAGTGGTGAAGGATTGCTATTTATGGCTGGGCTTGTGCTGGCACACAGGTGTCGGGGTCTCCAAGTTGCCCTGTAATGTCAAGGATAGATCTTTGTGTTGCAGTAGAAAATGAAAATGCATATCGTTTAATGAGCATGGCTAGAGCAGAGATGCTTCCTAAAAAAGGGCTGATGAGGGGAGCTAGAGCTCCAGAACAGAGGGCATGAAAGTGCCCGTAAAAGCTTGGTCAGAGTGAGGGAGGGATCTGGTAGGAAGGGAAGGAGGACAGAAGAGCAGAAGGAAATGAGTGATTTGTCAGTTTTGGGAAGTGAATCCTGACCTGAGAACGAGGCGTCAGCGGGACTGTACTGGGAATTGAGAAATCTGGGTTGTACCCCCCGTCCTGCTGCCCACCCTACTTGTCACTTCCCTTCTCGAGGCCACCAGTTCTCCGTTCCTGCCAACCTGCCTCTCTCGGGGTGTGGGACGTTCATTACTGAAGGCGAGGAGGGTGCTCCAGAAGGGGACATTTCTGGTGAGCAGACAGTGCTCACACAGTAGCAGCACCCCTGCCGTCTTCATGGTGGGAAGCCAAGAGATGTGTTGTGGCTGAGGTTGGGCAGGCGAGAAGAGGCCCCGATTGCTGCAGACAGTGCTGCCAGCAGTGCGTGCTCGGCCACTAATCTACTTGGAGAGGTCCAGAGAGGAGCCCTGCCTGCAGGGGAGAGGTGACCAGTGCTGGCGCTGGAGAAAAAGCGGTAAAGGTGGAGCTAGATGGCCATGGCTGTGATTGCTACCACAGTGCCAGGGCTGGAGGAGATCTGGGGCATGGGGCGGGGGTTGGACAGGCAGAGCAAAGCAATTGGTGTGATTATGTGCCTGCTGGGTGCACAGAGGATGCTGATAATGGTTAGTGCTCTCTTTATAGCTGCGGAGCACTGAGCAAACATTAACGAATGTAAAGGATAGCAGCTCTGTCTAGTTACAGAGAAGGGAAGTTAACTCCAAATTAACTTTATGATCCGTGAAACTGAAGGTTATTTAAAAAAATAATAACATAAATGGAAATGCTCAAGTTTTCCAGAGTCGCTGAGTACGCTGCTTGTTGTTTAATGCCTTCCATTTTTTCACTCCCAGTCTGTGTTTTTGGCTCAGGAACAAATTACAAGCAATATCAGCTTACGCTTGGATTTGAACCCACATTGCTCTTAGTCAGCTGAAATATTTCCCCTTATCACTGCTCCCATAATGTTTATTTTAGACCGGATAGCATCATGGCTTTTCTGCTAGCTGTAGGGGAGAAGCCTGTCTTTGAAACAGCCCAGCACCTTGGAAAGAAGTGATCTCAAAGCCAGTTTGGTTTCTGAATGAGGTACAGCTTAATTTTCCACTGAGAGGTTTAGGCAAGGCTGTAACCCAGAACGGTTTGCGGCATTAAAAACCCAGGAGGCGGCAGATGGATGAATTGCTGACAGATTTAAAATCGTACGACAAACATAAAGCATTCAGACGTGAGGCCAAGGTGGGAGGAAGGTTGCAGGGAGAGATGGAGGCAGAAAGGTCGAGTAAGTTATTCTGGGCAGAAGATGTGCAGGCAAAGGCAGACTCCAGTGGATTCAGCCCACAAGGGGAAGGGAAGGGCTTCGAGAGGAGGGATGTGTTGAGGAGCGTGTTCCCATCAAAGGGAAGGGAGCCCTTCGTGTCCTGGACCGGTGGTGGGGGGAGGATGAGAAAGAGGAAGGGGGCCAAGTCCAGCCTTGGCAGCGGTGGTGAAGGCAGGAGCGGGGCTGCCCTGGGAGGAGGCAATGTGGTGGGGCCCAAATGGTTTCCTCCTGTGGGAAGTGGTCCGCAGGAGAGTGCCAGCGTGCGGGGAGGCCGGGGACGGTGTGGGTATTGTCTCTGGTGGCTGCAGCCCTGGCTGTGGCTCTCCGGGTGGGTGGTGCATGTGTTGAGGGAGGGAGGCAGAGCCGGCAGGATTTCCTCTCTGTGGGTTAATAACTAACCAAGCAGTCTGGGTTTATCCTTTCATTGTGGAAGAGAATTATTTACATAATACCACTTGGCGTAATCTTTATTTAGCATTGTTTCCCTGGTGTAACACTGGACAGAGTGGCGTTGCCCAGAAATGCAGTTTTGGCCCAAATCTGTGGGAAGTTAACCCTTCCTGGCTGGGTGTGCTTCTCCCTGTCCGCTCAGGGAACTGAAAAAACACTCCAGTGGTGTGGCCATCTGTCATGTAGTTTTGGGGATTTCTAAGTCCTCTAAACCTTGTTTTCTGCAGGCTCTGGGCTGGTACTCTTTTGCTGGTACCTGAATGCTGCTCAACAGCTTCCTAAGCAGCACAGTTTGGGTTTGTCATGTGCGTGTTGGGGCAAGAGAGTAGTTTGTAATGCGCTCTTCCTTGTCTCTGTGTTGAAGAACGCAGAAGGAAAGAAATGTGTCAGCCCGTGGGTGGAGGATGACAGGATTTGGGAAGGTTCCTGGTGCAGATCATCCCATCGTCTGTGATCAGTCCCTGAGGACTTGCTGTCTCCCAGGTGGGCAGGTTTCATCCTCCTCAGGGAGTGTTTAATTGCAAGGTCTGGAGGCTTAGGTGGTTGTGTAAAGAGCTGGGCCCTGATTAAAGCAACACAGCACAGTGAAGGACTGAACCTTGTGCCTGGGTGTCAGTGAGATGTGGTGGGAGAGTTGAATTGGTGAGTAGGATGGCAGGCAAAGTCAAGCTTTCTGAAAATCTGTCTGTGCCTCCAGCCGTGCAGCGCTGTCTGGAGAGGGCGGAGGGAGTCTTTCCTCTACGCTGCGGGATGTGTGGGCTTCTAACAAGCTGTGGCAAACAATGGAAAGTTGGCTTTCTTCTGAAAATAGTTTAAAACCTTATAAAATTACTCCAGCAGCTAAATTTTTATAGGGCCAGATCTCAGCTGCATGATACTTGATCACTTCATAAATAGCTCAGTCTTCGGCCTCTGCAAACTTCTCGAACACGTACCTGCGGCGCTGCAGAGCACGTGGTTTATCAGTGGCAGCACCTGGCTCTTGTAGCAGAAGCGCTCTGCCTTAAGTGTTTACTGCTGAGGCCTCGTGATCTCCCTGGTCTGATGTTGCAAGGAGCTGGTTTTGGAAGGCTGTGAGTCCCCAGTGGTTTTCACTGGATTACCTGATGGTGCACGCACAATCCGGGCTGGAAATTGGCTTGTGACGCCTCTCCTGTCAGCCTTGCTGGAGGGCGATGCGGATCCTATGTCGGTTTTATGCTGGTGATATGGACATTACCCGATCAAGCCTGAAACTTGCTTGAACAAAGGGAACTCGTTAACACCCTCTTTGAATGAATTACACCTGGCAGGGTGAGTTTGCATTGGATCAGTGCTGAGGTGTGTGACTGCAGCATTCCTGATCCACTGCTTGAAGCCCTAAAGCTTTGTGTACTGACTCCTCAAGCCCATGCCGTTACCATCCTGTGATTTGTGGTATGTAAATCTTGGGTGTGTAGCAGAGCTAGTGGTGTTTGGTATCAGAGCTCTGTGTTCGGTAATTTCTCGTTTGCTGGGGGTACTTTTCCTGCATCTGGACCTTGAATAACTGTGTCCCCTCTTCTCTTGCACTAGAGTTTCTTTTGTTTGGCAAAGGGGATGACTCTTTCCTGTTGGAAAGACGTCCTTGTTTTTCTGTGGGTACCATGTCATATAATTTCATTAATAAACTTTTCAAGTTCCATCTTGAAAGCAGTTACAGCTTTTTTTTTTTCCCTTTGCTGCAGAGTTTCAAGCTCATGCCAGAGTGTCAGCTTCATTTCTAGGTCACCGGGCTGCCCTTTCATTTCCCCCTCACGCTCAAGTTGGCCGGCTTGTTTTGATTTGGTAATATGTGAGGTGGTGTCCACAGACAAAACCAGGCAGGCTAGTGAAATTCATGTTTCCCTGCAGCCTTGTTCCTGTTGTGTGTGTGAATAATAATTTCCAAATGCTAGACCAGAGGTGATTAAAAACTGTCAAAGAAATAAAATGCAGGAAAGTCTGCATTACAGGAATCTGTGTGTTTTGGGAAAACTCTCTGAACTGGCAGTGGAAAAACTTTTTGGTATTCTTATTTAAGGCTTTCTAGTCTTAAATGTCACTCACTTGGGAGGTGCTGATGAGGCAGTCTGAGCATATCCAGGCTCTGTAGGAGGTTGGTTGCTGCTGGCTGGGGGGGCACCAGGAGAAGGTAGCACTCCCTTTCTGCGCTTGCTCTGCGGAGTAGTTTGGCTACAGTTAAAATATTTTTGCATGATGTGGCACAGGCACCTGGGCAGCCAGCTCTGCTGCAGGCCTGCGGGATCTGCTGAGCGTGACTGGCAGAGGGTGGAGGGGTGAAAGGGCTTCTCTGCAGCCCAAGTGGATGCTTGAGTGGATGTGAAGAGCTGAAACTTTCTGGGGAGCGGCACATGATGTCTGCTTGCTCTGAGTGAGTACAAGTGCTTGTTTTTTACTGAGCTGCAAGGCAATGGGTGTTCAGAGGTTTTTGTGCAACTCCGGGGTTGGGACTGTGAAGCGGTTGTCATGTCATCGGTTTAGATGAGTTGGACATCCTTATTTTTGGAGCAAATGATCCTGCTGACAGCATGTATAGGAGTTGTCAGCCAGCCCTTTTTTCTTCTTCCTCTCTTTTTTTTTTCCCTTCATTCGTAAGTTTTAGTCTTTCCTTTACTTTCATATCTCGACAGGGTTGCTGCTAAAAATTTGTTGGGTTTTTTGGTTTTTTTTTTTATTTTTGATGTCTACGTGTCTTGAGATGCCATGATTAGAGATGCACGTAAAGAGCTGCTGCGGTTTTGGTCCAGAACCCAGCCAGCTGCCAGCAGCGTTCCTGAGGGCTGTGTGGTGTCGGAGTGAGAAACACTGCAGGGTTTTGGGTTTTCTCCAGCATTATGAAACAGAAATAAAGAGAGATGTCAGCATGTACCTTAAGGGTTGTGTTTTCGTTCTAACTCTCTCACTGTGGAGAGCTAAGGTTTGCATCTTCTCCACTGAGACTGGTGCTTATGAAATCCAGAGCACTTCTGTGAATGTCCTTAAACACTGGTGCTTATGAAATCCAGAGCACTTCTGTGAATGTCCTTCTCTGCCAACAGCAGAGAAAGCTCAGAAATGAGGAATTTACTTTGCCCAGAGATGGAGGACTTGTGCTGCAGAGGCAGACACAAGCACCCTGGTTGCTCCTTCCCGTGACAAAGGCGGTGTGAGCTTTAGTCTGTTGCAAGACACAAGAGCTTTAAGCTCCATCTGTGTCTTATTTTTTTTATTTTTTTTTTTTTGCATTTTGTTCGGTTGTGCTTTTTAAATGTCTGGATTTCTTCTCAGCAGGAGGTTTTACTCTCCACACAATGTATTATTGTTTGCCTTGCTCTAGTTCCTTGTTTTATGCGGAAACACCTTGAACCTTTGGCTGAGTTGGAAGATGGGTGCAGAGTCAGGCCCGTGGCTGCAGGCGTGGGGCTGTTCCAGGAAGAACATGTCTGTGCACGACTCCTCAGCCTTGAGTTACCCGGTTGCTGCTTGAGGCACTTAATGTGTTTGGCTAATGCAGGCACTCCCCTGCCTTCTGATCAGGCAGTCTACATGTACTTATTTTTGTTTTACAGAGTCTGATCCCTAGGGTAAGAAGGCTATAGCCAGAAATAAGTGAGTGTTCACACTTGCTTTTATGAACTTCTTGAATATCTTGCCAATTAATTCTTAGGTAACTGAGGCTAAAATACCCATGGTAAAGGCCACGACCAGGAATGCTGCTATCCTGAGTCTTTCTTCCCTCATTCCAGTCGATGTAAAACTTGATAAAGGTGCCTTGGCCACTTGCAATCTCCTTTACAAAGCCTTTTAACCAGAACAAGAAATGGCTAAATAAATGCAGCAGCTTTGCCTTGCCTTGCAGCCTTGCCAAGTCAATTTGATGTGTGTGTTGAGGAGGCAGAACAATTAGTTACAGAAACAAATGGGTCTTCTCGTGTTCTGCCCTCCTGTCACAAGGCCAACTTCCAGTGTTCCGAAATTAAGGCTGGTGCAGACAGGGGAAAAAAGAAAGGTAACAGCTCAACATTAACCTGCTAAGAAAGGTGGAGATGAATTGTATCTCTTAATAGGTTTGGGGCTGTAAAAGGAGGGTGATTTCTCCTGCGTGTTTTACAGCATCTGGCTGATTTCTTTTAAGCTGTTTCTGAGATCTGGGACTTTGGTTGTAGTGCTGGTTGAAGGAGTTTGCCACCTCACTGCCCCTCAGCATGTTCCTATCACAGTGCTTCTCTCTCCTGTTATTTTTGACCTGAGTAGCTGAATGACTGTCTTCACCAATGTCACAGTTTTGTTTAAGGTGACACCGCTTTGTTGGTAGTGTGGGTGCTGCAAGGAGGGGTGGGGAGCCAGGGGACAGGCAGTCTGAAATCAGGGAAGAATGGCTGTAATTTACACAACTTGATTGTGTTTCAAACGCCTTTTTCAGGAGTAATTTTCACAGTCCTGAAATTCCCTTCCAAGGGAAAGATTTTCTCCCCAAATTTCTGCACAGACCTGTTTGCAGACATGTCACGTGTCTCCTTTTAGCAAGGGACAAAACAGCCAATTTTGCAACAGGAGAACAGACCCTCACAGAGGGTTCCGTTGCTGTTCTTGCAGCACCAGCAGTGGTTTCAGCTTGGAGTCATGCTCAGGCAGTGTTGGTAAAAGTTCAGGCATTTCTGCCATGGTCTGGGCAGCTGGGAAGGTCTGTGGCATTTGCTCCTTTTCCATGAGCTGAAAAATCGAGTGCCTGGTTCAGAATGGTGCTGGGAATGTTCCTCCGTGTCAGAGTTTGGGCTTTTTACATTGTTGCTGCTTTGTGCTGGCTGCCGGCTGCAGCACCTTTGTTCCTTGAATAATCTTGCTTGTGCTCCCTGGGAGACTCAAGTAGTCTGTGCTTTTGTGCCGTGGCCCTGCATATCCACGGGAGAGCTGATGAAGAGGAAAGTTGGGCAGATGCCATCCTCTGTGCTCTGTGGCAGCTTCTGCAGGCATCAGTCCTGGCTCAGTGAGGCACCTGATGAACAGAGTGAGAGCGAGGGGAGGGTCCTTTTCCCAAGGGAGTTTAAAACCGCTCTGCCACAGGAGCTTTGCTGAATTGCAAATTGGTTTTTCTCTCCCACTCTTTTCTAAATCTGCTGCTGTTCCTGAGGTGGCAGTAGATTTTACTCCTGTGCGCTAGTGCACGGCTGAGTGTGTGCTGCACCGTAGAGTTGTAAGCAGCTGACAGGATGCTGATGATAATGTAGCTAATGACACTTAAAATATTTGCTTGTTTGTAACACACTGTGGTCTCTTCCCAGGCAGTGAAATTAACAGACAGGCTTCAGCTGAATTTGGGGTGGTGTTTGGAGAGGAGGACAGCTTTCTATCATTTCTTTGGCAGGTGGGCTTTGAATTTTCAAGAGAAAACAGAGCGTCTTTTTCTCTCTCCCCCCCGCTCAAAACCAACCGACCAAAAGCCAGGTGGAGGGCAGATCTCGCATGCATTCTGTTTATTTCCGTGTGCAAATGCATCTTCTTGATGTGTCATTAACCTGGTTTATCTCTGGTGCTATTTTTAGCAGCCTTATGGTCTATGGACAGGGAGCTCTTCCAGTCAGCGTTTGTGAGCAACCCAGCCTGGGCTGAGGGCATTGGCACAGAGCCCAGAGTGTCCCGGGGTGGCAGATTCCTCCCTACCCGGCTTGGGGGGCCTGGAGGGGCTGGACGAGCTCCCCAGTCCCACACAGGAAAATCTGTGTAAAGCATTACTCTTCAGTTCCTGTGGCCATGGTAACCGACTTGGATACATCAAACTTGACTAATTAACCTAATGGAGAGTCGTTTCCAGGCTGAGTCTCTCCCCTCGGATTTCAGAGCAGAACTTGTCTGATCTACCAGCAACCTCCCCAGCTAACACGGACTTTTCACAGGATGGTGTCTCTGACAGGTTTCTTTCACGAGTCTGTTGGGGAGGGTGGCTGAAACTGGTATTTCTCTTGCTCTGCATTCCCCTCTCTTTGTAATCTCTCAGGTTCCCCTGGGAAGAAGGTCCCAAACTTGGATGGGAAAAATTTCCTCTGATTTCCTCCTTGGACTGGGTGAAGTGAAAGTGAATACTTTCCTGTATCTATCCTGTTTCTGTACTGCAGGATCTCTGCTACCTTGACTTTTCCTGTTTAAAATCTGTGAAATCCTCAGGCTTAAAACAAAATAGCACATCCTGGAGATGTCTGTGCATGTCTTCAGGTTTCCTCATCTTAATGTACTAGTTAAAGGCATTGCTGCTTTGCACTGTTTCTCCTGGGTTTAATTATTGTTTCAGTGATTGGAGCTGCAGACTGCAGCAGGGACTTAAGAGTTCAGCCTCAATTAAAAACCACCCTGTGCCAGGCAGATAGCGGCCGGCAGCTCTGCTATTCTCAAGTGTCTCCAGCAGCCCATCGAAACACCATGTGATTGGCTCAGTTGAGAAATCTGAGTAGGCAGAAAGCAGTTTCTGGGATAAACCTTGTGAGTGCTTCTCAAAATAGCCTGAAAGCAAGGTTTTGCTTTCCACAGCCGCTCTTGGTCCTTGAGGCTGGTCAGAATTTTACATGGATTACTAAATATTGCGAAGGTCTGATCTTCAAAAGCCATAAGATCCTTTTTTTCCCTTTTTTTCTTTTTGGTGCTGCCTCTGGTATGTTTGAACTTAAAGGATTTGCATTTTCATGTCTTTTTAGCCTTAATTGTAAGTACTGGGACCTTCCTTACTTGCAGTTCCAGCTTTTTATATTTTTCAGCAAAGCTGATGACCTCGTGTTTGACCTTTGGAAACCTCTTGGGCAGCCCGGCAAACAAATGTGCTGTGAGAGGAGCACATGAGAGTAGCCTGAGCCTGAGCCTGGTCAGTCATTGACCAGGACTCTTGTTTTTCTTCCTTTGAAGATCTGCTTAATCATTGGTATTGGAACCCCTGCTGTGCTGGGCACCTGGAGGGGTTTGCTGGCTGCTCCCCGTGATGTCCTGGGTGATGTGGGAGGTGGCAGGGGGGCTTTAGAGAGTCCAGCGCTGTAATCAGGTTTTACTGGGGAAGAGATTGTCATTGATATCCCTAGGATTTGGCATCTATATAAATACACGAGCCAAGCTCTGTTTAAGTGTGTGGGTTCACGTCAGTTCATTTGCCTGAGCAGGGAGCATCTGGTGACCATGGTCCTTCCGTGTAATTTCTATTCCCAATATAAAACAAAAACTGATGAGATGGGGCTTGCTGAGGGTAAATGTGTAAATGCTGTTGCAGCTGGAAGTGACTGCTTCAAACATGGCTGATTTCAGGACCACTTGAGCAATGGGGATAAAAACTGCGTGGCTAAAACTGGTACCATCACATTGACAGAGACGAGCGCCCACGGGCCTGGGTGCTGCATGGGTGACTGAAAGTTTGTGAAGCAGATCTGAGATCTCAGAGTTGTGAGTTGTTTTTCCACCCTTAGTTACTGTAATACCTCTGGATGACACAGAGCATTCAGGAGATGCTGCTAAACTGAATTCTACAGCTGAATTCACACTGGAGAAATGAGAATTACTTCTTTTTGTTGGGGAAAAAATAAATCTGCTTTTATCACATCCTTGTTATCCTTCCAGCTTGTGGCTTGGAAAATGAAAGAAAATTGATAGAGAGGGCTGACTGACATATGGAGAGAGGTAAGGTCCTGACTTTCTGGGGGCCTTATTTCATGAACTTTCTTGTCCTTCATGTGTTTGCTGATGTGTCAGTGGAACTGAATTTTGTTGGCAAGAACGTGGTTTGAGCGGAAATCTTAGACTGACTCTCAATTGGCTGCCTAAGGGTGATTTTAAGCGAGGCTTGCAGGAGCATCCCTGCTCTTGCTGGGGCTTTGGCTGTCGCTCTCCCCTCCCAGACTGGCCATCTGCATGAGGGGCTTCTCTGCAGAAAGCAGCCTGTGTTCTGTGCTCACGTACTGAGCAGAAGCCATGAAAAATGTGGTTTGGATGACAGTGATTTGGGGTAGTTCTGGAAAATAATTTTCTGCTGGTGGATAGTACCAAACTATTTCCCTCCACCCACTCCCCCCTTCCCCAAAACAAAAGAAGAGATGAAAGGATTCATTAGGAATTATTCACTCAGCTCTGCCGCCTGTCTGAGATCTGGCTGTCTGCGTTCATCCCCCAGCTCAGGGAAGGTCAGAGGGCATCTCCCTGGGGAGGATTTGCTGTTGACTGAATTGCACTCTGTCATTATCCTGCTGGATAACGAATGCAGTGGCCTCATTGGCACTGGCTTCAGAAAAAGCACGGTCATCTGCATGTGGCCTTGAGGCGAGAGGCAAAAACCTGAGGAGAGCAGCGTGGAAAACCTCATCTTATGGGGAAGATACAGGGCAGCCCCAGGCTGTTTGGCACAGTGGTTTGCTTGCTGTGTGATGCTGAACAGGTCTGTAGCTGCTCTGGATCTCTGCATTGTCTTGTTGGAAGCGGGGGGACGCATAAGAGGGTTTAAAGGACAAAACTCCTTCTGATGGGGTGAAACTAGTTTGCACTGCTCCTGTTTTCCTCAGTAGAAAGTGTGGCATGCTTGTGGCACAGTTTGAGATATTTTAATGAGATTTAAACAATTTTTTTTCTGTTTGTTTTGTTTTCAAATAGGTTTCCTGAAAGAAAAACATACAAATCCCCCTGAGCTAATCGGTGTGTGATTTGAATTCAGCTGCTACCTTGGAAGAGCTTTTCCAGCAGCTGATCTGGAAACAGCCTTTCCCACAGTATTGTGGGTCGTCAGTCAGTGTTAAAGGATCTTCAAGTTGCTGGTGGGGAGGAGTGAGATGTGTTTTGTTTGATATGCTGCATCTTTTAGTTCGAGTGTCATAAAACACTCAGAGACGTGTGACAAAGACCCTAATGGAGAGAGGCTATCAGAAGGATGAAAGTCTTGGTAGCTGGAAATGAGTAAGAAACAGCTGTGGGTGCTGGAGCCCGTTGGGCTGGCTGGGGAAGTAGATAGACCTGAAGAAAATTTGCATTTTAAGCACCAACTTCAGATGGTACCCACTACCTTGTGCCTTGATCTTCCGGCAGCTGCTGGCTTAGAAGGGCTTGAGGCTGTGCCCTTCCAGCGTGTGGTTGCACGTTGTTGAACTGCACGGGGGTGGCCAGATGCAACCCTGTGAAGTAAAGTGTTAAGCTCCAAATGTTGGCCTTCATTGCCTTCAGGCGAAGTCGGTTTCCTGGAAGATAAAATTGCTGGCCTAGGTAATTTGCGTCCTGATGACAAGCAGCAGAGAGGAGGGCAAGAGTTTGTGTGTCTGCTTATTGCTGTCATCCGTCTTGCAATCAGAAACTTATGAAATGCCCTTTTGTGTTACAGTGCAGGGTGTGCGAGTGCATATTTAAGTGGCTAATAAATATATCCAGTTGCTAGATTGGATCACATCAACCTCTTAACAAATATAGACAGTGATGGTTCACATCTGGATGTCCTGACAGTACAGTATGGGGTGGTCTTAGTGAGTGTAAAATCTTATACCCAAAGCAGGGCAATAATTGCTTGGAATTACTCTGGTTCTGCTACCAGCAGTAAAGGATATAAAATTAACTTGTGCTAAAATAAAATAAAAAATTCAGCTGCCTGGAAAATTCTTGTTCCTGTAATCCAGGACAAAGTGTGTGGGACTGGTCATGAATCAGTTTAATTGCCTCTGGGGGTCTGATCCTCCAGGTCCTTATTGCTGCAATAAGGAGGAATCCTTATTCCTCCTCAGAAGGTCGGTTGTCTCCAGGCTGGTGCTCAGCTGAGTGATGCATGACCAAGTAGTAGCTTGTAGCATTTATGAACTAGGGCAGAAGTAGATCCCTTATTCAGGCAGAGCTGTATAAGCCTCCAGTGCTCTATACTAGGCCCCAAATTTGCCTATGTTATAAATAAGTCTGTGGCTGTGTGCTTGTGTGTTTCTTTTTTTAAGCTGAAGGCAACCCCTTAAGCTCTTTTCTGCAGGTCTGTTCAAGCTGGGGCATGGGGAATTCCTAAGAGGATTATCTTGGTTTACTTGATACAGAACTTGAACTTGAGCAATGGCTTATCTTATCAGTGATAAAAGACATGGAAATGAAGTTTACGTAACCGAAGAGGCCTTGAACGGTGGCTTTTTTTTTTCCCCTGCTGGAAGCTGGAATGACAGATCTCCCAAATTCTTTCCTGCTCACAACTGCAGTGTTTCTGTTATCTGGTGTGTACTGTCTGGTTACCACTGGTATTTATTTTCAGTGTTTGAAGCAGTTCTCTGAAAAAAAAGAAAAGGAAAAGGGTGAAGGGGGAGAGCAGCAGAGGCTTAGCAAGAGGAGCTGTGGGCATTTGCTGCCTTTGCTGGAAAGCTTGGTCTCCAGGCTGGAGAGGCTGGTGCCACTCATGGCTTGGTTGCAAGCTTCTGCATTATGCTGAGCTGAGCATGTCATTTGGAGAGCAGCAGAGAGCAAATCCACTTCACCAGTGGGCTGTGAGCGTAGGGCTGGAAAATTGCTAAAAATTGTGACCCTGAGAACCAGAAAAGACCTGGGACTAGATGAAGATGCCCTGTGTGTTCCCACTGGAAAAACCAAATGAGTGGGGAGGGCCAGGATAATCTCCTTGGTGGCAGCTAGAAAATAAATGCAGATAAATGTCTGCTGCTGTACTCCGGCTCTGCTGATGGATTGCTTTGACACAGTGTCCATGCCTCTGCCCGGGTGAGGGAGGTGGTGCAGCACCCTGACTGCTGCTGCCAGAGGAAAGTGGCCTGAGCATCTCAGCACAGGGCTGTGGTCTCACCCTGTGGTGGATATGCCTGTGAGGCTGTGGGCTGTGTGCACAGCAGGGATGCAGAGCAGGATGGGCCGTGGCTGCCTCCTCACCTGCTCAGGTTGCATGAGAGCTGGCTCTCATCATCAACCTCTGTTTCAGAGGGGAGATACACAGTGCTCAGCAAGCAGCTCTGCAACCAGGAACCATTCTATCCTGCCAGCTTACAGTGGGTTTGTTTGCCCTGGTGTCCCACACCTGCCTCTTCTGTGCTCCGTGGGAGGAATTTTATTTTTGAGCTCTTGCTGTCACAGATTGTGACAATGCCACAGAGGTCCAGGCCTTGCCATGCTTCTCTCAGAAGGACTCAGCAGACAGTTGAAGGCTGGCAGGCTGACAGCACTTATTAGAGGTAACCTTCAGGAAATGCCACACACAGCCCTCGCTGAGCTTTCTGGCTCCAGGCGCATACAGTATTTACACCACGCTTCTTGAGTTTCCCTGAAGGCTCTCAGCCTGCAGCTGCCTTTCTGTGCTCTGCCACCTGCCCCATGTCCTCATGCTCCAGTGCCTGGAGTGGGTTCTGACTGCTGGGCTCCTCTGGCGGCAACCCACCGTGCTGGGAGGGGCTGTTGGCACCAGCTCTTCCTCTCTGTGTGGCACGAAGATCGTGTCCTTTGGCCCTCCAAAAGGTGCTTGTGGTAATGTGGTTTTGCAGCCTTGGGTAAAGCCAGCACTGAGTTTTCACACTTGTGTGTGCAGGGAATGAGCCGTTAAGAAGTGCAGCACCTGCACAGCAGCTCCTTGTTGAAATGCAAGGGAATTACATCAGATCAGATCTTCTGACTAAGCAGGTGGCTTGCTCGAGTGGCTGTGCGTGGAGTTAAAAGCCAAGACCTAAGCACTAAGGTTTGAAAAATTTTCCTCAAGTTGTCTTGATGGTGTTTTTCCTCCCACATGAGGTGGGAGGAAGGAAATGTGATATTATCTGGTTCTAGTAAATGGTAGTGCTGAACAGCACCTGAGTACTTTGTGGTGCCAGAGCCTGGACTGGGTAGGTGGGGGGAGGCAGTGCTGTGCACCCCATTGGGACATTTGCCCCAAAGGCAGGTCAAGGGTTTTCTCTGCTTCCTGCATGAGAGGTTATGGAGTGTATATCTGAAGGATGGGATTACAGGATGTGCTTAGGCCTGGACTTGCTCTGCTGCCCTGAGTTGGTGGCTCATGTGTCTTCTACAGACCAAGGAGTGACTTGTTTCCAGCAGCAGCCGGCTGGAGGTTGAGCTTGGGTTCAGTTGCCTGAGTCTGATCAGCTGTTTGATCCACCCACTCTCATCGTGCTGCTTGCACTGCGCAGAAGTGCTCTGCTCCCCTCAGTGAAGGATCAACTGTGAATCCTTCTTGAGTGGATCTGCTGTATGAAGAAGAGAAAACTGCTGTCCTCCTGGATGTTATCCTGCTTGGGGATGATGGGAACTCGCTGGTACTTAGCCCTGGTGGGGTTATTATCTGGGATGCTCTAAAGCCTGTTTTGGCACTTGCAGAGGTTTAAGTCTTCCCTCCCTGCTACCTTGTGAGAACTGTCAGAGGGAAACCCACGGAGTGGCATTAAAATCCCACTTTATTACTGTTAATTTCCCGTAATACTACTTAGAGGCTCAGAGTGACTGGTTACTTGGACTTGGCTCAGGGGGGAAGAACGGGACAGGCTGCCTGAAGCTGAGGTCCCTTGGCTGTGTCGGCTCTGAATCCCCTGCTCCTCTGGTGTGGATTTAATTTCCACGGTGCTGCAAATGCTTCCCCAGTGCCCAGCTATCAATTGAAAAGCAGTGGGGGGGTCTGCGGGGGGGGGTGGCGATGGTGGAGAATGACTTGTGGTCTCCATGGCAACCCAGAGACGATAAATGGATCAATGTGCTGTTCTGCACCATCTGAAACTCAAACAGCGCTGGCTAAATCTGGGGGCTGCCTTTGCCTGCCAGATCCTGCTGTGGGGTCATTAGTGTGAGACTGCTCAGCACGGAATCCTTCCCATCAGTGTGCCTCCAAGAACTTGCCGGGTTTGCCACAGAGTATGTGGGGTTTGTGCTGGAAACCCACACTTGGCTCACACTTGGCACACTTGGGTTTTGGGTGTCTAGAGCTGTTTTGGGTGTCTACACTGCCTTGGAGTTAGGTGCTGTTATGGGCCACTGGCCAGGCATCCGAGTCCCTGGATTTGGAAGAGGTAAAGACACTCAGCTTGCTTCCCTTCCACCACTTTTTAAAACGTCCAGCTCTTTCTGGACAAGCACGTAGAGATTTATCCTTCCCTTTCTATGAGTTAAAGGCTTGGGATCCTGGATGAGGTTTATGTTTGGGTGATGGTTAAGAGCAGCTGCCTTTGTTCTCACTTCTGCTTCTGGTGGTGTGGATAAACAGAAAATCTGTCTTCTGAGCTGCTGCTGTAGTGTTTTCAGTGGCCGCGTTTACTTAACAAAAGAAAATATTGATCTTCCTCCACTAGATTTCATAAAAACTTATCTTGGTATGAAGTTTGCAATCCACTGGTTTTTTTTAAACAAGAGTCTTTCCAGTGCTGAGGTCTCATACCTGCTCTGGAGTCACACCTGGCTCGTGTTCAACCAGAGACTCCCCAGTTCTCAGCCAGGACCAGGGACTGGTGTTCCTGGAGCCAGTGGAAGGCAGTGGCTGAGTGCTGCTGGCCGGCTCTTTGGATCTTCTTTGGTCCATGCTTTTCTGGATATATGAAGGGCTAATCCAAGTGTCCTCAGTGCTTTGAGTGCTGCAAATCTATGGGGCCACTCTCGGTGTTGGAGGTTGGCTGCAGTGACGAGGACTGTGCAGACAAGCTCAGGATCTGAGGTGCTGCCTGGGCTTGGCTGCTCTTGCATCTGGGGCCATCAATGCATTTCCCTTGCAACGGGAGGAAAACTGTTGCCTTCCATTTAATATGGGGGCCTGGAGAGATGAGTTGCCAGAGGCTGCACCTGAGGCTTGTGATGAAGCTGGGAGTATCTCACAGAACTCTTGAGCTTGAGTTTTCTGCCCAGACTTATATCTGAGATAAATACTGGTATCTGTAGGGCTCTTCTCATGTTGATTTCCAAATGCCTTTCGGGATAATTGGAAGGACTTTGATTTCTCAGCCAGGTCTGTTTGTGCAGGGATGAGGGTGCATTTCATTTCTAATTTGTGGTGTTATGTTTGTAATTTTGTTAATGCAGACAGGGAGACCTGCTGTCTGCTGTGGGGTGGAAAATCCCCAAAGTATGCTCTGAAGCCGCTTGTCTGTTGTGGTTCTGTCTGTCCAGCTCTGCCTGTAGCCTCTGGCAGTGGCTTGTCACACGTTGGGACGCCCATTCTGGAGATCACTGTTGTTGTTTATAAAGGCTTGATTGTGGGACAGCCTGGCCAAATGATCTGAGCTTGTAATTCTGTGTGGTGCGGCGCTGAAATGTCCAAGAAATCTGCCATCTCTGTTGCCTTGTGAATAATTTATGGGTCTCTTGACTCCAAGCTCATAAAAATCGATAACTCTTCGTGAATTTTTTTTTTTCCAGCAGTAGCTTGGTTAAACTCTCCCATTCTTTTAAGTTGCTGATGTTGAAAGGCCGTGGCTTGTTTGCTTACCTGAGCCATGTTTTCTTTTTGCAGCAGAATTGATCTGGGCTTTTGCACAGAGCTGTCTGTCGCTCTTCTTCACCAGGACACTGGGCTCAGGTTACTGCAGGAGACAACCTCCCTTGCGCCTTTTCCATGGGCTGTTGAACGTCTTTGGGCTGTTAAAACTCCTGCTCTGGGGCAAAGCTGCAGAGCTTGGAGAGGTCAAAGTGTTTGAACACTGTGGCACCAGCTAACAAGAGGTTAAAGCAGCTGCTGGGAGTAACTGGCAGCGTCAGGAGGCCAGTTCCTGCCAACAGAACTGCAGCCCCCTTAGCTCAGTAATTTGGATATGGATATGTTAATTTATTCCTGTAATTTCTAGGCCTGTCTCTGAACACTGAAGCGCTCTGATGGTCTTTGCTCCCTGTCAGGCTCGGAAATGGAGCCTGAAGTGTACCAGTAACAGCTGTGCCCTCTGTGTTGGGTTATTATCCTTTCAGAATTTAATAACGTGACACCCCTTTTTACTGGATAGCTTGTCCTTCCCTCTAGGAACAGATCGATAACAGACCTTGTATCTGCTATTTGGGTGTAATTGCTAGTGTCAGCTGATGTCTGGTGCTGTTTCTCCAAACAGCCCTTGGAAGCTCGATGGGCTGTGGGGAGCAAGAATTTCTTCCAGGCTGGTGCCACACCACATCCAAGAGCCTGAAATTAAGAGAGGGTTTCGCAGAGAAGTTTCCCTGCACCCTTTTCTTCCTGCTTGCGTTTTGCTATATGTGGGCTGCGAGCTGGGGAGGAGAAGAGGAGAAATGAAGCTTTCAAAGGCAGTGGTGGATAACTGCATCTGAGCCATGATGCTGCATTTGGAGAACTCCAAGGAGATTAAAGCTGACTGTGTAGTGCTGGTCTCAGTCTGCAGAGCATACGGATTTTGTAGGTTGGCTGTAGATGATGGAGAAAAGGTTTGGCTTTGCATGGGGAGAAGGCAAGAGGGTTCTCCATTGCAAACAATTTATTCTTGCAGAGTCTTTAGGGTAATTGAAGAGGGTAATTGCTGTACTTTCATGCATCTAATCCACGGGTTGCCTGGGGAGAAGGGAGGAAATGATTCAAGTGCAGTGCAGGGGGTATAGTAAAAAGGGGAGGTTTACTCCAAGGCTACCCATCTCCTGCCTGGTCCTCCTCTTCCTTGCTCCAGTTTTCTTCTCCCTGGTTGCAGGGAGCCTTTGCTGGGGTAACTGGTAGGATTCATAGCTGTTGGGAAGGAGAGGGGGTGAGCTGTAGGTAATCTGAGGACTGTCAAGGGAGCAGTACTTTTTTTAATGAGTGGGGTCGAGGTGAGGATTATATGCATGTAAATATAGTACTCAGAAAATAGAGGAATATAGTAACTGTAAAAAGTCTGCAGTATCTAGAACTAAAAAAACGACTTTATAAATACTTCCTAGCCGTGGGATTGGCCTGTGTAATCCTACAAGGGAAGAGAAGTCGAGTGATTGATGGTTGGCTCCATCCTGCTTTATCCCCAGGCACAGAGTGCTGTATTAAATATGGTTGGCTCTTGGTATCACACCCATAACGAGAGGCATAATATTAAGTTACGGCCTGTGTAGCTGGCTGAGGGAGGTCCATGGGATGGCATTCCTGCCTCATTTCAGTCTGTGACAAAACTCCCGTAGATGGAGTCAAGGCCGGGCTCTCGCTCTGTATTTGTTTAATCACCAGAGAATGCAGAACTGCTGGGAATTGCAAAACCATTTCATTAAGAATCCTTGATGCCCGCTTTCCGAGCTGAAAGCTGCGTGCCAGCATGGGCATATTTTTGTTTATTTATAACACCTGCATTTACAGCACTGCGCAAACCATCTGGAGAATGGGATGAGTACCTAAAACCCTGGGGTGGGGGGAGGTATTTGGAAATATAAAACCTGCCCTGTGCAGCTGCGTGTGCTTCCACTGACCAGAGCTGTGACCTGCAGTTGGCCTGTGCTATGTACTGCACTTCCCTCTCTCTTTTATTTTTTTTTTAATTTTCATTATTATCTCTATTTTTGTATCCAGCTAAACTGGGAGGTGGAGGGGTGGGAGAGCGGAACAAGATCGACTGATATAATGGGGCTAAATCCTGCCCAGCTGTTTTCTCAGCAGCCGTCTCCCTTACACTCCCAAGGAAATAAATGCTCCTCTGGAGGGTCCTGATGGTTAATGATGATTTGAAGAGTGCACACAAACATCTCTGCAGATGCAGCCTGCCTATGAGATTCCGGTCATGCAGCGAGCCCTGGGACCCCGCTCCTCTCGCATTCAGTGCGATGATAAATCATTCATAGCCTTAGCAAATGCAGTTCTCTTCCTTGCTCTGCACATAAACAGTCCAGGACCCTGAAGAAAGCCTGTGTTTGTAGTCCTTGGAGGATAAGGCAAGTGCTGTGACAGCTGGGAGGATCTGAAATTAAAGTTACGGGAAGGGTTCTGAGTGCATGAGTGTAAAAGCAATTTGGTATGGGTGGGTCTTTTGTTTTGTAGCTGTTCTAGGGTGATGAAGGGAGAATAGGGATGTGCTCATTGTGTCCTGACAAATCAAAAGTATTACTGTGCTTTGTACCCCTTGTTTTGTAGGGAGCTGATTTCAGACATGGATTGTGATGCTTTGTATACGGCTTGTGTTCAGGTGATAAGGGGAGAGGTAAAGAGGTGCTGGCTGAGGTGGAGAAGTGGAGGAGTCTTCATTGTACTTGTGCGAAATGCAGGTTCTCGAAGGTCTCCTGGGTTTAGTTTGTTTGTTCCAGCCTGAAGTGTGCAGCAGATTGGCTGGGTAGAGGGTGAGCCTAGAGTCAGCTACAGCTTGGAGAAGCAGCCTTATCTAATGTCCTCAAAGCAGGGACAAGTGGCAGCTGTGTCCATATGAGCTCCACACAGCTGAAGGCTGTGTGGAAACAGAGATTGTGAGGGAGGAATTGGGACCCTGTGTGGACACTAGAATCTCAATGTGTCTGGCTTGAACAGCTGTGCTCTCCCCCAGCTCAGCTCCTGGCCAGCATGGCCCTGGTCCTGTTAAAATCTGTGCTCACTTCCCCCTCCCTGTGCAGGCGGTGTGTGGGTTGGTTGGTATTGCAGCCCTAATCCCTTGGAAACCCCAGGGCAGGAGGAATGCCCTTGGCCATTAACAGCTGGCAGCTCTGGCCAGTGTGTGGAAAGGAGGATCTGTGCTGGAATAGCTCTGTCCATGCTGTTTCAAGCCGAGATCCAGTCCTTGCACTTCAGTCTTGTCTGTGAACTAATTTGGGTGTTTGGTTATGAGTGTCACACAGCGAGCTACTACAGGGAAAGGGAAAAACACACATGCACCTACACACGCTCTAGAAATATGTCAGAGTTGGCTTGCTGAGAAGCTCAAGCCCAAGCATGACCTACTTTGAGACTGTTATAATCTGCAGGGGAATGCCCTCTGGATTAAATCAGCATGATCCTATCAATTTGTGCTTTGGGCTGGAGGAAGCACTGACAGAGTTGCTTATTTTCCCCTTTTGCACAGGAAGTTTTTTCCTTTTTTTTCCTTTCTAGCATTGAGATCAGCAGAGGTGTGTTTGACAAGTGTTACAGCCTGGGCTCTGCTTTTCCATTATGGGTCTGTGCTGAGCACCTTCTTTCTGGGAGGCTTCTGTATCATGGAATTGCAAAGTCCACCCTTTTTTTGTGTCTCAACCAAGTTGGCTGGCAGAGGCTCTGGTCCTGGCCATGGAAAGACTCCACAACCGATCCTTCCAGTACCATTTTGATACTGAGCTGCTTCAATCTGTTTGTTTGGGCTTGTTCTTTTTGTCTGATCTGCTGCGCTGAGAGATGCTTTAATAAAACGTGAGAAATTCTCCAACCCTTGTCTTTCCTCTCGTGTCACCAGCCATTGTTTATGTAACAGCTAGAAATCTTTATTTTTTCCCCAACTAACAAATTGCTTCCAGAGCTCAGCAAGGATGTGCATATCCACAGCAAGAAGGAAATAAACAGGGAGGCTGCATTTAATTTCAGTGTCTGCCAGAAAGTGGGAAGCTAGCACTTGCCAAGGAAAGATTTTTGGAATAGAGGTGCACCACACTTAATTTTCCAGGAGACTTTCTGAAAATAAAGAAGCTGGAATGGAAATAAAGCTTGCTGTGATGAAGAGAAATCGCTACCCGTTGGCTGGGAGCTTGGCCTTTGATTGCAGAGGTAGCTTTGCCTCGGGTGACTCTAGGGGGCTTTCAAAGAGGCTTTTCTCCCATCTGCAGTACCTGGCACAGCAAGAGGAATGAGGAGCGAGGGTTGTTTGGTCCATTGGTGTGAATTGTTCTGCCAGACTTCAAAGAAAAGTGGAAATACCTAATCTGTCGCTTTCAAAAGGAGGAATAAAGTATTCTCATAGATTCTAAATGGAATCACATCAGCGATGCCTCTTCCACCGTTTCCTTTGAGCTGCTCACTGATCTTTCTGATTGGGGTAATGCAGTGAGGAAGATACAGTATTCCCTCGAGGGGAGCAGCTTGTGAACATTACTGTTCAGTCAGCCTGAAAAGCTCTATTACAGACAGATTTAGACCCGTCTTTGTGCGCTGAGAGGCACAGCCTGGCTTCCGGGAGCAGGCTTTGTCTGGAGGACAGGTGCATGTAGGGCTGAATTATATTTACCCTTTTTATCTCCTGCATGCACCACTTTCACCTGCTGTCTCGAGGAGGGGGTTGGTGAAGGGGTTAGAACAGGCTGTGTTATCCGGTTCGTGGGTCCCGGCAGTCAGGCATCTCTCACGTGGGATTGCAGCATCCTTTCTCAGGCCCATCCGGTTTTGGCAGCTCTCCAGACACCTAATGAGTTGTCCTCTGTGAGACTGGGAAGGTGAGGGAAGAAACAGATTTGCAAACAACCCAACCAGTATTGATTTTCTTCATTTCCCACATACCCTGCCAGGTTTCTGTGCACTAGCTCGGCAGCTGTGGGTTGTGCTCATTGCCAGTGAGACTGGAGCAAGCTCACAGTGTCTCTGGGGTAACCTGGGGGGCTCCCCTGCCGTGGCCTTGGGATTTCCCTGTTCATGTGGTCAGGCTCAGTTGGTTGTCATGTACAAAACTGGGAGATATGTGCCTGATGTTGGCTGCCTCTTTTGCTGTCTTGTGTATTTCCATGCCCCAGTACTTGAATTTCAGTTCTGAGAGCCTGGTCTTGCAATGAAAGGCACTTTTTCTGCACATGGAAAAAGTCCCAGAAGGTCTCTGTGTGCTACTGGGAGCTGCTGAAGACAAGCGGGGGAGATTAAAATCAGGTGGATAAACCATCAGCCTCATTAAATGTGCTGCGAGAGTGCCTTCACGGTTTTGTCTGTGTTTCCAGAGTTCTGTAATAGCTTGCATTGAGCTTGAGGAGATGTCATGTAGGAGTTTTTGGAACAGTATGAATATGGAAAAGGGAGAGGATTTCCTAAAAGTACAGTACAGATTGTTCTCTGTGTCTTGCAGCTACACTGGTGTGTTTGAGAACATAGCTTTTATCTCTGTCATTGTGCTCTTCATGTCCATCCCTTGAGGAATTTCAGCAGGGCAGATGGGATTGTTTAGCCTTCACATAGATCCAGCTCTTCCATGCTTCCCTGTAGTGGGCCTGTCTCTGTACTCAATACTTTGGGTATTGAGCCTCCCCAGTGTTCTGGAAAGACCACAGGCTCCCCTGTTTTACTCTGCAGAAGCAGCACAGCTGGAAACAGCATCAGAGTAAGTGCCAGCTGCTCACGGACATACTGTGGGATTGGGCTGCATCGGGGAGTTTTAAGAGAAGCAGTCTGTAAACCTCTTGTACTGCAGTAGGAGGGGGAGGCGTTCCTCAGAGATGGCTGTGGAAATCCATTGCAGGGTGGTTTTGGTGCCCTGCCTGCTGTAAGAGGAGCAGGACTGATTCCCTTTACGCCTTGAAGCCGTGTGTCTCTTCTCAGCAGGAAGGAGGACACATGGTGGTGTGCCTGGGGTCACAGCCTCTCCTGTGGCCATGCTGCTGGATCATGTCCATTGGGATGGGAGAGTGCCTTCGAGGCAGCTGCACAGCTGCAACAGAGCAACCCTGGCCACACCAGCAGCAGCAGCTCATGGAGAGGTCCCAGCTCTGGCATGTTGCTGTCCCAAAGCACAACAGGGTCGGCTCCGCAGAGCAGTCTGCCAGAGCTGGCTTAGCGTGGCCGCAGCTGTTGGCTTGGGTGCCGGAGGAGATGATGCAGAAGGGGAGGAAGGAAGGAAAAGTTCCCTTTGAAAAATGGCAGTGACAGCAGGAGAGCAGGGAGGGTGAGGCCTATTGATTACACGCTCATCTCGGTTTCTTTTGTGCCTCTCTTCGAAGGCCCAACTGTGTGGACAAAGAAGCCCTGTGCAGTGCTCTGAAGCGGACGGTGGTAGGGCAGGGTCTGGTGCAGCCTTTGGGAACTGAAGCTGCAGAGTCTGATCTGTTTGGGCTTTAGCCCAACTCTGCCAGCAATCCTGACTTCTTGGAGACAGCAGGACATCACTGGTGAGAAAGGCTTCCTGAAAGAAGGAGTTTTGTTCTTAGTATGAGGTCTGAGCTATCTGGTGAAGGCAGCTAGCGGGCTCACTGAGCAGCTCTGAAATGTTGAGGATGTCTTTGTGCGTCACTGTAGGAATCCATAAAAGTCCTATTCATGCAGTTGGCATTAAAAAGTTTAAAGAACCATTTATGCAGGGCACTAGTCTTGCCCCTAGAAAGAGATAGCTGGCTTAGCAGCTGTGTGCAGCTCAGTTGTGTCGCCACATGGTCTAGGATTTATCCTGCTTGTAAAACGTTGCATTTAAGGAATGCTTCCCCCAAAGCCACTTGTGCCACATTCTTTGTATCTGAGTATATTCCCTTATCTTTCCTCTCCCTACTTTCCAAATACAATACAGACTAGCTGTGGAGAACGTCCAGTCCTTTTGAAGGTGGGCAGTGATGGCTGTGAGCCATCTTCTGAATTGGGAAGCTGAAAAGAAGCATCAAGGTGGTTTACCTGCTTGGAAGCTGGGAGACCTGTGGTGTATTCCTAATTCACACTGACATATCTGGTTAGCTGTGTCAATGTGTTTAGGTGTCTGTTCCTGCATCAAAGGCCCTTCAATATGAGGATAGTTTTGCTCCTCTGTACGAGTATGATGATACCTTTCCTGAGTCTGGCAGGGAGTGCTGCATTCTCTTGTTATTGAACCAGAAGGTGAGACCTGCAGGGCTTGGCATTTGCAAGGCATGTCTGTCATCCATGAGCTGTGCAGAAGGTGGATTTTGCAGCAGTCCCCTCCTTGTGTCATTCTGTGACTGTTCATGTGTACGAGAGAGCTGGGGGCAGCCTGATCTTGGGAAATGCCCCCTTTTCAGGAAGGAGTGAAGAGCCAATCTGAATTGGAGAAAGAAGCTGGTGCCACAGGAGAGTTTGGCAGCTGTCCTTATATAGACTCTGGCTGGAAAACCTGAGTGTCCCTGGGTGTGGGCCATCCTGGACAAGGACAGTTCTGGGTGGATGTAAGTGACCAACTGATGGGAGCAGATTGCCTTTCACTCTGTGCACCTCGTGCTAAAAATACCACGGTGTCATGGGAAGGGAATAATGTAGGTTGGAAAGCCTGTGTGTGGGCAGAGGTATGGTAGCAGCCTGTTCTTTGGGGAAATGCTGAGGAAACCCAGCACCATTGGAGCAAGGACCCAGCACACGGAGAGCCAGGCGTTGCAGCCTCTCACAAGGTGCGTGGTCACCTGTTCCTCATGGTGTTTAGGAGTGTGAAACGTGGTGGGCGATGCAGCTCCTGTCCCAAGCTTCTTACAAAGCTGTCTGTGTCCTCTGCATGTCACTGACCGAGTAACACACTTGTTTTGTTGATTTGGAGTGGGAAAACATAGCTGGAGTGGGAGTGCACATGGCAGATGCCTGTTTTCTCTCAGAAAGCCTGGGGGTAGTAAAGACCTAATTAGCATTCTTGTGAAGGCGAGTCATAGGGAGACTCCAAGATTTAGGTTTGCAAGGAGGGAATTGGTATCAGTGAAAACAACAGATTGCTGAAAATGTGCAAGCAAAGTACTTGATGCTCTGATGAAGGAGAGAAGGCGGCATGGCAGGGGCGGTGGGAACAATCAGGTACGTGGTGCAAGGGCATGGGCTTCCTTCAGCATCGATGGAATGCTGGCCAGAGTCAGTGTCCTCTGTTGGTACCTTGTTTTTTCTGTTGAACTCCACTCTGATGGTGCTGAGTTGGGAAGACCTGTCTCAAGATTTTGTCTTGCTGAGGAAAGGTGAGCTCTGCAGTGCCCAAGGGTCACAAGCCTTCCCAAGTACCAGACTCTTGACCGCCAGGAGTTAAGTGGCAGGCTGCTTCATCTCTGCAGTCCTGTTTCATTTGCTGTTTTGGAAGGTTTTCTTTGGAGGTGATCCAGGGATAAAGTCCTCGTGTGAGGCCACTGATTTCCAAAAGTTTGTGATTGTTTTTCCCTGTACCCTTTTGTCTCTGAAGGAGACTATACATGTGCTTATGTTGGCTGGGAGAGATTCTCTTGGAGAAAGCAAATTAATGTTTAAGACGTTGAACCTCCGGTGTAGAGCTAATCACTGTATTTCTGCATTTGCAGTATGTTCCGTGGGTTTCATTTATCATGATGAAGTTTAGTTGAGCACAGCTCTCTTGCTGGTCTTCCAGTCCTCTGCCTGAAGCACATATGCTTCCATTAATTTTCTGCTATTATCCACTCGGGTGTCCTGTGTGATCCAACATGCTTAATTTCATTCTACTGAGCACCAGCTCTTCCGATCTGAAGTTAGCAGTGCGACTTGCAAGCATCATAAGGAAATGAATCTCTCTTTTCTGGAGATAACTGCTTCCTGAATTTCTATTCTATTTGTAATGCACTAATAACCTCCATCCACCAAATCCTGTTCAACTGTTTATGTCCCTTGGGTTTCTGTTGAACTGGAGTGTTCCTTGTTGTATTATTTTTGCATCCAGAGCCTGCTGAGGACCGTTTGTGCTTGGTGCTGTTCCAAGTCAAAGCTGGTCAGTGGATTGGACATGTTACAGGCTCTTTGAGGATCGGTGTCGTGCAGAGCTGCAGCAAACACTTGGAAGACATGGGTGTCAGAGGCCTTTGGAAAAGGGAAAGTTATTACATTTCCAGAGGCTGAGCACATGAATCCATAGAAGGTGAATTGGTGATGGGCATGGTGTAAGGCTCTGGTGTAAAATACAAGTGATGATATAAAAGCTGACCTTAAGCAGGTTTCAGAGCTGACTGGCCTACAAAGCATGACTGGGGCAGAATCTCTTTGGGGATAGGTAGGCAGACAGGAGAGCTTTGAGAAGGCTGTGCCGTGGATTTGCAACTGCTTGATGTTTTTAAAGCCTGGCTTCAAAGATGCAGTGTTTTGGGTGTCTTTGTTCCTGGGTGAAGGGGCCAGGCTCCCCTGTGGTTTTGACAGTCTGGGATCCTTAGCAGCATCCCTGACGTGTCAGAAGTTGTCTTTGCTTCTGATGGCTGGTGATGCATCACTGCTGGGCCAAAGTCATTTTTCATAGCCTGGATTTCTGAGCTGGAAACGCCTGATGATCAGGCCTAGAGCTGGACAAAAAATGCAGGAAACTTGTGGACTGAGCAAATACCTCTCATAGCAGACTGTTTGCACAGAGAAGCAAAGTTTAGAAGCAAAAGCAAACATGCACCAGCTAACAGAGAGGGTGAGGCAGGGGAAGAACACCGAGACATGTTTCTCTGTCTGCAGGTCCATTTCTTATGTGGCTACTCAAGGATTTAACACTGGTGATCCAGAACTTGACAAGGAGCATTTTGGTCTATACTTGTTAAACCCCTCAGCCAGTGCAAGGTGTTTAAAACCAGTTTTTGAGATCTTCTGTCTGTGCAGACACTTTTGGACTAGTGTGACCTGGGGGGCTCTGCTTCCCTTGGGGTGAGACACTGCCTGTGAGGGGTGAGCGTGGGGATACCTCTGTTTGCATGTGTCCTCAGGAGCAGGAGAGAAGTGTGGCTGAGTTCTTGCCCTTTGGGCTCAGACAGTTGTGCTGCTCAGGTTTGTGTATAAGAAGAATCTGATGAGTCTGCTAACATGGTTGAATTCCTAACTAAGGATAGCTCTGTGTCCCAGAACCAAGTGTGAGTGGGCACAGATGGCCTTGGAGGAAGGATGAGTGGTGAGGTTTTTCTTTTACAACTCCCTTTATAGTGGCCACGTCTTGCCTTTGAAGTGCTTGTGTGGATCCATAGATAGTGGGGGTCTGCAAGGCAGCAGGAGCTGCTGGGTTGTGTAACGATGGACCCGAATATTTCATTAGCTAATGATGTTCTATAATTTAATTAAAAATATCTTAGAATATCTAGGCAGCAGGAGGAATATGTCTTTGCCTCCCCTCAAGCCTACTGCTGATAAGTGCATTAATCCATTTGCATTTGTTCTGTAAAGGCATGTTTCTATCAGGTTTTCAGGAAAGTCTGCTTCCTTTTAAATGGAAAAAAGATAAGGCAAGACACTTGAGTCCTTTGTGGGTAGAGCCTATAATCCTCCACATGAGGGAAGTTCTGTTTGAGGCTTTGTCTAGCATTTCAGTGGTACAGTATGTTGCTGACTATTCTCAGCCTGCTTTGCATAGGTAATTAATTTGTCCCCTGCAGTAATTTCTCTGTAGTGATAATGCGGTAAATGGCAAACTTAGGTGGTTATGTGTGAGTACATGTAAAAGAACTAGTCGTGGTGTAAGTGACTGAGATGATGAGATGGCTGTGCAGAAAGTACTGTGCATTGAGCATTAGCAACAGGCTGCACTGATTGCACCAGGTAATGCAGATAGTTCAGGCTCTGAATAATTCACAGTCCGAGCCCTGATAATAGTGAGTACAAAGAGTGCAAGGCACACATGGAAAATCTTTCTTGTGGGAGTTTTCCATTTAGCTTTTGCACTGGCGAAGTTTTTTTGCTGTTTTTTTACAGATAGAGAAATTGAGGTTTGGAGACCTTAAGTGACATGTTCCAGGAAGATGTTATCAGAGCCGAGATTAGCCGTGGGGTGTTTTGTGGCTTTCCATCTTGTGCTGCTGAACATCCTTGCAGAGAGCACGTAGGTTAGATACCCTGAGATATGCCAGCTCCGTGTTTCCTTGGGCTGGATGGCAGAGTGCACAAACCCAGCTTTGCCTTTTTCCTTCACAGGGCAGAAGGGGCTGGTTGCCAGCGAAGAGAGCAGAGCTGAAGATGGGAGTTTACTTGCAGTAAAGAGGAGGCCCTGTATGCAAAGGGCACTGTATATAATTGGGCTGAGCTGTGTGTCAGCTGTTTCCTGCTGTGTGGCATTTGATCTGCAGCAGAGATCAAGTCCTGATGACGTCCTCCATTGAAGCTGTTGTTGTTTCAAGGGAAGCCTGTATTACTTATTCATGTGGTTTTCAGAAGTTGCCCTGCAAGAATATATTTGAGGGTCATCTTGTTTTTGTTTTTCCTTCTCCAAGTGCTTTCCATCCATCAGACATCCTCTTTGTCGGTCATTTCTTCAGAAGCAAACATTTCTGGTATTCTTGATAGTTTCTATTTAAAAGAAAAGAGTTGAAAATCAGCAAAGGCTTCTGTTGTGCGTGCATTTGTTTCTTCGCGTGCAGGGTCTTTCAGTGCTCAATTCTAAACGGTTGAATTATTAAACTTGAAAAGCATCTGCTCTTTAGAAAGCATTCACATGTCCTGTAAACATGATGGATAACAAAGCAGAGCCTAATGCAACTGACAGAGCTTTGTTGATGTTTGGAATGTGGGGTTTTGTGAACTGTTATTTTATAGTTGTGGGGTTTATGACTTGCTGCTGGGGGTAGCTGGTGACTGATCTTCGGGAGTCAGCTCCCTTCTGCAGGATTGAGCGTGCCATGTGGAGCTGGGTTTTCCCTGGACCAACATGGTGGCAGCCCAGGGATGGCTCATGGGTGGATGTGAAAGGCTGGTCCGTCCTTGGGAAAGTCAAAGCTCCCCAGCCCAGGAATGTTTGCACGGGTGCTTTTTTGGATATCTCTCTCTTCCCCAAGGAGCAACAGCCACCCATGACCTTCAGGGAGGCTTCAGGCTGGAAGTGACCCAGTGCTAACCCACGCCTGTCCGCCTCTTGGAAGTGTTGCTGAGGCAGGGCCATTGGGACAGTGCTTTACACCAAACTGTCTCTCTCCAGAGCTGTGCCGCCTGGCACCCATGGCATGGGGAAGTGTGAGATGCAGTTTGCTGTGGACCAGGGTCTCTGGGATTACCCTCCGTGCTGCAGGGAGGGCTCTGCCTGCAGCACACAAGTCCTACCCTGCAGCAGTGCTCCTGTGACCTGAGACAGGTTGGCACTGGCCTCTGGTGTGGCTCTACTCGGGAGGAGCTCCGAGGCTGAGGTGCTGCGATGTCCCTGCTGTGTGCTGGGGGGGAGGAAGGGCTGCACCACTGATCTGCTCGAGGTATTTCTGGAACTGTAATATCTGGGTGCATTAGGTTTGCTCATATTATCCTAATCTCTGTACCAACTTCAGACCTTTTTGTGGTATGGAGGCAGAGAGGGACTAATTGATTTGCACTGAGGCGTTCCTGAATCCAGGGCTGGCTTTCCTGTATGCTTCCTCCTCAGTGCCTCTGGGCCTCATTTTTTAAGCTTACGGATGTGCAGAATAAGCAGCTCTGCCAGCAGCTGCCTGGGCAGAATAAGAGGCCTGTGCAGTCCTACTGACAGTGTCTGAACCTCTGCTCTGAGTGGCTTTTCCCCACCTCGTCCCACCTCACCCCACTGTGAGTAACTAACCAGTGCAGAACCGATGGTGGCTGGGAGGCCAAACTGGACTTGAAAACTTTCCCACATAAAATGCACTGGCAGTGCCAGCAGAGATGAGGGCGAGAGGAGACAGCTCTGCTGTGCCAAAGCAGTCTTTCATCTCTTTTCAGCTCTCCCCGTGAGGGGTCCTGGCTCACAGCACATAGATGCCTTGTGCAGATGTCTCAGCTGGGAAAGAAGTGGCCCCTTTTCCCTCCCTAGCAGAGCAGAAAGATATAAGAAAGCTATTGATCTGCCTGTAGCCAAAGTGAGCTGAGCCAGGCTCTGCAGTGCTTTATTGAGCTGGGTTAAGGCTTTGTTGCTCACTGGAATTAAAAAAAAAAAAAAAGGAAAAAAAGAGTAAAGAAAAAGCTGAAAGTAGATGGGGTTTTCCCTGTATTGGTAAACAAATTGCTAGTTGGGTGTTGGTTACCTGCTGGTTATTTCCCAAGCAAATGAGAGGCAGGAATGGACACTGAACAAAGCTTTCTCATCCCTCTCAGGAGGGAAGCAGCCTGGCCCTGGGAGCTACCAGCCTCAGGTCCAGGAGGGCTGGCAATGGGCACCCAGAGCTGTCTTATTGGGGTGGCACATGTGCAGCCAGGCAGTGGCAGGAGTCAGTTGTTAATGGGCAGGTGCTTGTCCTGCTGATGAGAATCACAGTGGCCTTGTTTGTGGTGCTGAGAAAGATGCCAAGGAGTGGCTGGGGTGGGAAGCTGAACTCTGTTGTGACCCTGCATGTCGGTTGCTTGCCCCTCAGTGGTGGAGAGATCTGCCTGGCCAGTCCTCACTGCTCTATTTCACTTCTGCTGGAGGAGAAGCAGAGCAAGTGCTCTCTGGGGCTCTTAATCTGGTCTTTTTCCTGAGCACTAAATTCAGCCTTGAAGTCTTTTCCCTCTGGTAAGCAAGTATTTTTGAGGAAAAATGGATTTTGAAAACAGCATAATTTATTTCCTTGGTGCTCTCCTGGAAAAGTCATCAGTCTTGGCTTTGCATTCCCTCTGCTGCTGTTGTGAAATGGTGCTTCAGTGCCACGCTCCTGGAGCTGCCTGGCTCGGCCTGGGCAGGTTGGTTAGTGCAGGGAGCCATGGCTGCAATGGTGCCAATGTGGATGAAGAGTGCTCTGGATCGTGTTCAGTGCTGGGAGGTTGGCCAGAGGACTGCAGCAGCCAGCTCTGCAAATAGGAGGAATTGCTATTGACACCCCGTGTCTGAATGTGTTAAAACTTAGCTTTAATTGTAATTTAACTTCACTTATGTAGTAGGGTGTAAGCGTCAGGTCGTGCTGAATACTTAATTCTTTGATTTTAAAGGCTGGAAACTCTGCTTGGTGCACATGGTACAGCTGGTTTTGCTTTACTCTGTGGAGCCGAGAGGTTGGCCAGGATTAGTGCCTACTGCTTGTCTGAACTGCCCTGCCGAGTTCACATTGTCTTGTTTGATTTTGAGGGAATATGGTTGATGCGTGATCCTGCATGAACTTCAGCTGAAATGTTCTCTGCATAGTGCCTCTGCAATAGTTGGTGTCACCTCCTCCTTGCTTTGCTCACGTGCAATGGAAGAAATGCTCCTTGGACTTGGGAGGGGAAAGGGGCTTTTCTGGGTGTTTTCAGTTGCTAGAGAGCCATAGTGATCTTTAATCCTAAGGTGCAAATTGCTATTGCAGCATTTTCCAGGGAAAAAGCAGCCTTGAGAGGAAATGGAGCTATAAATGAGCCTGGCTGGGCTCCTGGCTGAGTGCTTTGAGCGAGAGTTTGTGCTCTCCCTTTTGGCTACAGGCCAGCCTTTCAAAGGCAGCTTGGCAGAGCCGTGCTGTGTGCTCAGGTACCCCCTAACCCTCGCCTGCTGATGTTCTGATAAGCAAGTGCACGCACGCCGTGTTGGGGCTGATCACGTGCGCGCTCGATCCTGCTTGCCAGTGCTGTGCTTTGATGGCTGTAAGTGTGCGCTGGCATCATGCAGTTCACCCACAGACTTTGAGAATCTAACCTTGTAATTTTAGCAGCTGGCTCAGCACTGTCTCTGAGCAGATAGGCTGGTTAAAATAAATAAATAAATAAAAATACAGGCCTGTTTCCTGTGCATGTCAATGTTGGAATAATTTTAAATGGTGTGTTTTCTCCTGGTCACTGACCTATAGTTTATTCCATTATTGACTGCTGGGTTACTGGCTCTTTGTATTCTGTGGTTAAGTGAACTGTAAGGCTGAAATCATTTTGCTGGAGTGGTGTTGCTGGGCAGGAACTCGACTCTGGCTGACTCAGATTGGGGTGAAAGTGTACCCTTTGGCAACTCAAATACTCATTTATCTCCACCTCCCCCCCAATAAACGGGTTAAACAACATAGTGGAATATTGATCCTGCTTTCATCTGGCAGCCTCAGGCTGTAGCAGTTACCTTTGTGCCACATTCCTGCTGCTTTCCCAGCAATGCCGTACATTTTCTCCAGAGCTCCCTCCCTCCCCTTGGTGACCTTCTCTTGGTTTGGCTGTGATGGCTTTACTGCCGGACGCCTTCACCGCTGTGAAACAGCACATACAACTCCAGCGTGGGCAGATCTCGGGGTAAAGGTGGTAAAGGCTTGCTCAGTTGGTGTGATGCTGCAAACACCATAAAGTGAAGTTTTGTGGCTTGGTGACATGCTTTTGTTCCCCAGGCTCTGCTCTGTGAAATGCTGGCCTTAGGTGGGGTCCTAGAATAACCACGCTCTGTTCTTTCAGGGTGCTGAGGTAGGCTGAGGGCTGGTTGAAGAACATGCACCTCCTGTCTTTGTCGGTCCCTTAGTTACTGGTAGATGTTCAGCGATTGCCGCCTCACGTTATCGTGGTCTTTTGGCAGTTGTGGACCTTTACTGATGCGGTGGCTTATTTAAAACTCTGATTAAGGCTCCTGGAGCGGCCAATATTGCTGCTTTTATCAGGGAGCTTCTTTCTGAGAAGTGCCTGAATCTTCTGACTGTTGCTGACATCCAAGTTGCCAGTAGGTGATTTGAGTACAACCCGATCTGAGACCCCACTGTCCTGGTTGTGCTGCCTGTGTTGTGTAGAGGTTCTGCAAACATGGGTGCAGAGAAACAGTCCAGCTGGAAGGAGTCTGTTAAGCTGTGCTAACACCCAGTAAACCATCATCCCTTTCCATACCGACAGCCTGGGGCTAGGTTACGTAGTGCTGAGGGGCTCCAGCCTCTGCAGCCTCCCCGTGCTGAGTTGCACGTGTTTATTCACAGGGGAGGAGGGTGGTTCATTATTTCTTTCCCTGTTAGGGTGAACACTTGAACTGAGCTTACATGTCCTGCCTGGGACTGCCTTAGGCTCTTTGGAGTTTTTGGCTGCTGCAGAGAAGTAGCTTTAGTACACTCAGAGATACTGTTCTGTATTATCTGTTCATATTTAAGGTCTAATGAGGACTTGATCTTTGTTAGTGACTGCTTTGCGTGTCTTGATTGTGGGCTATGGGGGTGTTAGAAAGGCCTTTTTGTGTGCTGCTGCTCATCTTCCCAACCAGATGCATCCATCATCTTCAAAAGAAGCGAGGGAGAAAGATGGCTTATACTTTTTTTTTTTTTTTTTGAGCCATCAAAATTTGGCATCCAAATAAACAGGTGTTCTGGCATGGGAGCAGAGGAGTGCTTGTCTCTGAGCTCCCGTCTCTTTTCATATATCTTCAGGGAGTCTCTATCAAAGAGCTGACTTTACTAATGATGTAATTTATTTTCTTTTCTGCTGAGGAGTTGGTGAAGAACTGGGTTCCTGGTGTCTGTACAGGGTAGGCTGGTGCAACATGTAAATGTCTCTGGAGCACAGCCCAAAAATTGCCTTGGGTAGAATTAAACTCTGAAAGTAAATAATGTCGCTGCTCTGCAAACCTCTGGCCTTATGCAGCAAATACTGGGGATTGTCAGTCCCAGTGTTATGTGCTGTGTTCAAACATGTCTGCTCTTACTGGTGGACAGATGCTGGGAGTAACCCTTGAACCTCTGAGGAACTCTAGTCTGGAAAGTTTTAGAGACTGTGGATTTTGGTACTTTGGCTCACAAGATGAAATGCATGTCAACATTTGCCAATGTTTTGTGTGCAGGTCTCCCCAAAACCTGATTCCTTACCTCCAGTGTTTGACCTTTAAGTCTGGCCATCTTGGTCACTTGGTGTAGAGAAATCCATGTGGATTGTATCAAAAAAGCCTTCTTATATCAGTACTCTCTTGCCTGAGCCCTTCCAGGGGTATGTGCAGAAGACAGGCTGGACCTCAGGAAGATGAAGACAGCAAACCCCTGATCAGCCTTAACTTTGTTCCTTGGCTTCCAGGCGGTGCCACTTCCAAGATAAGGCAAACACTGCAGTGACCTTATCCAGGGACCTCGCTGACGTCAGCGTGTGCCTGTCCATTAACCTCGTTGGACTTTGGGTCAGGTTTCTTTGAAGGCTGGGTATTGAAAGCAAAGAGCGAAAGGCTAGCCGGGGTCACTCCAGTCTTTGCTGGGGTAACTGGAGCAAAGACAAGGGGCAGGCTGTGTGAGCCAGCCTGTCGGGAGGGTCAGCCCACATGTGATTGAAGGCAGAGGGGTTTTCCATGGCCCTCTGTCTTGAGCTTCTTATGCCAAACGTGTCTTATAGACCTGCTGCT
Organism: Lepidothrix coronata; assembly: GCF_001604755.1. Classification (NCBI taxonomy): domain Eukaryota; kingdom Metazoa; phylum Chordata; class Aves; order Passeriformes; family Pipridae; genus Lepidothrix; species Lepidothrix coronata. The sequence goes on from NW_016690231.1 coordinate 4,949,647, forward strand.
GGGCCTCTTGACATGCATCTCCCTTTAAATGTTTGTTTATGTGCGTGTCCCTGGGGTGCTTTGAAAATCTCTGGAGATGCCTAAAAGGATTGAGGCACCCAAGTGTCTGTGCACAGGATCAGCACAGCACGCTTGGTTTTATTTTGTCCTTAAATAAAAGCAGGCTCTGAGCAGATGAAAACATTAGCATGAGCTGTGTGCCTTTGTGTTTTAATGCTGTCTCCCTGAGCAGTGAGAGAGAAGCATTATGAAGTTCTTGCTTTAAAAGGACCTTGATGGCAGCAGCCGAGCTAGGACAGCCTTGGAGAGGACTTGTATGCCACTTTTTGGTGCTTTGTGTTGTAGAGTGCTGTGTGCTTGAGGGGCTGCCTGTGACACTCCTTGCTCCTCCTGTGACATAGAAAAGTCCAGATGCAAGCCTAGGTTGATAAGTTTTAAGTGAATGACATTAACCAGGCAGGAAATATTCCTGCTTGGCTTTAGGGTTCTACACAGCAAACAAAGAAACAGAAATAACAAACAGTGGGTTTACTTAGGAGTACTGTTCTCCTGAGGCTTATAATAAAAAGCAACTTTAACCTAGTGTAACTTTCTTCCAAACCACAGCATCTCTGCCTACAGGCACCCTGGTGGACATCTGCTCCTCAAGTTGCCTACTGTGTTCATCATGTTGGTACCTGAAGTGTTTTGGTACCTTATGGACTGTTCTGTTCCTTTCCTCCCCCGTGCATGTGCTGCTTCCTCAAGGCATTTTGGCACCAAGGAGAAGGCAGAAGTAGCACTTAAAACATAAAGGATTCCAGATGTGAGCATGCCTTGGACACTGCTAGTGGAAGAGAAACACGTAATCCACACAGGTGTTCACATTATGGTGTGGTACGTGTGGATAAATATCCCAGATAAAGCTGATTGTTTTTTGTAGGTTAGTTTCCTCTCTCCTTTTTAAACTGTAAATTGAAATCCACACTCTGGGGAGCCTGCAACTGTATACCTGTTAGCTGCATTCCCTGCCGTGGTGTCAACTTGATGGCTGGAGCCTCACATTCTTAAATGTCAGTGATGAGGTGTTAGAAGTTCCCTTCTTCCTGCTGGAGGAGGTTGGAGGAGGCCCTTGAGAACTGTTTGCCGTAGGAAATGAGAATTGCCAAGATCCTCTGTTTCGAGAGAGGCTACATGATCCCTTCACCTTGTGTAGGATGAAATAATGCTGGTGTTGCCACTTGAGCCCCATCCCTGGCCGGATAGCAAAGCCTGGTCCTCCTTCTGATGCAGTGATTTGCCTCTGCCCCTATTCTCTACGGGGACCGGCCAGCAGAGCTGGCTTTGCTGTGAGACTGAGTCTCCTTCCCTGCTGATGGGAACTGTGGTGCTTACCCTTCCCCTAACACTGTGCAAATTATTTTGCAATTTTATTTTCCCAAGGAACAGGCAGATGATCCATATTGCACTTGGGCGGGTTGCATGCTAATGAAACCAAAAACTAGATTTTTCTTATCTTGCCGAGAAGTTTAATTTTGAGCATCTTGAACACAAGATCAGAGTGGGGTTGTGAGCTAGACCAAGTCTTGTTTTTACGGGAGGTAGCCGGAAAACTCATCGCTTCTGCTGATGTTGGTTCTCCTTAAAAGTGTTGTAGTGACTGTGGTATTACTACTGTTGACTGTGTGTTGGTTTCATGGCAGAATTGTTAATCTTTGTGAAGGTGATTTCAGTCCTTTTGTCTATCAGGTAACCTCAAAATAAAAACCACTACCACTGGGTCTGAATCTTTTCCAATAATGTAGCAGATTCTAAAGTGCCAGGTGGGGAATGGTCTGTTTGTCTATGGTGCTCCTCTAAAATTCTGATGCTTCAGACAAGCCCTGTGTATTGGTTGGAACAAATTACGTTGAACTCTTGAGCTCTGAAATTATTTTGGGGTCTGGAGTTCATTTGGAGAGTGAAAACTGAATGTCACAACAGTGTCTGAGACACTGCTGGAAATGATGACACTCATCATTTCAGGGCCTTCAGGCAGCTCCTGTGTGCACTGTGGTGAGCAGCACCTCCACACTAGCAGGGCTGTTGCACCAGGGATGGAAAGGCCTCCTGGGGTGTTCCTGCTTTTGTGCTGCTCTCCGGCCTTTTGTTCTCATTTTTCAAATGGGTGCTCAGAATTCGCAGAGCAGTTTGATTGAAAGAAGAAATGTTGAACTGAAGGACTAAAAAAAAAAAAACCCAACCACAACAGAGGATTACCTAATTTGAGGCTGGTGTCTGTACCATTTCACACTCTCTTACTCCTGTCAGTCAGGGCTCTTTTTATATACATATGAATTTTCTAAGACAGACCTTGCTGTCCAAGGCTGAGGTATTGTCCTACCTATTTCAGGCTGTTTCATGCCCTGAGTTCAAGAAGTGTCTGGACAATGCTCTCAGGCACATGATGTGATTCTTGGTGTAATCCTATAAGGAGGCAGAATATGGACTTCGATGATCCTTGTGGTCCCTTCCAACTCAGAATATTCTAAGTGTTTGGCTTTTTACTGTACGCAAGGACCAGGTCTTTGTGTAACATTGCTTGCAGAAAAGGAACAAAGGGTCTTTTTTCTTTATTTTTTTTTCCTGAAATAGCTTGTTTAAATAGAGCTAACTTAAGATCTCTAACAGTATTTCAGTTCTCTCTGAACTGCTCCCAGTTTCATGAATCTACTTGAGATGCTCTTTCTTTGTTTCCATTTCTCTGCCATGGTGCTGCATCCCTTCTGATCAGGCAAGGAATTGAGGCTTCTGACTCAGTCTTCTGAGGAGACTCCTGAAGTTGCCTGGGAAAATGCTGCGGTGCCTGAGCAGCTGGGGAGGGCAGGCAGAGCTGGAAGACGGGCAGGGATGCGGCTGTCTGGAGTGGTGGGAAGGAGGATGTGTGCGCTGACCAGAGAGGCTTTGGGGTGCTGCATCCTCTGTTCCTGGCTTTGATTTGGTGTGAAAGGTTTGGCTTCAGGCTGCTGACCTCCCCGGCCCAGCAGTGTGGCAGGAGCAGTTGCTTGCGTGAGACCTTTCTTGATTTCTATCCTGACCTGATGTGTCGTGCTCTGGAGATGATGGTTTTGTAAGGATGCTCTTGGGTGGTGAGTGAAGTGCTCTGATATATATTCCCCCAAGCCCCGTGGAGTATTATTTTCATGTACTTCTTAGGTGAAAAAGAAGAATCTGGCAACTGTGTAGAAGTCTGCTTTGACTGGTATACACAAGCATTAACAACGATAAATCTGGGGGGTTTATTTAGGACTTTTTGTCTTTTATTAACTCTTTGAGCTCCTCTGGACTTTTCTGCATGCAGGTAGAAAAATAGGAGGCATGAAACCTAAGGGATGGTCAATGCCTTTGTTCCAGGAGAGGTGCTGAGTGTCAGAGGAGCTGAGGCTTTGGGCTACAGTATTCCCAAATGTGGCTTGAGGCTACAACATTCCCAATCGTGTCCTGCCGTGCGTTTCCCACCGCGTGGGACCCGGAGCAGTTATCTGTAACAGTAGTAGCATAAATTGAATGAGCAGTCCGGTTAAATAAGTAATGAAGTTAGCAGGGTGCCTAATTAAATTAAATTCAAAATTATGTATGGATGATGCCTTTCTAATAATTGCTGTAGGTTTGTCATTGAGGAACTCCACACTGCCCTCTTGGAGGAAGCTTCCCCTTTCCCAGGTGAATGTTGGTACCACGGAGGGATGCATTTTACACTTCAGTTGACTTTAACTCCTTCCTCATGCTCTTGTGACCATGGTAGTGTTGCTGTTTTCTGTTCTGCTGAGATATGTGGAGGGAGTTTGGTTGATTTCAGCCTCTGCTGCTTATATGATGTTTTTTTCCATTGCTGCAAAGGGTTTCTGCTTTGCTCCTGCCCTCCTAGACCAGCCTTAGTGCTGTTTCCTCAGTCCCTGTGCAACACAGATCTCCTTGTAGGGATTGTCCCCCGTCCTTCCCATTCTCTTGGTGCCTGGGGAGTCATTCCTGCCTCCATAAAGCACTGGGGCCCGACGACACATCTGGGTGCTCTGGACAAAATGACTTAGCTCACTGCTTTATTTGAAAGTAATCTCTTAATATCCATCTTTCCGGGCTTCTTTCAAACAGCAGCGCTTTGAAAGGTGTGTGTCAGTTTGGGGATAAACGTTAAGCTGAGGTGGAAGAACAATTTTGAAGCAAAGGAAAGCTGCTGAAATTAAAAGACACTTGAGAAGACACAGCCATCACGGCCACTAAAGGGAATTCTCTCTCCAGACAGCATGCTGAAAGCAGTCTATCTCTGTCCTGGGCACGGTCAGGAACTCAGTGTGTTTTGAAGATGGGTTGTCAAGGCAGAGCTGGCTCTGGCTGGCAGTTGCTGACCTTTGAGCTAATGTGTGCTTAATAGAAGGATGTGAGTACATCAGAGGAAGAATTGTCATTGTCCTTACCATCTTTTCACCTCCTTTTGAGAAGGACAGGTCTATTAAAGGACCTCTGCTCCAGTGGAACTGGTCCTGCCCTTCCAGGAGATGACTGCTGGCTTTTCTGAAGGCTGTAGTAGATGAGGGGAGGAGAGAGTGCCCGAATGACCAGAGCTCCATTGCTGCTTTTTTAATTCTCACCCTCCCCACTGTTCATTTTGCTAATATATAAAGTTCCAGATTGTGTCTTCGGTGTAGGATCCAAACTTGCCTGCTGCAGGGGCAATGGTCTGGGGGACCCACAGCTTGTTCTTCATTAATCAACAGATGCACTGCAGAGAGATGCCTGGGACAGCAGCTATGGTGATGAATTAAAGAAGATTTTTGTCACATTCTGGGCAGTCTGATTCTTCCTTGTTGATGGTTTCCCTGGGAAAGCCTCCAGAGGATGAACAGGAGGATCATGCAGCCCCTTTAGCTCCAGGAATGGCAAATACTTTACAGTGTTTCCCTGTGGTGCTTCATCAGAGAATCTGAAGGTCCTCTGCAAACCTTTAATTAGTCCTTGATTGGCCTCAGCACCTTGATACCCACCACCCTTGTGACTGAGCAGCAAGATTGAAGAGCCTTGTTACCCCCCCATCTCCTGAGCTGAAGTGTGAAAGTAGAAGGATCTTGGCCAGAGCCCTTATGAAGCCAGAGGAGTCTAGAAAACCACAGGGTGTAGTGACTGCTATAACTAAGTGATTTGCATGGGTGCAGTGACCTGAGCAGTGCTCCGCACATTTCATGCACAGTTGCGTTAAAGGGATGCTGATCATTTTCAGCATGACCTGCTAATTATTAGAGCAGATGAAAGCCTTTTTTTTTCCTCTTTAAATCCTCCTCCCCCTGCATGTTCTCTTCTTCTCCCTGCTCCTTCCCCAAGCCCTTATCTAAGCTAATCAACATGACACAAACAGCCAAAAAAGCAGTATTCTTACAGCAGCTATTAACTAGAAAGGAGACAGTGGTGTCTGGAGCCCCTCGGGAGGGACTTGCCTGGTATAACCCATTACTTTTAACAGCCAGAGTGAGAGCTGCAGAGTCACAACAGAAAAGCTTTAAGCTTTTTTTACTTTTGAGGTCCTAATATGCAGCGATCTGTTTCCTGTGATGTAGATTTTTAAGAAGACCTAAGTGTGGAATTTCAGTGGTGATGCTTCCCAGATATCTGATACGTCCCCAATTAAAAATAAATCGATATCAATAGCTATATATGTTTTTTGGTAAGTTTTCAAAAGTTCAAGGCATATGGCTAGGTCCTTCAAGAGAGTCTTTCTGTCCCAAGTGTCCATGTATTGTTGATACAGTGTCCCTCAGCAGCAGAATAGACAACTAGGGGAGGGTCATGTTAATTTGCATCGAGCTGGACACATGGTTTTGTTTTCTCCTGTGTTTCAAGAATTTTTTTATCTACAGCCATGGGAGGGATTTTCCAGTCTCCTCTGCTCTGGTTTAGATGAGTGCTTAAAAGTTGTGCGTGGGGTGATAACAGAATAGGCTGAAACAGAGGAGAGACATGTCTTAGGAATTTCAGTTGTGGTGGTACGTTGGAAGGAAGCTGAGCAAATGGACACGATGTTTAAATAGTGTGTCCTGAATTGCTTTCATTTGGTTCTTATTTTGTAAGCCATTGGCTGGGTTTTCTGTCCTTTCAGAAATCAGCAGCTTCTTATGAAATATGGAGCTGTTTAAAAACAGACAGCAGCTGCTCCATCCTTGCGTCAGCACGGACTCGGCAGAAGGAAGGGGAATGGTAGACGGTTGTTTAGCTGTGATATTCTTCCCTTCATTGCTGTTGTCATATTGTGTTAACAGAAGGTCTGATCAAATATACACCAGGAAAGTAAGACTTAATGTTTCTTTGTTCTCCTGGAATGGTGCTGGGAGGGGAGCGGGGGAATGTTTGAATGAGACTTTTATTTATGTGGTTCAGATAGCTCAGCGTTGCCTGTGTCGGTAGGTATGTTGTTCTGCTCTTATTTCTTAGGCTGCTTGCTGTATTTTTAGCTGGGAAAAGTCTTTGCTTGGTTGTTTGTACAAAACCTCTGCTATGTGATATGGAAACCTCGGTGGGGGGGTAAATATTTAACAGGGAGAGTATGCTGTGTTCACGCTGACTTCCTAACTGGTTTTAAACTCTTTTCATAAAAAAATCTCAGCCAGATTATTTAAAAAATAAAATGAAAAATGAGGAACATTGTTGCACAAGAACTGGAAAGAACCCAAATAGTTTGCTTACTGTTAAAATTGCGACATGACTGGAAACATTTGGTAAAGAAAAATTAATTGCTTGGTGTATTTGTGGTTTCCTGTTGAATCTCAATTTCTAGAGGAGGTTGAAAATCCCATGGATGTTTCCTCAGATTACTAGATAGCATTATACCTTGTGAGCATGATGAAAGACCTTCAGCAAAGCATGGCAGATATCCATGGCTTGTTATAAAAAGTCTCTCCCATCTGGAACATGACTGTTTTTTTTTCCTTTTTAGTAGGATGGTTTGAGCAGAGATAAACATGCAGTGAAATTTAGCCTGGTCCAGTCTTACTTCACTGCCAACATGGACTTCCTTCCAATCTGAGAGTCACTTGAAGAAGAATGCTGCTGTGGTCGTTAGTCCTCAGAGCTTTAAATAAGCTTTGAAACCATGGACAGGGCTGGCGGTAAGGGAGGAGGAGAGGGCCAAGCAGTTGTCATTCAGCAGAGGATGGGCTTGAATGTGGTTGAAGGTCTGCTCTGACCCATCTCACTCCACTCCAGAGTGATGGTGCTGTGCATGTTGAGCTGGAAAGCCTGAGCTTGAGAGAATCAGATGAGAGAAATACCAGGGCTGAGGACCATGGTGGTTCCTATATCTGGAGGCTTGGGAAGCGTCTGAGAGCTGCTGTGTGAAACCCTGGGCTGGAGACATCTGGCAAGGGGTCAGGTCAGAGCATCACAGTTCTCCTTTGGCCTGCAACCCCTGCTCGGCCTCCTCGTTTGATCACGCAGAAGATGTTTGTGTACGCAGGAGTATAACTCGTGATGACACAGGGCTTAAGGTTGTGAAATCTTTGAGGCTCTTCTGGGTATTCCTGTGGGAATGGAAGAGTTATCCCTCAGATAATTTCCGTGGGGAAATAGTTAATCTCATAAACACCAGAGGTTGTTTTCTAAAGCGAAGGCAGGGCTGTGTGGGAGCGTGGTTAACCATGTACAGTGGAGACAGGCTAAAACTCATAAAGGAAAAGTGTATGTAGGAGTTTATAGCTGTGTATGAGTGTATTAAAGCTTTAATTTGAGATCACTGACTGAGATGAAAGTGAACTGCTGTGGAGCGACACTGCTTTGAGGAAGCTGAAAGCAACTTTTTGAGATGGATGGTGGCCCCACAACTGCAGGCACTTGATGTCTGAGAATATGCACAGTTAAACAAAGTCTGCTTCTGGTAGTCCTGGAAAACAGTAAAGTGTTGGGTTTTTGATGTAACTTGAAATAATGAAAAACTTACTTTAAAATTAATGCTCAGCTAACTTTCTGAAAATCTCCCATCCAGTTTTGAATGTGTGTGTTCACTCTTGGGCTGTTGGGAGTTAAGTTTTCCTCTTGACTCAACTGTGGAAACGGTCTTCATTTATCATTTCCCAGTTTAGCTCCTGTATTAAAATTATAACAAGGCTGGGGTTTATTTTTGTCTTGTGTACATTTATCTCCTGTGTATCCTTGTGTCTATTATTAGAGTCCTGCTCCATTGCTAAATGGATTGGCCGAGTTCTTGGGGACAAAATATTGAAGCATATGACTAGTCTGCAATACGCCTCAGCCGAGGCTCTGCAGTATTCATAGCGCCTGGGTTTACCCAGTGTTTGTCACAGCTTGCTTATTTTAAACACTGAGGATGCAGTGGGCAGAGCCAGTAGATAGGAGATGTTCAATGGCATATCAGCTTGTAAGTGGAAGGAGGGAGGAGGTGAAGGTGGAGGGGAACCTCCAGCTGAAAATAAACAGATAACAGTGATGTGTATTTGGGAAGCACGGCCAGGGCACAGCCCTTTTCTTGTTTTGCTTTTTTATTTGGACTTTTTTTTTCTTGACAGGATAGTTCTGTTTCAGAGTGCAAATAAGGGAATGTCAAATCCTCTGCAAGAGGACTGGTGTGGTGGTTGGTTGGCTATGAACTTACCCATTATTGAATTAAAAAACAACTGGAAACTTCTGATGAGTCCCAGCCATGTTTCAAAGTCCCCGTGACTACCACTTCTGCTAGTTGGTGGCTGGACACTTGTCCTCCAACCTCTAACTGGCTTTTTGGCTTGCACGAGAGTGACTTCTATTTCTGCTGATCTTGCCTCCTGGTTCCACATCCAGCCTGAGCTAGGTGGTTTTTTGGGTCTTTCTGGGATTTGCTCCATTTTGTAACCTAGCTATTGAATATCTTAACCATGTTGTTGCTTTGCTTGCAGGGTCTCTTTGTCCCTGTGGCCTCTTCCATATCTGCAGCTCTCTCCCAGGTCTTAAGAAGACCTTCAGGGTCTTGCATGCTGTAGTAGTATACCTTTTAGAGGTCTAGTTTTTGGTGCTTTAATTTTTTTTTTTTTAAATAGCCTAGGCAGTGTCTTTGGTGAGACATGGTGCAGAATTCACAAAAACAATTAGAGAAGACTCTTACTGGTATAGCATGGCCTGGGATTAGATTCTCGATTCGATTTTTATTCCCTTCTACTTTGTTTCTCTAAAAAATGTGATGAAATACTTTCCCTACTCCCATTTGCTGGATTTTTTCCCCCCTTTTCTGCTATTCATGGGATACACTCTGCTACTGGACCTCTCGATCCAGCTGGAGAGGGACTGCCTGGTAATGCCAGCTTTCGCACAGATCCTTGAATGAGCCATCTTTTTCCACCTCCTCCCTTCTTTGCGTTCCTCATCCAACATCCTTTGGTTCCTACGTATGTGCCACGTGCTTCCTTGTTTTACCTGCGTGAACAGAATTTTCTGACGTCGGAGCCTGTTCCGAAGGATGCGGCTTGGCCCTTGCAAAGCTTTTTCTCTGCTGCAGGCTCTGCTAGTAGAGGCAGGTGTGCCCAGTGTGGAACTGTACTTGGGCTGGGTGTGTTTTTGGAGGCTCTGGCTTGTGGAGCAGGAGGGTGGTTTAGCCCTGGCTGTGCAGCTGTGGGTGTAGGAAGCTGGGAACTCTGGGGTAGGATCAGCACACAGGACTGAGTTGCCTGAAAAATTTGCTACTGTGGCCACAGAATGGCTTGGCAGGTGGGGGAGAGTTGATCAAACAAGCCTGCTTCCACTAATTGTCTGGCTTTTGTATTTCTTTTTGTGATTTTTTTTTTTTTTTTTAAATTTCACGGACTTTAAAGCATGCGTGACTGAACAGTTTAATTAGGTGTGGGAACTGCTGGAGATAAGTTACTGGGATTTTCTACAAACCTCTCTGCCCTTTTCATGTTTTTGGTGCAGCAGAGTTGCTGTGAGCAGGCAGGCAGGAGTGCCTGTGAACGTGGCCCAGGTAAGATGTTATCACCTGCAGGTAACTGGTGTGTAGGCTGGCTGTTTGCTGGTGGGAACCAGCCCCTGATCTGGTACCCCTGCCTGGGCTCGTGGGGACAAGGTGCACATTGGGCAGAGCAGAATCCAGCCCCACGCTTGAGCTGTGCTTGCTGGGGATACCCTCACACCTCATGGACATACCTCTTTCATCTAGGTCACCTTCTTGCACACCTCTGTTGCAGGGGAGACATTATGCAGCCATTGCTTCATGAATTGCACTCTAATTTGGTAATCTTTGGGTGATCTCCTACCTTCTACCCTAGAATGTTTCAGTGGCTGTGAAACTAGTTACAGGAGGAATACCAGCAGTGTTTTTAAAGTTGTATGGGCTTTATGGAAACATGGACGTTTGTCATGGCCTGCCAACATGTTTTCAGAGGTTGCTAATGGGCGATATTCCCAGAGATTTGACTTGAAATCCTGCTCCTCCTGCAGTGAATGGGTGAATGGAGGCTCCTCGTTACTTTGCAGGGGCTGGCATTCAGCCCAGGTTCTCCTCCTGGATCCATCAGGAAAGTCGTCATGTCTGGATCCCTTGCCATGGCTGGACCTGTGCTTTCCAGGCCATGGAAAGTACCTGAGTGCTGGTAGAGGAGCTATAAGTGGCTACAAGCTGCTCCTTTTCCTGGGAGAGCAGAAGTGAACCACCCACCTTGGAAAAACGGAGGTTATAACAATGAGGTTCTGGCTTGTGTCTCCAGCTTTATTAGCAACGGTCAAAATCGATTTTCTGATGTATTTTTCTTGTGCTCGCAGTGATTTTCTGTGGTCAAATATGTCTTCTTGTTTTGTTCCCATGCATGAATGGATTGTATATGGAGCTGGCTTCCATGCTACAGGGTCTGCTTTATCCTGACGCCCCGCGCTGAGCGTGCCCTGGTCGTGCAGTCTGTCCGGCGGCTGTACATGATGGAGCACACAATCAATTAGGAATTGTTAAAGGTCAAGGATATTATTGCAGAAGGTTCATTTAAAAAAAAAAAAAGCATCCTGTAAGAGGTGCTGGTGGTTATTTCCTTTAAATCCTTAGATTTGGGGTTTGAGAGGAAAAATTACTAAACGATGTCTTAAAGCTGAATAAAGAAGTCAGTATTGAATGTTCTAATGTCTTACAGATGCTGTGGGGTTGCAGGGTTTTATTTTAAATTTAACAATGGGAGTTGGAGCAGCTCCAGCATTGTAAAGAATAGTCTCTTTAATTAAGGGTTTAAGCTAGAAGAGTGTGTGTAGTGTGATGCCATTTTAAAGTTTCAGCAGGGCTTTGTAGTTGTAACTTGTTATTCCCCATCTTGCATCATGCATCCATGGGTCTGGGGTCACGGTGGGGATGGATGTTCCTTGCCTGGAGAAGAGGTTGATCTGTATAAGGGTAGAAAGGTTTCTCCAGATGTTTTAGCCCTGACTTTACCATTTTCTCTTTCCTGTGACTCCTGATGCCCACTTTAAGGTGCAGTGCACATAGTGTGTTACACCCATTTGTGTAACAGCAACATGATGTGTTAGAGAAAACATCAGCTTTGTTTTTCCCTAATAGGTTTTTTTTCTTTTCAGATTGGGGAGAGGGTGTTCTTAGATGTCATCTTGGTAGTAGCAAGTTAGCATAGAGGTTAAGGGGCAAGGGACAGGAGACTGGGATCAAATTCAGTCTGCTCAGGAAGGTATCCTGAGAGTAACTGAGGTTTCACTGGAGTAGTGGACTATGAGATGTAGTTGTGTGTCTGTGGCATTCAGCTGGGCAGGGCCGAGTCTCTTGCCTCTGGAAATTCTTAGGTTTCAGTTCTCAGTGACTTGTTCACCTGTAACTTACTGGGGCGAAACCCAGAAAATTGGCCGTTAAAAAGATAAACTGAATTATTATCCTCCCGTAGAAGACAGAAGTGTTCCAGGTGTGTGACCCTGAGTTCTCATCAGGAAAAACATCAAGAGATTTATGGTGACGTGTCTTAACTTCAGCCCATTCTCAGCTCACGGGACTCAGGTGGATGCTCCGTGCCAGGTCTGGTTTTCTCCCGTCTGTGGCTCTGCCTGGCTGTGTGGTAGCACAACATGCATTTAATTATCAGCAGCAACAGCTGCTACTTTTGGCCATCTTGGACACTTGGCTGTAGGAACCAGCATCTGCCAGGGTTTGCTGCATCCTGGTTTGTGCAAAGACTTTTCTTTAGGGTACTTACTAAAGAGAATTAGGCTCTTCTGTGGCATTAGGAACTGTAGCCTTATAGCAAAGGCTGAGCAGCTGTGAGCCTGACAAGGAACCTTTATGGTTTTCATTTAGTGTCTCCTGGTATGTTTATTCCCATAAAATAATTAATTGAACTAGAGCTCCAAGCAATGTTATCACCTTTGCACATTAGCAAATCATAATCATGCTCTGCGACTTAATGAGATTTAGAAAGAAATGTTCTTTTTTTGTTTGCCTTCTGGTTTTCGAGTGTTAAAGACTCCCATGGGTCGTGCATTCAAGCGTTTTCTGGAGATCACGGGGGCAGTGGGCTGTCTATGTGTGGAGGGCTGGCCATGGAGAGCCACCAGCCACCAATGCAGAGCAGGAACCTTTGGGCTTCCCAGAGTTGTTGCCAAACTTGGAGCTGGATTGTGAACGCTGGCAACACTGTTTTGAGAACTGAGCACTGAGAATGGAGCTAACTGTATTTTTGTGGTGGTCTTGGCTCTGCTATTTTTTTTAATTTTCTCTTTTATTTTCCATTGTTTTCTTTGCCTATTTGTTAACTCGCAAAATTCAACAAATTCCAGAGGATCTCCCAGCCCTTGGGGTGAGTTTTACTCAGGGCTGCAGTGAGCCAGCACATGGCTGTGGCACTCACTGAGCTCCTGCTCAGAGGTGTAGGTGCAGTGGGGACCTGCTGGCCTTCAGGTGGTCAGGGTCTGTGCCAGGGTGTGGAGATAGTGGGGTCATCCTGGGTAGATTGCGTGCGTAGTCACGGTAAATATTAACTTCACATGATCTTGGGAGCTGCTGTGTGTGTGTTAGCTGCTCCTTTTGGTAGGATTTGGTTGAAACTCAGTTATGAGACTCCTTAACTTCATCAGTCTTCCCACACCACTGACTTTAATGATGTCTTGAGTGTCTTGTCCTCTGAGTTTCGCTGCTGTTTCTCTGTCTTGCTGGGGTGTGTAAATGCTTTTAACTCATTCAGCTGCAGAATAAGCCCAAAGTGTGTATGGGCAGGTTGCCCTACACTGGCACAGGGGCACAGGGTATCTCGAGTGCAGTTGGTTCTCCAGGACATCCCTGCAATGCTTTCCCGAAAGGAGAGACAAATTCTCCCAGACTTGCTAAGAGATGATTTGTAAAGCATCTTGCTTCCCTGCAGCTCTGCAAATCACGTCCGGAGCCCCACCAGCCTCCTCACGGCTGGCACGGGGAGGGCAGTGACAATCACATGCACAAGTGTTGTTCTGTGATCTGTTTTCTCTCAGGCCGGGTGAGCTGAAGGAGGACCTTGCGCGCAGCTTGCTGGAGCCAGCGAGCAGAGCAAATGTACCTGCTGAGTAACAGACTGAAATAAACCCGGAAAAGCCCAGATGGGGTTCTGGCAGTTACTGCAGATGCTGTGTCTGTGACAAATCAACAAATCCTCTAGATGGGAAACAGTTCCTGTGTGCTGTCCCCGGGAAGAGGAGCATCCTCTGCACCACTGCCTGGTGACCCCAGGCCGTTCTCTGGGCAACTCCGGGCGGCAGTGCAGGAAGGAAATAGTTAAAGGAGGAGAGGTTGTCAAGTTGGGTTAGCCATCAGATAGCTAATATTTTAGAGGTTTTTCAGAGCTAAGCTATAAAAAGGCCGTAGCAGTATTTCAACTCGCCCATTGTCTGCTGGAAGCCAGCCAGCGTTGCCATGCCGACGAGGAATTATTACTTGCTGCCAGAGCTGGAGGAAAAGCTCATACTTTTGGCTTCAAAACAGGAGGGGTGGACTTATGTAATCCACTGTGTTTATAGGCTGAGACTGGCAGGAGCATTGAGAAATAATTACAGGCTTTCCATTTCATTTCCAGCTTGGTTTTAAGGCTGTGTGGCCTCACTTTATTTATTTATTTTGAAGTTAAGAGGGTGGCTGCTAAAGATGCAGGAGGTGATTGAGGGATGCTGCTAGGTAAGTACCCCCTGCTTCCCTCCCCGGGCTGGCTGGGCAGCTTTTGTTTTGGTGGCATTTTGTGTGGAGAGCTAAACTAGGCCACAGCAGAAAAAAAGTTGCTTTGAAAAACTGAGACTTGGCCCGGCGACACAGAAACAGTGTTTCGTGCTGGAGGCTGAGCACACACTCCCGCGGTTGCCCGGAGGTGTCCAGCCGCTTGCCGGCGGAGGTGAAGTGCAAGGTTTTGCGAGTCCCTGCTGCTTTCTAAGGTGATTTTATCCCTCCAGCCCTCCTTGGTGTGGAGCGTGTAATTTTGGGGGGAGGGTAGCACCAAGGAAAAAGGAGAGAAAAAGTTTGGAAATTTTTTTTTCCATGGACATCTTGGTCTTACGCGTTGCTCTGTCGGCTGGAGAGGGTTTTGTCCGTGGGATCAAAGCAGTTTTGCTGATGTTTTGTGCTTTTGAGAGGTGAATTGCGAAGTTTATCCTGTAATTAACGTGGGTTTGTTCGTCCTGGGAGCAGTCAGTAGATGATGCTGTAATTTGGGTTTGCCTGAAAAGCAGCGCGCGGTGTTTTGACTTCGGTCAGGCCAGTGGGAGTTCACAGCTGCTGTTTTGGTGCAGGCTGTGGCACCAAAGGGAGTTATTGCTGGTGAACACTGCTTGCAGAACTTTGAGGACTTGTGGGTTTTTTTTTTTCTGAGGGTCATGGTCCTGTAGTTGTGGGGAGGATGCTTCAGGTGCAATGAGAATCCCAGGAGAGATGGCGGGATGGGGTATTTTCTGGGCTGCAAAGTGGCAGCGAGGAGGGGGATGCTGTGGGTGGGACGGGAGGGCTGTGCTGGGGCAGCATCAGAGCCCCTGAGCCATCAGAGCTGGGGTGAGCTGTGCTGTGCATTGTCATGCCCAGGCTTCCTTCAGTAAATGAGAATCCTGCAACTGTGACTTTTTAAATCTCTTTGACATTGGGTGTAAAGCTCTGAAGAGTGGATGAAGCCTATTTTTGGAAGGGATATTAAGAAGAATGCTTTGGTATGCTGCAAACTTGCCTTGAAGGTTATGAAGGTGTATAGAAGCTGCAGTGTGCTGGGATTTTTTTTATTCTTAATTTTTTGTTTTCTTTCATTGCACAGTGTCCTACTGAGAAGTTACATTCTTAGTCCATGCTAATCTGCCTTCTTGCCACTGTTGTATGGTGTGTACAGATGAAATATCCCTCCTGCTGTGCCAGGCTGCTCTAGAGAGTGGACTCTGGTGTTGACCAGCACTAGTGACTTGGAGATACTGCACTTCTTAGGGACAGCTGCAGTCCCATATGAGCGTGTTTGGGCCCTGTCTTGAAACACAGGGGTGCTTCGGTGGCTCTGGTGTACACAAGGGCTTGTTAAATGCACACTGCAGAAATAAACTGCTTTTTCCACAGTTTCCCACAGTTACAGGCAAAAAGTTGGGAGAGTGGTGACACACTTTAAGTGGGGAAATATTCTTGAAACAGCAGGTTTGACTGGTGTTAGCAGAGATGCATGGGTGTGTTACACAAAATAATTCAGTCATTTAATGATCTATCATACTGCTCTAACTCCTACCACAGATGCTGTTGGACTCGATGCGAGTTGGATTTGTTACTGCAGGGTTGTTTTTTTTTTTTGTCTTTCTCTGGGATTCATGCCAAGATGAACTGTATGTTCTGTTCTTAAGAGCTATGAGTAATGTATGTGTGAATCTATAACATAAGTAATACGAGTATATAAAATGTGTGAGTATGCAGGATCCGAGTATCCTGCGTCTGCGGAGTGCCGCACACATGCTCTGTGTGCGTTCTGAAATGGGGTGTGATACATGTCTGGGCAAAATTAATGACATGCCTTGGAGTTACTGCTTGCTGCAGAGCCCTGTCTGATGGCCTCATCCCAGAGAGCTGAGCCGAAATCCCAGTTGAAGCCACGTTTTGGCTGCTTAATTGCCCTTTTGGAGGAGTTACAAATTAGAGCTGGAAGTCCCTCCTTGCGCCTACAGCGGAAGCCACCCTTAATGGAGACAAGAGGGATGCTTGCACTGCTGTTTCCTGAGTAGTCAGTGGAGCAGTGGGGTGTTTGGGGGAGATGAGGGGCTGTGCCTTGGAGCAGGGGGCACAAAGGGTGCTGGGGGCTCCACTCTGAACTGCCTCAGGTAGATGCTGCTCCAGGACCTGCTGTAGAAGCAATGCATTCCAAGGCAGGCCTGCTGTGGGATTTTTTTTTAATTATTTTTCAGATGAATAAAATGGGCTTTCACTCATAAATTATTTTTCTTATGTGAAAAATGAGAAGGTGGCAAGTAGCCAATTTCCCCGCCTCCGTCTTCCCAGCTCCGATGAGGTCATTGCCTCTCAAAGTTTATACCACGCACTGTGAGACATGGCTGGAGGAGCAAGGAGACAACAAATGGCGCTCTCGGAGCTGGTGGGAGCAATGACCGCCTGTCCCTGAAATGTTAGTGAGCTGTAAGTGATTCCTGGGCAGAAAGAGCGTGGAGGGGGCCTGGTACAGCTGTCTGGGAAAACCTTGTAGGATGAAGATCCGAGTGGGAAGGGAGTGCCCTGGTCACTGCCTGGTCCTTGCGATGGCCCAGGTACAAGGCACAGCAGCACCTGGGGTGTTTTGGAGGCAGGTCCGGGGGGTGGTCGTGCAGCTTGGTGGGCTGCCAGGTGGAAGGAGACTGGGTATGTGCTTTGGTGAAATGTGATCAGCAGCAGTCCTGGCACTCCTCATCTGAGCTTGCTCTTATGTCCATTTACTTTTCCTCGGGAATTTCCTCAGTGCTGTTTTTGCAATGGGGTTGCGAAAGTTCATGACCCAATGAAGGACCTCTCCAAGACCTTTGTGTCCCTGGCTGAGTGGCTGCCTGGAGAAGTTGTTTATCTTTTCCCTTGAACGCCATGCTGAGCTGCATGTGGATTCCTGAGCTATTGTTTTCTTCTTGTCTGTCCTCCCCGCCATCCCGTGGTAGAAGAGAGACAGAAATGGGAGTGCCTGGACCAGGAGGTGGTCCTTGGGGCTTTTCTACAGGTTGCAGCCCAGGAGAGCAGATTTGGAGGGCTGTGCCCTCCTCCCTGCAGCCTTCACTGGGGCGCTTGGGGATGGTGGCCTGCACTGTCTGTGGTTTCCAGATTCAGCATTGGCCTCAAACCACTATTTCACAGGTGTCATAATTAATTATTGAAATGTCAGAGCTTATTTACTGCCTCGTGCCTTTGCTGTGGCTCAGATTTTGGCTAGAATTTGCTGTACCTTCTAGGGGTGGTCAGGAAGAGGACGCTTGATGCATCTTTAGCTTTTATTGTCTCACAGCCCCGTTGTTGCTCTGAGGAGGTGTTGGAAATTAGTGAGGGAAGGGACTTGAGGAGGGGTTCAGCATGCCTCTGTGCTTTTAAGCACAAACTTAATAAAACCCAAACTCCTTTAAATGTGCTGTTCCATCACAGCTTGTCTGTTCTGTGGAAATCATTGAAGCGTCCTGTTACTTCCAGCTGCTCCTGTGCTGCTGCACCCCAATGATGTCTTCTGTTCACCACTTCTTTGGGTTTTTTTTCCTTCTCCTTTGCAGCCTCGTGGATTTTTTTTTTCCCCTGTCGACATAATACAATCACTCCTTGTTAGCCTATCTTGCTCCTTCCTCTTTCAAGGAAGGGAAGGAGCAGGGGAACCAGATCTGATAATTCCAGTGAGTAGAACTGTTCCCCTGAGCCCTTTATAAAGAAATAAAAAGGCTCTCCTTCTCTCTGCTTCTCTTTGAGTTACAAGCACTTTACCCTCTTGGATTCCCTGCAGGCTCCTCATACTGCTAAAATTGAAACATCAAGATGTCTGAGGCAGCAGGAATTACCATCAGTGTTTTGACACCTGGAGGTACAATTTCTATTAGCTTTTATATAAAAACAACACCAGTTTTGCCAACAGAGTTCTTGTTAAATAATGCATGAAGACCCCACTCCTGACAGTAGATATTTTTCTTTCACTTTCCTGGACTCTTGGATAATGGCTTAATTTTTGTGACCATTGGGGAAAACGATACACACTCTCACACATGGAAATACATCTGCGGACACACACGTGCTTAACTCCCGGGCAGAGAGTCAATTACCCCATTTGCTAATTAATGTGGAGAGATGGGGGAAAAGCAATTTGAGGTTGGTCTGCTGAGCAGGCTTGGATTGTTGTTTTAGTTTTTTGAAGCAGCAGAACACAGTCCTCCTGAGAGCTTTGATGGTAAATAAGACTGCTTATGTGTGATCTGAGAGGGTCCGTGTGCCCCCAGACAGAGATGAGCGCAGGGTCATCAGGAACAAGAATGGGAAACTTGTGTTTTTGTCTGGATGGTGCTTGGCATGGAGCATATGCTCTGTGCTCGCTTTTGGGGGAAATGAAGTGAAACAGAAGGGCACAGCATGTGGATGTGACTGCTAATAGTGAGAATCAAAGTACAGTTTTGACATTTCTAACCTAATAAGTGGTGCTGCGTGTGAGAGCCTGCTTATTTTCCTTTTTCACCATGAGATGCTTTGACAGAGGAGTAAAGTCCCATTTTGACGTTTCTGTCATTTTAACTAAAGAGAGAGATTACAGTAAATTGGATTAAGTGAAAATCTTCTTCAGATGTTTGTGGTTTGGGCTGATTTATGGATAGATGTCATTTGAACGTCATTCTGCATTTTTTAAGCATCTGCTTGATGGTTGCTTTAATGCTGTTGCTGCAAATAGTCCACGCAGAGGAGGGAAGGCTGAGCAAGCAGCAGCAACCCGTGACAGAGCTAATGCTGGTGTGTGGCATGGGGACAGCAAAACACTGTCCTTCTCACGTTCCCAGACACCTAGTGCCAGATTCCTTGATGGGTGCTTGCTTCTCATTTGAGTTCCTGTTACTAACCTCTGTTATCTTCTGCTGAGAGTAATTTTAATAGGCTTTTAGAAGTATTTTTCCCACCCTGGAGGGAGATGGTTCAGCACACACATTCCTTACCGTGCACTTGGCAAATCTTGGGTTGTCTATTGCCCCCCGACCAACGATGACGTTCTTCTTGGTTGCGCTCATGCGGAGTCTCCGTCTTGGCCGCTGTGTCACAGAGTCCTTCACTTGCTCTGTGTGTGTGTGACTTTTCCAGGAACCAAAATACTCTCCTGACCATGTCCTGGCTCACTAACACTAGCAACAGCATGTGAAAATACTTTGTCCATGTACTGATATTTCCGAAAGATTGTGTTGAAAGTTCTTCCATTAAACTTATAGTCTGAGACTTCTGAAATGTATACGTCCTTCGTGGCTTCCTCCATCTAAGCTATTTAGAAGCTGCCGGTGCCATTTGGAAAGCTGCAGAATCTCTTGTGGGTGGTGATGTAATCAACGCTGTAATCAAATCTGCCAGTGATGTCATTGATGGAGTAGTCCACTGTTCCCTGGTGCAATGATTAGTGCAATGAGATTGAAATATCTGTGCAAATGGTGATGGGAAAGCGGGATGTACCACCTGGGCATTGTAGGGCAGTTGTTGGCCAACGCTGCTGCTTGAGCTGCCTCTGCTTTGTGCCAAGCGAAGGCAATGCTGGCCCAAGGCAGTGTGTGATGGGCTGGGAGCAAGAATATAAAAATTGCCTTAATTCTCTGAAGAGGTTGGATGTCTTAGCTGGTGCCTGTATTGATTTTTACTGTCCTGAGGCAGAAAAGCACTGTCCAGATCTAAGTTACAGGTGCAGAGAGGTACCATTGGAACACTAAATCCCAGCTTCTTGGGATGAGTCAACTGGCTCTGAACTGAGCCCCACTGGTTTGATTTGCAGTGTCTCAGCACTGCAAATGATCTTCCCATGCTGCTGTTGACACCAGGATCGTGGTCTTCTGTTTTCTGTCTCTGTGCTCAATTTTGCCTTTTGCTGTGGGAGCATTTTGTGCCTTGCTAGTGACTCAAGAGTGCAATCCTTAAAACATTTTCTGTATTATTTTTCGTGATATGATTATTAGTGGTAGATCGCACTACTGAGGGAAGATAAATTTGTAATCCTGCTTAGTGGCTGATCTTATCCAGCTGAGTAGCTCTCACTGCCTAAGGAACAGTGACCTGGAATCTTTCCAACCCATCGGACAGGATGCTTTTCCCTTCTCAACTTCACACACATGGGTGTGATAGAGACCTTAAGTGGTTTAAAGTTTAGCAGTTTTACTTTGAAATCTAAATACCTTCTGATAACTAACCTTTGGTTGGTGTGCCAAAGAGAGCAGCGGTACCACAGAGGGTGGGTGACTTTAATGCATCAGTCTACGCATTAAACAGACATCCCTGCATCTCTTGAAGCCTGGCTTGCTCTTTGGGATTGCTGAGCAGCATTTACAAAGGTTACCTGGCATGAATGACGGGAGGATCAAGCAGAAGAGCTTGATCACAACCTCAGGAAGGTTCGTGAGAGAGGCTGCGGTGGGAGCTCCAGGGGATGGCTCTGGCACTAGAAAAGGGCTCTGCTCCATTCCTCTCCATCATGCTTCTATTGCTGGATGCCAGTAGAGAGGGTAGGTGGGTGAGCAGGAGGGGGAGAGCTGCTGCTTGTGAACAGTGAAGAATGAAAAACATCTGCTCCAGCTGCGTGTCTCAGCGCTCGTTTTTAACTTTTCTCAGTAAAGCAAATGAGGAACCGGTGGTGCATTTCCTGGCAGGGACCTTGTCTTGTTGGAATTGAAGAGATATTTCCCTTTCTGCTCAGCTGGCCCTTTCTCCTCCTATGCCTCCCAGGCACGTAGCAGCCCCAGGCTGAGTTCAGTCAAGACATTTAGTTTCTCCTTGCTGGAGATGGTGGGAGGACACTTGGTAGCTTGTTACCCCTAACCTCATTCCCTGAGAAATGCTACATTAAATGTCATAGTATCTTGAACTCTGTCTAAAGAGATGAGGCTTATTCTGTCACCTCACTTATCTGCTTCGGAACTCCTTGTTGGAGGAGGGAGCACAGGCAGCTTGTGTGTGAAGCCAAAGAGCAAGGATGGGAATTGCTGTTCCCAAACATCATTTTGTGGAGAAACTCAGCTTCATGGGTCAGACCTGGAGTTCCTGAGGTCCCAGTTGCTCCAAGTTGGGAGCAGGTGGCACTGGATACAGCCTCAGGCTGCTCAGGGGCTTCCTTCAAGCTGAGCAAGCATCCAAGCAGAGGGATCCTCTCTCTCTCCTCTCTGGATGCTCACCTGTGGTGGGATGTTCACAGCCCATAGAGGTGGCTGGTCACACTCGGGTTTGCAGCCTGGGGAGAAGAGAGTGAGGCTCTCCTGATGTGCTCACTGCAGCTGGGAAGTGTTGCCAACACTCCGGAAAAGATGCTCCTTCACATACCAAAGGTGATATCCTGGTGCTGGCAGTGGGGAAGGAAGAAGAGGTGTTTTTTCTCTCTGATGTGGGTGAATCAGTGCTGTCTGTGATGGATTCTCACTGCGACAGGCTCTAAATGGGAACTCCCAGGGGAAATTAGCCTGCAGCTTTTGCCTTTATTAAATATTCTCCAATGCCATCCCAAAGGACCGCTTTTTAGTGCTCCACAATGTTTCATCTGTATTTTTAACATCACCTACATGGAGTGTGACAATATATGGCCAATATTTGCATGAAAGCCTACGTACCAATAGTTAAGAAATGATAGATAGAGTGTTCTGTTCTTCAGGTCTGCAACCTGATGGGGTCGTACAGGTAGGTGTGAGAACCTCAGCTGGAGATATTGCAGATTATTACAAAGTCCAATAACTTACTTAGAGTTATGACTTATAGTGATTGATTCAGCCATTTATTCAAACACCTATTTAATGATTGATTAAGCCTTTATAAACTATTTGTAACTTTTAAAATGGGACCTGATGTATTGTAGCTCCATTAGCATCTAGCTAATAAAATACACTGTGGACCTGTAATGCCGATTAGTTTGACAGAAATTATATTTTAGGCCTTGTACGTGTTGAAGTATTAACTGTCTTGTTACGGATTATTCTTGGTACGTTTAAGAACAGATTCCTCCCTTGTTCCTGCTCCCAGTGCCTGCGGGCATCATCCTTGACAGAGCTCTTTGCTGAGGGAGCTAAAAAGCATAGAGGGTAGAGGGTGGTTTGCTTGGAGGCATGGGATGCTGAAGTGGAATTTAGTTGAAGAGGCTGGGCTGGACTGGGAGAGGGGGAAGGTTACTCTGAAGCAGAAGAGGTGCAGGCTAAGCTCACATCCTGCACTGTGTCTGTGCTGTCTTCCTGAGTTCTCCTGGAATCACAGAATGTTTTGGGTTGGAAAGAACCTTAAAGATCATCCAGTTCCAACCCCCTGTCCCCCAGACCTTTCACTAGATCAGATTTCTCAATCCCTCATCCAAGCTGGCTTTACCTTTATTTAACCAAGTACCAGAAACTAAAGGTAAATTCTGTACACAAGGTTATAGGGGACTTTTTTTTTTTTTAGTATGGCCTCTTTGTTCGTGTACAAAAGCATTTTTTTCCATCGACTGCTCAACTTTCCATTTGCTTGAGCTGTACAGAGCTGGCAGCTGGGATGAGCTGTGTAATGGGATATCTGAATCGCAGCAGGAAACCGGCTCCAGTTTGAGCAGACCTGATTTAAAAGCACATTCAGTCAAACCAGTACAAACTCCTGCTCAGAGAAATTAAAACTGCTTTATGTCTGATCGACGTCACTTCTGCTCAGGTCAGTAACTGCTGCTGAGTGATGCTCAAGTGGACGATGAGTAGAACCTCTCAAGTGCAGGTTGGGCAACATATGTCCCTGATGCTCTGCCCTTCTCACGGGGCTGTAGGGTGTAGGTAAAATCTGGCAAGGGCTGACTTTTCATCTGTCCCTGCTCCTGCCTAGCAAGGGACTTTCTGCTCATGTGGTTAAATGATCTTGGTGACTGGTGTATGTTTGAAGGGTGATGCTGTGCTTTTTCCTTGGCAGTCTGAGCTTGTAGGACTTGGAAATGTTGTGGTGAGGCTGACGATGCAAATGAGCACATGGGGACGTGGGAATGGTCCTGCCCTGTGGGTGGCTGATGTAAAAACAAAACTGGGAAGCCTTTTTCGGGCTCGGGCTGGGGAGCAGGGAGGTGGTTTTGCGGAAGGCTGCAATTAATATTTCTCTTTCCATGTTGTCAAACAGTTCAGTATTCATTTCCTTACCTCTGGCATCTGCCTGCAATATTTGTATGCTTGTTTCTGGAGATTTCCTACTCATTGACAACCGGCCATGCCATAGGAGATGAGGGGAGAAGGGGTTGGCTCTGGTGGCCTGTGCCCGTTGTTTGATTCCCAGCCAGCTGTTCTGCAGCTGTTCACAGTGCAGAGACCACAGTGATTTGAACTGAGAGGGTTTCCCAGAGCTCACCCCTATGCTGGGCAGGAGGTGGCAGGAGATGAAGGTGCCCTGCCTGCAGCCCCCTCCAAGGGGGGGTGTGGGTGTGGGTGTTGTCTTTGAGTGCCAGGTGCTTCTCTGGGACATTGTGATAGGGTGGAGAAAGTGAAGGTTTATTTACCCCATCTGACTGCTTAAATTTTTTTTTCTTGATTCTTCTCTGCCTGTGAAGTTTATAACTTTAACACAGGGCTCAGAAATAAACCGTGGGGGACATTAATGAATTGCAAGAGGGGAAACAGCAAATTCCCCTTTGGGTAAGAGTTTACCGTTCAAGCCTTAACCTTGTTAAAACTTGTTAACTCAATAAAAGTCTGAGTATTTAAAGACAAGTGACTTCTTCCTGCCTTGAGGGGCATAATTAAGCCATTCCACACCCCTTAAACCAGAATTGTGGGAGGAGGACTAAGGAGCTCCCTATCCTGCCTGTTTAAGTCAGTCAAAAACCCTCTGCCTCTGGGTCATCTCTGTCCTGCAAGGCAGCACCCCTGAGCTGTGTGGAGCTACTGCTGTGAGGCTCTGGAAGTGCTGGGAGAGTCTGGCAGTGATTGCATAGGATTGCTATTTCCCAGCTGTTGGGAGGATGACATTGCTCCTTTTTCAGGGTAGGCAGTTCTTGCATCGGTTGAAATTGTGGTCAAGTGTTTTGTATTAAAGCAGACTGAATTTCCTGGGTAAAGCATGCAGCTGAGCTTCATGGAGCGTGGAGGCGGGGAGGAAGGTGAAGGGTGTTATGTTCTTCCATAAAAATTCCTGTACAACTTTAAACTGGAGAGTTATCCCAAATACAGAAACTCTCTGTGTTTACAGTTTGAAGTGGCATGTTTGTGCCTGGTGAGTTGTAACTGGTACTCGCTGATGTGAATCCTTCTGGAATTGCAGCTCAGAAGGTGGACAAATAAGGACCCTCCCATCCAACTAAGCCCCAGGAACATGTACACGCTGACCAGAGGAGTAATCCCTGATGTGACTGCTTTACACCTGGAGTGCTGTTACTGCCTCTTGGGTATTTAAAAAGAAGCTTTGGGCTTAATTTTTTATTTTTTCCCATGAACTCTTCACTTCTGTGCTGTCTTCTCCCTGTGAGAGTGTGTTTTCCAGTGTCTTTCCCACAGTAAGATTCTCTGTGAGGGCAGAGTCTGTGGCGAAGGTTGGGTGAAGTGTGAAGAGCAGGCAGGGGTGGCTTGGTTGGATCCATGTTCTCTGTGTGGGCTTGGGGGGGGGGGTGTTGTAGGACTCCCACAGAGCAGCAGGTCATGTGCTGTGCCATCGTACAGAGACCTCACAGGCACCACAGCTATTTTTAGTGAAATCCGCCATTATTGGCTACTCTCATTAAAATACCAGAGCTGTTAAGGGTGGTTGTTTCATGAGCAGCTCAGCTGCCCAAGCAGAAGTGATGGAGATTTGGGGATGATAATCGTCTTAGTTATCCCTGTGTCAGCTTGATATCATGGGAAACTCATTGCTTCAGCAGAGACAATTTTGGATGCCATGTCTTTTCTTGCTGTAGGTAACCAGCAATTAAATCTTACTTTAAATCTGAGGCCTTCATCAAGGTTACAAGCTCAGTGCGTAAAGGTGCTGGGAAGCATCCTTAAGTACATCCCAGATGGACTCTGGAAAGATTATTATGCCATAATTTGTTTCTATAGCTCTACAAAAACAGTATTTGACCTTGGGACTATGACTCTGCTGTTCCCTCCGCTAGCATTCCCAGTGCTCTTGTCCAGACCAGGCTGGTCCAAGTTCAATGACTCGGAGATAGAGCTGCTTTTTGCCCATGAGATGTGCTGCCCAACAGAGGAGGATTGCTTTGTGTCAGATGTTTCCCTTGTGGTTTTCTTTGTTTCTATTACATGGCTGAAAGGTTGGAGGGTGAGGAACCATCTGAAACCTCGGCCCTAGGATAGGTGGGTGCAGGGGGGCAGGAGGTACCTGCTTGTGCCTGCACAGCAGCAGCAGGGTTTTTTTTTGTTTGGTTGGTTTGGTTTTTTTGGTTTTTTTTTGTTTGTTTTTTTTTGTTTGTTTGTTTTTTGTTTGTTTTTTTGTTTGTTTTTGTTTGGTTTTTTTTAAGTAGTTATTAATTATTATTAATAAATAGCTTTGAGTTCAGCAATTGCCAAACAGGTTGGACTGATAGCCCGGGGACTGGACATTTTGCCAGCAAACAAGGCAAAACTCTCCCCTCTCTCCCATACAACAGGGCAGGGAGACCAGAGTCTTCTGGCCCTGTCTCACTGGCACTCAGGGCTTCTGCATGGAAGAGCAAACCATTCAAGATGTCTCATCTGTGTAGCATGGATTTCAGTCACCTTTCAAGGACTCCTTCGAACTATTCCACAGGCTCCCGGAAACCTGTAAATGACAGGCTGAAAACCATTGCTCTGAGCCCGGGAGAGACAAATGACAAAGGGTATGACCAGGCTGCAGCTTGAGAAGAGTCCTGATCAGCAAGGCAGGACTCCTGGTCTGCTGGGCTCTGACTGACAGCTTTGGACAGCTTGTTGTCAGCAGGACTGAGCTTGGCAGGGAAGCACTGAAATCCCGTTTGCCCACTTGTGCGGGTTCAGTTATTAAACACATCAGGAATCCCCATCTGTTTTGTAAGACTGTCTGTAGAAACATAACCCAAAGCTTGGCTCCTGCAAAGTGCCGTTTGCCTTGGAGAGAAGCTGGAGAGAGCTGGAGCTGTGCAAGCTTTTCCTTCTTTTCAGGGTAAGACTCCCCTGTGGATGCAGAATGGTTTTGCTGCACTGGGCTGTGGTTTGTGTACGGGGTATTTGAGAAGGGGATGGAGGAGGAGGTGGAGGTGATATTCTTTTGCCCCCCTTCCCTCGCTGCCAATTGTCCGGCATTCTGAGAGGTGCTGGACATTGTATGCAAACGTTTGAGGGCTTTTTTTGTGCCTCTAGAGAGGCTTTGACTTTCTGTCTAGAAGCTATTAATTACCTGGACAAGGAAAGCAGAATGTACCCAATTAATGGCTCCTACCGCTTAGACCTGAGCAAGCCAGAACTTCTCGTCAGCTTTCCTGGGGAGAAATGAAAGCAGCAGCAACGTGCAGGAACAAATAGCTAGAATTCAGTTATTAACCTGGGCTGAAAACTGACTCTATCTGCTAGTAATTACCTGGGGGATGTTAGGAGGAAGGCCTAGGGGAGGGTTCAGAGCTAGTATTTGACAGACCATCACAAGCAATTGAGGGAGCATTACTTCAGTTTCCATCTGGAGTCTGGGGTGCAGCGATGTGCTGGGTTATATGTAGTGACTGCAGTGCAAACCCGGAGTGAAATGGGTTAGTTTAAAACAGCTCTACTCCCAAACGACTCCCTCCTTTAGTGATATTTTATGGCACAGCTGCATAGCATCTCATATATTTTTGAGTACCTTGGTTTACAGGTCATTTAATTTATTTGCAGGCTTCGTTTCGGATCCCTAGGGTAATTTGGTTCCTTTGCACGTGTCTTCCTAGGGAGGCATTAAATTGTGCAGTTTGTCACAATAGTTCAGCTTTTATGCTGGCAGTTGGTGCTCTTCAAAGATCCTCGTGTGAAGTTTAGACTCCTGAATCATTAGAGGATCATGAAAGAAAAGGAATAATTTAGAAGGCAAAGATGTTTTGTCGTCTTTGAAATTGGGAACGTGCGAAAGGAGAAAATGTTTAGCGGTACAATCCGCCTCAAAGAACTTATCTTAGGAACTCCAGAAAATGAACTTCCCTTCTTTATTCAGGATGTAAATAACTGAAAATGTCACTCCTGAGCTGAGTAATTTGTTCAACAAAAGGATCTGGAGGAGTGACTCCCCTCGCTTTCATGAACGTGCCCAAGACATCAGAGGACCTGTCTCTTTAGCAACATGAACTGAAGGGTTTGAAAATCAAATGAGCAGTGTGTTCTGTACAAAATATATAAATAAATCTCGCAGGTGCTTTGTAACCTGCCTTGCATTTTAAAAGCCTTGTTTATCTGGATAGTCTGGGGTTTAGGTTGACTCCTGGGAGCTGCAAGTGGGCGCAGTGGTGATGTGTTGTTACAGTGACGGTTGTTAATGTGCTGTTTAATGTACTTGGGAGCGTGGCTGAAATAGCCACACGGTTACTGTACCATTATTGCACAATGGCAAGGAATTGCGTGGTTTTTTTCTTGATTCAAGGCTGTTGGTGTGTGTTTATTCAACTGAGATTAGAACTGCGTAACAGTCACAGTATTTAAGCCCATGTTTAATGTAAGAGGGAGTAGCTAAGTAGGAAGGATGTTGTACAGTGTTTGCAGGGAAGAGGCAGGAGAGAAATGAGGTCTGGGAGTGGGAAGAGAAGGAGCTTTGCCCTGGAACAGGCTGTCTACTCGTGCCCCATGGTTAAAATTGCCTGGATCCCATCCCTGGTGGATGTGGCAGCGCAGGGTGAATATTGCAGCATTATAGGCTGCCAGGCAGGGGGTTGGGTAGAAGAGGAGGAGAGCTTGCTTTGTTCCCTTGCACAGCCCATCTTGCCCCAACAGATGTGTTTTTTAGTTTCAGCTCCTACATTTCTGTATCTGGAGCTTTGGGCTGGGCTTCCATCACAAAATGGGGAATTTTCAGTGTTTTTTCCATCCCTAGGGTTTTGCCAGTCACTTCTGTTGGTTTGCTTTTGCTGTCCTGCACTGGTTTTCTTATCTGTCTCCTTTTTGGCTGCTTAATCTGTGCTCTGGCCATCTGACTGTCACTCCTTTCCTTTCCTCCCTCAGTCCCCTGCCCTGTTTCCCTTTGCAGTCCCAGTGCCCGAGTGGTTTCATGTTTAGTTTTTTTTTAATTTGCTCTCCGGGCGTTTCCATTTGTCTTTGCAGATCATCTTCAACAAAGGCCTCGCATGGTCTAATTTGTTTTCTATTTCCAGCCCAGACTTAAAATAACTCCTTTGTTCCATGAATGGCCCGTGCATGGATCCAAATCCCACCTCCCCTTTTTCTTTTCGTGTGGGTTTCTGTTTCAGTGTTCCTTGTCACTATCTTTAATTATTTGAAGTGTCCCTTTTGGGCATTTAGGCTGCAGCTGCCAGTCAGTAGCAGTGGGTTGCGTGTGGCCGTGTGCGTGCTGGCTCTCTCCACTTCCCAGCAGAGCAGCATGGGAATGGGTTTGCAGGGCCATGGGTGCCCTGGCACAGGGACCAACGATGCTGTTGCATAACAAGAGCAGCTCCCTGCTGACAAGCTCGCTGTCCAAAGAGCCACGGGTTGTCTGCGTGGTTTTGCAGTCTCAACTGCAAAATCAGGAGGTGCTTACTTTTTAAAAAATTGATTAGAAGGGGAAAATGCAATAATGGGAGTAGGGAAATTAGAGGAAAAGAAGCACGTTGTGGCAGGATTTGAAAAGCAAAGACTCAGACGTTGGTGCTGACCTGAGGCTGGAGCTGTGGCCAGGCCGGCTCTTGGTGTGTGGCTCGTGCATTTTAATAAGACAATGTCCCTGCAACTGGGGAGTGATGGCTGAGTGCTCCTGCAAAGAGAAATGGGTCAGTCTTGTTCATTTAAGCACATACATGTCCCTCTGGGAGCCATCACAAGGTCACTTGCAGCCCCTTTGCCGAGGGCTGAGATGTACTTAAAGTGTGTGAAATCCACTGCAAGTGCTCCCCTGACAAGGGGTGTCCGTGGTGGGGCAGGTGTGCAGATGTCTCATCTGCTCCCAGGGAACCACGTTCTCCTACTGAGGTTTGGGGTCTGAGTGAGGGTTTTCAGGGGCAGGAATCACAGTGCACAGTCAGCATGTCCTTTCCAGACGCACCAGGCCAGTGTCGCGCTGCTGCCGAGAGCAGCCGATCTGGCAAACCTGCCTTTCGAAACACAACCAGGAGTGGGGCTGGCAAAACCCAACCCTCTGACCTTGCTCCGCGCTGCTGCGGTGCCAAGATCTGTACACGAATGCCGGCAAAGGTTATCTCGGGGCAGAGCTAAACGTGGGTCCTGTGCCGAAAATAGCTTGGAAAGATGGAAAAGGAGAAATGCAAGTGGCAAATCCTGCTTTGTGGCTTTGGGCAGCGATAGGAGCGGGGCAGTGAAGTCGTCTTTCATCAGGGATAGGAACCGGTTCTGCGTGGAGCCGTACCATGGTGGGAGAGCTGATGCAGCCTGGAGGTTTCCAGCTATGAGACAGCAAACCAGGATGAGAGACTTCAGCTCTTGAGCTTCTGCCATCCCCTCCATAGCCTTAGGGACCAGTTGTACCTTCGTACAAGGGTAACACCCTGCTCTGAGCAGCTCTGTCACGGTGCTGCAGGCCCCTTCTTCCCCCAGATCTGCTGCCGTAATTGCTTGTGCGTCCACACCGTCGGTCAGGCAAGGAAAAAATCTAGTTCAAAAGTCATCTGGACAAAAGAGAAGAGGGAGGAGGGCTGCTGCCAGCATGTCAGCTGGGGAATGGGTCCTGCTGCTGGAGGGACACCTGAGGAACTGCAGGGTCTGACCATCATGTGCAGGGTGCTACCAGCCTGGCTTGGCTTTTGTAGTCCTCCAAAGCAAGAAAAAAAATGCTTTAGGCATGCAGGTACATGCCTCGACCCTTGGGGTTGAAATAACTTCTGCTCTATGCCATGGTGCTCAGGATGTGCCTGATCTTTCCTGTTGACCCTGTGCTGCAATGTTAGTGTAAAACCTCTGTGCTCTGCTGTGATTACCGTGGATTCCTGGGCTGCAGACACTGACATAGTCATCTTTGTTATTCTGAATAGAGCCCTAAAATTATGGCAGACGGCCTGCTTTCCTCTTGAAAGGACTTAATAGATACAGTACATACAAATATTTGTGTATAATGTCAACTGTCTTCCAAGAAAATTTCATGCACATATTGATTAGACATATCCATTAACGTTACGTTGTGGTGCATTTCTCAGGAGCATCTCTCTACTCATTTTCATTGCATCTTAATTGTTTTTGCTTCCACTCGTCCTTTAAAGCAAGGCTGGGTAAGTCCCTTAGCTGCTTTTCCGGTCTGGTTTTGATCTAGAGCAGTACAGCACATCGGTGGAACGGCGGCTGACGGGCAGTACGCTCTTCTGTGCCACACACAAGTGGGTGCTGTTTTTTTTTAAGCATCACGGTTGGTTGGAC
This sequence comes from Lepidothrix coronata, assembly GCF_001604755.1. Classification (NCBI taxonomy): domain Eukaryota; kingdom Metazoa; phylum Chordata; class Aves; order Passeriformes; family Pipridae; genus Lepidothrix; species Lepidothrix coronata. Next base: position 4,980,220 of record NW_016690231.1, read on the forward strand.
TCTTGGAGTTGGATGTTATAGCTCGGTATTAATTAAGCATTATTAACAAAAGTCTTCCCTAATTTTTATTTCAAACTACACGAGTTGACTGGAGGATATATACCTTTTATTTCTTGTTTGAGGAGGAAAATTGTCATGTATTTAGCATTTGATTAAAGACAACTTTGTTGTTTTTTCCAAAAACTGCATCATTTAATGTAATTAAACATGGGCTTTGTTGTCAATACTCTTCAGTTAAATGCACTGGTGAGTGCCAGCAGCATTTTTCTTATTTGTCTTGCTGCATGGTGTGGTGGTAGTAGTCGTTGCCTTTTAATAAGGTCTTTTGCAGTCATTTTGTGGGCTGCCTCCTAACGTCTTCTATAGACCATCCATGGTCCGTAGACCACAAGTTGAGTAACATTACTGTGGACTTAAGAAACAAAATATTCTGTTAACCTTATTTCAGCATGTAATAAAGTGTATTTTGAACTTGAGCCATGTGTTTTCATTGGGATCTTTATACCTCTTCAGAGCACGGATGAACCGGTATTTTCTGTGAGCTGGGAGTGTCTTGTTGTTCTCACCTTTCAGACAGACGGACTAAGGCACAGGGTAATTACAGCAACTGGCCCACGTTTGTACTGTGTCAGCAAAGCCAGGGACCTCGCCTGGGAATCCTGCTCTCCCTGAGGAGTCCGGAGCTGATTGGGAGGGTTGGCTCTAACTTTGAAGAGCAACAAGTATGTTCAATGAAGTTAATTAAAATTTTTGCAACTGGATTTAATTGCAAACTCTTATTTTAGACCTGCGGTGTTTTAGCAGGGTCCTGACTGTATCAGCGCGTGCTTCGCCGTGGTCAGGAGCTGCACCAAAGGCCCAGCACGGAGCTGTACAGCTCTGTGTCCAGGTGCTGTTGGCTGGGAATCCGTAGATGACTGCAGAGTGTTGTGGACTTGTTCGTGCCCATCTCTTGGTCTGGATGTGAATGTGCTTGGCCCAGTGCTGTGCACCCCATGAGCACGGGCTGTGCCCGAGCTGGGGATGCTGCTGGGAGCTGGCAGGCACTGGGACAGCCGGGCGTGCAGGCAGAGCTCCTTGACGTGTGGGCCAGCCTGTAGCAACTTGCAGTGGCTTGTAGTCTCCTTTCATGGTGTGAATTGGGAGAACAGGTGATGGGAAAACAATTTTAGACAGTAAATGGCACATGAAGAGGAAAAAGAGGGAAGCAGGGTGGTGGCAGGGGGGAGGATGGGGGTAGTTTTCAGTAGCGGGGCAAAATCCTGAGAGTCTCCCAACAGGTGGAAATAAATGGGTTTAGGAGGTTCCATGGTCTCTTGCCTCATCTGCAGATTCATGTTGTAGGCCTGATTCTGGGTTTGCTTGTAACCTCCAGCTTTCTCCTGTTCCTAATCAGAGACCATAAATCTCTTCATACCTAGTGCTGTAATAGCTAACACAGGTCTGTGGGTAAAACAGTCTCGGATGGAGACTCCAACTGGGGGGGAAATACTTTTCCTGTGAGACAATGTCTGTTCCTCATCAAAATCAGTTGAGAAAAGTAGGAACCAAACAGTTTGATTTTTCAAGATTTAAAGAGCCTGGCTGCACTCTCTCTCTTATTTCCATTAATCTGCTTCTATTGTTTGTGTTCCTCTCTTAAAAATAATTATTAAAGGGTTGTGGAGGAGAAGGCACCCCACTGTCTTCTGCTGGGAATAGGTGGCCAAGCAGTGTCCCAGCTGCACCCAGCTCTGAAGTGGCACCAGTACATCCCCAGCACAGTGTTGTGCTCCTACTTTACTCCCCGGTGGCAGCACCCACACTTGTTGCCAGCTGGTCATGGACCCTCCTCCCCGGAGCAGTGCTGGGATGGGCATATGGAGTGTAAAAATGGGATCTGAGGTGGTGGCATTTCTGGAGCTACCCCAGTGCTTTGATGGCCTCATTTGGGTCCGGGCCACAGTCCTTCTGTGGTGGAAACATCCAGGGCCTTGGGCTTGCACTGAGATCTTGCTGGTGACCTGCTGTTTGCAGGTGTGGAAATGCCTGGGCAGTGCTTCTTTGTCTGTTTGCAAGCACTCTTGTTTTTCCAGGGCTTCTAACAAGAAGCCTTAATGGAGACAGAGGTGGTTTGCTGCCCTTGTTAAGGAAAAATCCCTTTTGTGTTCTTTCTATTGTGTGATTAGTGCAGGCCATGGCTCACAGACACTGTGACTCGGTGCAGGATGGTTTTGTTGGCCCCTGTAAGTTCATCCTGTGTCTGTAGCCCTCTAGCAGACAGTTAACTTTGTTTTGGTTGCACAGACAGAGGCAAAAAAGCTTTTGAACTGTTTTAGAGCTTGATACCATGTGGCTTTGCACATGGTGCTGAGTTTTAAGCCTAGCTTCTGATCTGAAGAGTTTAAAAAAAGAAAAACCATCCTATTTCTTTTACTGTAGTCAGCTGGCTCGGTGTGGTCAGGTCTACCTGCTGAGCTTCTAGGGAAGCCTTGGCTTGTTGAAAGCTGCCAAGGAATCTGGGCCCCCAGCTGGAAGTGTGTGTGTGTCTCTGTGAGAGTGTGTGTGTGTCTCTGTGAGAGTGTGTGTGTGTGTGTGTCTGTGTGTGTGTGTTTATATTTACATGTGCTAATTAACTCGTAGGTGGCTGCAAGCCAAAATGTCCGAGTTGGAATCCGTTATTAGGAAAGTACCTTAAATTACTGCAGATCCCAGCGAGCTTTTGGAGCCCTTGAGAGCCCCGTGCACGTGTCCTTGGCAGCTGCAGGGAGGGTTTGCCCCTTGAGAAACACACACAGGCTGCAGGAGGGCTGGGAAGGTGCTTGTGTCTCCTGGGAGGGTGCTGGTGTGTCCCTGGAGGGTGAGCAGAGAGGGTTTTGAACCACGTGCTCCTGGCACAGCCCCCAGCTTTGGGTGGGAATTGGTGATTAAAATCCCATCCAGTCGGAAGCGTGAGGGGAAGTGGGACAGTCATACTGGAAGTATAAATACGCGTCTTCTGGGTGCCTCTGAATTCCCCTGCTTGCTCAGGGGCTTTCCTGCCCTGGGTGGATTGCACTGAGCACGCCAGGCTCTTGCATGGGGAGGCTATCTTATCTGGGATGAGAGTCAGGCTGCTCCCAGGCCACCGGTGCTTCCCTGGGGTGGCAGGTAAGGTGCCCCGGGGCTCAGCAGGGATGTGTGGGTGCAGGGCTGGGGGGAATCCCAGCTCCTGTGCATGGAGTGAGCCAAAAGCAGGAAAGGCATGGCTGTCTCTCTGCTCCATACCTTGAGAGTTAAACCTTGCTGTGTGTTTTTCCATATATCACTTGGCAAAATACCTTTTTCCAAAGAGTTCCACCTGACGCTCGGCAGGAGCATGGCAATGTCTTTGTGTGTCTGTCATCCTTAGACTTCATGGGGATTTGCTGAAAAATATGATTTTTGTAAAATTTGACCTCTGGGTGAGGGAGCCTCCCTAGGCTGCTTTCCTCTGGCTTCTCATCGTGCCTGGGCTGCTGGGGGCCGTTGCCTTGGTTTGGTTTTATTTCTGGCTGTGATCGATGCGTCAGTGCCGGCAAACCAGCGAGGCAGCCCTGTGCCTGCCTGCAGCAGATAGCAAGGGGTTTATCAGCATGGGCTGATCTGTGGTCTCACAGGAGGAGAAAAAATTAGAAAAAGAAAAGCTTCCTCTTTTTTTTTTTTTCTTTCCCCCCCCCTTTCCCACCCCTGTTTGGTTTTTGTGCACGCCAACCGCTGTTTCAGTTGAAGTTGCGTTGGCTGGGACTGGCTGTGCTCCCCATGCTCAGAGACCATGAGCGTGGGGAGAGGCTGCTGGGAGCTTGTGGCGCTGGAAACTTCCCCTGCTGCTCCTGATGTGCTGATGGAAGATTTTGATGCTGCCAAAAAACCTTGCACAAGTCTATATGTAACGTGCACCTGCACCGAGCAGGAGATGAGCGAGTGTGCGCAGCGTTGGGTGGGATGGAGGATGGATCCCAGGGAGCTGAGGCTCTCCCTGCTTAGGATCAGTCCTTGTAGCATCCCCTGAGCTCAGGCAGCAGCGGGAATTTATGGTTTGTATAACTAACCAATAATATGTGAATAATAGTTAATGCACCTCAAGCTGGCAGCAATGAAAAATGCAGCATTTAGACCTTTGCTACTTTTTCATTGTAATCCATACAAAAACCAGGAGGCTTAAAATCCTCACTGAGCAAACTATATGAAGTATCTATAAAAATCAGTAGCTTGTAAATCTCCCCTTGGGCCAAGGAGTATCTTCTGACTTTGTTGGTTTCCCTGATTATGTTGCAGCTGCAAAAGGAATTGCAACAGGTGGTACAGGAGAAAAAGCATGGGTGGCAGGGGTGTTTGTGAAAATACCCTCAGGGCTGTGGTGTCTTCTCAGACTCTTGGTCCTGATCAGAAGAGGCTGATCAGGTGGCTCTGGATGTGTGACGTGCTTTAGTCCTGGTTTTTAGTTTAGCCTCTTGGATGGATATGGCTGCAGGGGAGGTCAGTGCCTGGTGTCCCTCCTGGCATAGATCAGGGCCTACCTCAGGGGGCTGTGAAAGTGGCCACAGCTTGGAAAGGAGGGCACTGACATGTGAGAGTGTGGATGTGGAAAGGGATGGGCTAGGGAGGGACCTTGTGTTGAAATGCCAGAACTCTAGATTGTGTCTTTGGAAACTAAGTCGTCCTGCAAAAAATACCCATCTCCAAGAGACTTGGAGACACAGATCAACAGGACCCAAATAAATTGCTGGCAGTGTGCTGGCCTAGTCCTGCTGGTGCTGGGGGAAGGTTTTCCAGGGAAATTGGGTGGGATGGATTTGGGAAAATCTTTTATTTGGACTTCCCTGTGATAGAAGTAATCTACAGCAAAAACTTGGCAGTGGCGTTTGCCAAGTGGAAGACGAGGCTGCCGGGGAATTGCGAGGGCAGTGAGGTTTTGGTGATCGCCCAAGGCCTGATGTTCGGTTGTCACATGGGACTGTGGTTGACTGAATTTTAACCTGCTGCTTTCCTGTTCCCTTCCAGCTATTGCGTGACGTGGAGAGCACACACATGATGAAGAGGAGCTCTCGGCTCTCCTAATCCTTTCGTCGGCGATTTGGAAGCAGCGACCGCCGCGCCTGCTCTTCCGACATGTCTGGATCGACACAGCCCGTGACGCAGAGCTGGCGCGCTGCCGAGCCGCGCTACCCCCCGCACGCCATGTCCTACCCGGTTCAGATTGCCCGGCCACACGCGGTAAGGCAAAGCCTTCCCTTCCTTCCCTACCCACGCGCGGGGTGGGAGCTGCCGGCGTGTCCCCGCTGCTGGGCAGCGGTTCAGCCGCGCCGCTCTCGGATGTGGCTGTTACACAGAAATCAGACCGTTTCCGTGCCTGTGGTACAGGATTTCATCGTTCCTCTCTCGTGGGATCCTCTTTTGTTTCTCCATATGGTGCTTTCAGTTTTTCTCTCCCTTTCCAGCCTTTTCCTGGCACTTGCCGTGGCAGTGCTCATGGGCTCTGGCTCATCATTTCTGAGCACCTCTGTCCATTTGTCCTCCTGGCAGGACCACCCTTGGTTGGGTGCAGTATCCAGCCTGGGGGGAAAGGGGAAGGTTGATCATTTGTGTGGAGCAGGAGCACGTAGCCTCCAAGCCTCTTCTGCATGGCCTTTCCTTGGCCCTGAATCAAAAGGAATGACCATCCTCTCCTGCATATGGGCTCACTGCTTCCCCGCGAGCCCAGTCCTCGCTCCTCACACCCATGGGAGAGCTCTTCTGGTTCTCAGACAAACTGCTGGGAGTGAACCTGCCCTCTGTTCAGGAGACCTGCCTCTCTTCATGTGGCACTCCTGTGGAGCAAGAAAATAACTGAGATGCTGAGCTTTCCATTTTATCCTTCCACAGTTTTTTTCCCCCTCTTACACTGACCCCTAGTCTTTTCTCCTCTTGGATCAGGGCATAAGCTGGTGATGATTTTTTTTTTTTTTTTGGCTGTACCAGAACTTGCAGAGGTTGATTCACCTGGATCCAGCCTCTCCTTTCTGTGCCATGTCACTCACATCTGTGCTTGCTCATGGGTGAATGTTTTAGGTTTAAGCCCTTAACAGAAGAAACTGTCCTTAGTGGAACAGCTTTAGTCAGCTCAGGCTGCTTAAAGGAATCTTATTAGGTGCTGGAGTGTGGCTCACACTTGCAAGGCTCTTCAGAGCCGCTTCTTGGTGGGTCACAGCAAGGTGGCCACAGCCAGGAAGGTGGCTGTAACACAAGTCAGCGAGGAGACTCTGTCTGGGAGTTAGGTTTGACAGTGACAGCTACTGAATGGTCAGGTTCAGTCTGTGCTGGTTTCAGTGTTTGACTTCAGAGCCTGGAAACCCATGAAGTGTCAGTGAAGGGGTGAAATTCCCTCATTTGCCCTCTTTGCCTGGCCTCAGCAGAGTGGCACAGGGAGCAGAGCTAGAGCTTGGAAAGGCTTTGAAATAGAAACGTTAAGGAGGGCGCGGGACGAGCTCTTGGCTGTGTTTGCTGGCTCATCTACATCGCTCGGGGCCTGCGTGCTGCTGCACAAAGAAGCTTTTCATCCCGGCTATGAGACACGCTGACCTGGTTCGATTTATGGGAGTTTTGCTTCCATCGGTGCGAGCATGTTTGTTTGGGGGGTGGAACAGAACCAAGAGCATTTGTCTCAGAAAGAAAATCCCAGTTCTCTTTTTATCAGAAACCGGAGCTGGAGGAGGATGTGACCAGGTGAGCATGATCGGCAGTTGTTGCAAAACTGTGGTTTATAAACAAACCAAAGGAACCTCAATCCGCAGTGTGGAGACTGATTTTAAGAGTGCAAAAGGCTCCTGGCCTTGGGGTGCTGAGCCCTTTTCTCCTCCAAATCCCAGCTTCTTCCCCTTAGTGCTGCCAACAGCAGGATGAGCTGAGCGGGGCAGTTGTTCACAGTGGGCCGGAGCTGGGGTTTCCTCCAGCCTGCCCTGCTCCCTGGCTGCAGTGAACACTGGTTTTGTTCTATTGTATTAATGTTGGAAGAAGTTGCTGGCGTTTGCTTCTAGAAGCTATTTTTACAGCCACATGTAATCACCTGAAGTTATGTGATACCTTTTGGGTGTCTGGATGCAGGAGAGGTGCGAGCTGAGATTTTTTTGTATGGAAAGCCAAAAGGCTCCTCTCAGCAGAAGTGTGACAGCCCCACACAAACCAACACACCTTGCCTCTCCTGGGAGGGTAGGCGGAGTGTTTCTGGAAGCGTGTCCCTGCATGATCTGCCCCGCCGCTCTCAGCTGTTTGCAAACACGTGTCTCTGGCTCGGTGGCGCCATGAGCTGGAACCTGGCCATGGCTCTGGGGCTGGAGCTGATCTCTGGTGGGATTGCTTGGGAGAGGAGAGCCCAGTTCCTTTGAAGTTGCTGTGCTGTTTAATATTAAAAGTCAGCGGTATTTGCTTGCATGTCTTGGCCAGGTCAGTTTTGTCATGGGGTGTGTTTGCACAGTGAGAGCTTGTTTGGAAGAAAGCAAGAGAGGCCAAAACCAACCCGACACTAACATGTCTTGCATCTAATTAAATTTTGGTTCTGGTTTGTTGCGTTCCAAGACATCCTTTCCTGAGAACTGGGAATTCGTCAGCTCAGGGATCCTTATCCTGGTGGTGGAAACGCCCTGGGTCACCTCCTGGGCACGTGTGCAGGGCTGAGCACAGCAGGGCTGCAAATGCTATTATAATATAAATAAATAATCACAGTCCAACTGTGACGGTCGCACCCAGGGAAATGCGGCGCGGCAGGAATGCTGAGCTCAGAAATGAGCCGTGACATTATTTTAGGCTCGGAGACACTTTATGAAAAGTGATTTAAAGGATTGCAGCTGTTTGATTTCACAGATGAGGCAAGTGAGAGGGGATGTTGTGAAGGGGCAGCGGGCAGTGGAAGCAAGCTTGGGCATTTTTCTTCTCCCGTCACAGAAAACCCAAGGGGATATCCAATAAAAAGAGGAAAAATACGTATTTCAAGTGAACAAACAAGAATATGCTTTGTACATATGGGCTTCTCCTCCCAGCAGCATGTTCCATGAGTTACTGCTGAGTTTGGAGCTGGCAGAGAAGATAGAGTACCGGTTGAGTGAGGATGTTTGTTGGCTGGTTTCACTCTTGAGTGCCAGCTTTGGGCAGGGCTGTGAACCTATGGGTCTGACCCAGACTGAGCTCTGGGGGATGATGTAGCAGACAGGCTCTTCCACAGGGTAAGCAGGTCCCCAGCCATATTCAGGTGTACTCCTCCTCTTCCTCCTCACTGAGAGATATCTGGTCCCAACAGCTGTCAGGGAGGCTGGATGTGAAAGTGGTGCAATATTTTATAATGACCCTGGATTTGTTCTGTCCTATTAGAAAATGACTTGCAAAAAGTGTTGACAAGTGAGCGTGCTTTTAAAGGGAAGCTTGGTGAAAAGGTTCTGGTTTGTTTGACTTTCTTGAGGTAAAACTAAAATCACCAATAATCAGCAGTTTCTTCTTAAGGGCACTGAGTGGTTCTTGGCCAAACTTCAGGGAAAACATTTCTGTTTTCCATATTCATTAGCTATAATGTTGGTGTGCGTAGTTGACTTCTGTCATGTTCAGCTTGGAAACAGAGGAATTGTTTGAATGCTCCGTGACCTTTAGCTAAAGGTGAAAAAACACATTACTTACGCTCTTAACCTTCTAATGTATCCGAAGTTCATGCTCTCTCAAAGGAAAGTTTCGCATGAAGGATATTCATTTTCAGGCAACCTGCAGATATTTTCTGTAAACAGATCAATTTTCCTGTGTAGTGCATGTCCCCTTTTCCTTTTAAAGCTTTCTTGTGATCAATATTCCCTGGGAACAGAAGGGTTCCCTTCTCTTCCTCCCATGTGAATCCAGTTTCTTGCTGTGCCCTCCTTACCAGTCATCCTGCTCCTGTTAGAGCCCTGACATTTCTAGGCAGGAATGACGTGGCTTCAGATGCAGGATGGGCTTTTCAGGAGGGTGGTATCAGCTGCAGGAGATGGTGGGAGTCAGGGTACACAAACTGTCCTCATGCAGCAACCTTTGTGACAAAATAGCTTCTGCTTTTAGGGTGCTTTAAGTGTTTTATCTACTAGAGATACTAAACAGGTTTGGGGATTGGTATGATGGGGGTGTGTGCACATTCATATGGAAGTGGTGCTCCATTGTCACATGAATCACTGTCATAAGCACTTTTCCCTCCCTACAAAACAAGAGGTGCTTGGTTTGCCTCCTTCCTGCTGTTTTCCCCCATTCCCAGCACGTGGCTTCAGCTGGGATGGAAAGGTGAACTTAAGCCCCCCTCAGCCGCTCTGCTGCAGCTTTGAGACCTTTGTGCTTTCCCCATGCCACCTCTCCTCCCTGGGAACAGCTCAGTAGTTCCTTCATTAAGCTCCCCATTTGCAAAACAGCCCTTGTGCAGGAGTGTCCCGGCCGATCACTCGTTTGGTTTGGCCCTTGATAAATAACTTCCTTGTCTGTCTGAACCAGAGACAAGAGGTTGGTGCAAACTTGCGTGTTGATTTGGTGTCCCAGCCAAAAGGTGGCCTGGGGGGAATCGAGTGCCTTCCCTGCCCAGACTCCTCCTCCCATCAGTTTGAGCAGGGTGAGCGAAACCCAGTGTCCTGCTGCGGAAGGTGCTGTCAGGAGACAGAAGCTCTGGGGATGGCAGGAGCTCGCTGCTCTCCACAGTGACATGGTCAGTGTGGCACAGCAATGCCAGGTAAGCCTGCAGAGGGGCAGTGTATTTTGCATTACTGCTGCTGTGTTGGTTTTCCTTGGAGTAGTTATTCACGCTATTATCTCCTGGGAGCAAAATGCCAGTCTGTGTCGGGACTCCAGGAGCTTGCAGAACAGAAGTGCAAGGAACAGGCTCCTGCTACCAGCTGAGTGAGGGGCATCCTGAATTCTGCCTGCGGGGCTCCAGCTAATGTTCTAAGGAATGAGTTGAAAATAAAAGACATATCTTTGAAATACTGACTCTGATCAGGTGTGTCACGAGAACTCAGCACAATCTCTCGAGTACCTTTGCAGTGACGGATTGCATTAGCTCTTAGCAGCTTGGTGGTGGATTTGGGAAAATTGGCTTTCTGCTGTGGGACTGGGAGAGCACAGAGGTGAAGGAACAGGACACCTAATTCCCTGCCCTAGGGTCTCCCTCCTGTTGCCAGGAAGGAGGAGTCAGCTTACAGCAGTTTGTATTTAAAGCTCATTTTTCCTAGGATACAGCCTTTATCCAAAACACTTCTTTTGCTTCAAGCTACTGTAAACTTCTGTGGTTGCTCCCTAATCCACTTTTTGGACATGATTCGATGCAGAAGGTGATGCTTTGCTTTTATTTGATCTCAAGATTGTAAATCTACAGGGGAAGAAAGAACTTTTGCTTGGTATGTGGTTTGGCAAAGGTGGAGGCCCATTAAAGCCACTTTTGGAGCAATTCCTGCACTCCAGGCCTGACTCTGATCCTGCTGCCCACCAGCCCCTGGAGGCACCTTCTGCAAGACTAGGGACTTGGTGGTTGTCATTGTGACAGTATTTATTCAGAATACTAAGCAAGTAAAGGATTTGCTATGGAGGTGTAAGGAGGAGTAGGAGAGAGCTAAATGGGGGATGTGGAAAGATGAAAGGGTCTTACATTGACCTGCAGAGAGGTATTGTATGGGAGCAAGTGTGGTAGGAGATGGTGGGGGACTGCACTGCAAAAGAGATGTGACAATGAACAAAGTGACTTGGTGCTTTTAAGGTGGAAAGCTTGGGTTTGTTGTGTGAAGAGAGCTGCGGCTCACCCTGAATGGATGTTCATGGCATCAGGAAGCAGAGCACCAGGGGATGGAGGAAGGGCAGACGGGTCATTCTGGGCTCAAAGGCGCCTGGATGCGACTGGGACAAAAGTCTTGTGATGGAGAGAGGCTCAAAAGCAGCTCTGTTATGGATGTGCTGCTGCTCTGCGGGCACCTCTGGCTGCTGGGGAGAGGGCTGGCGGCTGGCTCCAGCACCCGGCACCGGTCAGATGACTGGGGAGCCACAACAGCTGAGAGCTGCCCTCACCGAGACGTGACTTCTCCATGAATGGCACATTCAGAGGGGACAGCCAAGTGCCACTGACAGCTCTGGTTTGCTGGAGAGGCGGGGAGCAGGCATGGGGAAGGATGCAGTGCTGTGCAGCTGGTGCAGACACTAACGGGGCTGGCAGCAGCCCTGGCCTCAGTGCAGGGGTGGCAGCAGGAATCAGTGCTTTCCAAGAAGGGGCCACGCGCAGTGTGGTCACCTCCTAAAACAAAAGGCCAAGTCAGCAGCTTCTGAGAGATGGATGGCAATGAGACCGTCAGAACAATAAGGGCATTTGTCTTTTCAGCACATGTTATATCCCCGTAGGCAAGATAAAAATGCATGTATTCAGCCAGGTTTTTATTACTGACCTTATCTTCAACAGTGGAGCTGATTGTGGAGAAGTTATTGTATAGTTTATGTCAGTATTTTTTCTCTTAAGTCTGCAGTGAACTCCTCCCAGGGTTTTGGGAGAAAGTTGGGCAGACAGCACTGTGCTTGTGGACAAACTGTTTGGATCAATAATCACCTCCTTTGCACTTGAGTAGAGGTTTTCAGCAGCAGAGGATGGCTCCTCTGCACTGGGGAGGCTGAGGACGATGGGCCACGCTGGTCCCCATGCAGCCTGAACTGCTGGACCTCATGCAGTGACAGCTCTGCTACCACCCTGGTTCCTCCCAAACCTTCCCCCTTCCTCTTACCTTTGAGAATCGGCTTCGTGAAAAAATTTTCTCCAGGCGAAGGCTAAAAAGTGCATTTCTCGGTCTGATGAGCAAGTGCTGTGCTGCCAGTGCCAAGGGGTATCCAGGCACCAGAGAGCTTTTCCTTTTATTGCTAAAATAGGTCACGCTCGCTGCTGGCAGAAAGAGATTTAAAGCAACTTCTTTTTCCAAAGCTGAGGGTGTGCAGAGCAGGGGTGGGAGCATCCCCTGTCTCCAGCAAAGCCACAAGAGTGGTGGCTGTGCTGCTTTGGTCACCTCAGGCTGGAGAGCTGGTCTGCCTGGCTTGTGGGTAGCACTGGTTGCAAGCCCAGCTTGCGCCGAGGGGCTCGAGGAGCAGCTTATTGCACAAATTATTTGCTGGATGGTTCGAGGCCCTGGCAGGTTCCAAATTGGGATATGCTGCTCCATGCTGGCTGTGTGCTCCTGGAGGTGCAGGAAGCTCAACCTGCCACGTGCTTCCCAGCGGGATGGGGTGGCTCTGCAGTCCAAGGCTGTGTGGTTAAGTCTTGATACCATGTTGGGCTGCTCTGGGACATGTGGGACATACCTGAGCAGCAGCTGTAAAAAAGTGCCCAGCTGTGGCTCTGTGTGCCACCAGTGCCCCAGTCTGTGGGGGGGCACTAGCCCCCTGACATCACTCTTCACTCCCCCTGTGGTTAACAGGAGTTCACAGAACGGCCCGTGAGCTGCTCACGAGCAGCAGTAACAAGCCAGGCATCCCCTTGTGAGATTAGATAAGGGACAGTTCATGAGAAGTGAAAAAAATAGGGATGATTTGGCATTGTTTTCTGCTCACTATTTGCACCATGCCATTATTAATTGGCCTTGTTGGGGCTTAACACTTGGGAATGTTTCAGCAGAAATAGCATATTGTTAAGAAATACAAATTATTCGCAATACAGCACTGGGTGAGCTTGTAGTGAGCAGCCCTAATCCTTGGTGGAGGTAGCAGGGAGCTGGGATTTGCTCCTCAAAGTGGCATGTGCAGTACCCTGGCCTGTTTGCCTGCCTGTGAAAGGTGACAAGGACAGTGTGGGGCAGTGGCTTGTCACTGGGTGAGCTCTCCTGTGCCCGGGGCGCTCCGCAAGCGCGGTACTGCCTGCACCGATGCCGTGATTCGAGGCGGCTGCGGTGCCAGTGGTGCCGCCCTCTGACAGGGAGCCAGCTCAGCTGGCGGATGTGGTTGCTGACCCCGGACTGCTCCTCCTTGGTGTCACGGCAAAACAAGAGCTGGTGGTTTTTAAGCGAAGCCGTCTTGCACCGAAACTCGTCGGGGAGCTCCCGGTTGCTTTCTCGGCGGTAAGCGACGAGGAGCGATCTCACGCTTTGGGCTGCTCGAGCTGTGCTGCAGGTCCTCGTCTGGCTGCATTCTAGGTCTCCATGGGTTTGCTCCAGAGCTCTTTTCCAAGGAAGCCAGAAGCACTGGGCGTTTGTACTTGTGTTTCTGCTAGTGGGAGGAAGAGAGGAGGAGCAGTTCACCTTTCTGTTGCAAGACCAGCTCCAGGTTTCCTTTCTGCAGGCCTCATGTCTCTGGGGTCTTCTCCTCAGGGGCTAATTCTTGGAGCTGTGGGAAGGCCATCTGGATGGAGCAGTCAGTAGCTGCCTTGTCTGTATGGATGTGCTCAGTGCTGGAGCTGGGAGATCAGGGTCCAAGCCGCTGTTGGCCGTGGCATAATAGCACTGTCTGGCGCTGTGTGCTGTGGGTCAGTGCCTGGGGGTGCTTCCAGCATTGCTCTCAGACCTCCCTTTCTTCTTCCTCGTTGGAGATCAGGCAGCAGGGACCCGGGCAGCTGCAGGCGGGGGAAGGAGAAATGAAGCGCACCAGCAAGTGCACGTGTCCAAAACAGAAAGTGAGAGAGGCAGAGCGGCTGCGCGGCTGCAGTTGTTGGCTTAGTGTGTGGGTTATCCCGAGGTCGGGGACAACACAGAAGATTTTGCTGGAGACTTTATGGTATGTAAGGCAGCAGGGTGAAAGCTTTTAAAAAAATTTTAAAGGTGGGGGGGAAAGCTGCTTTTTTTTCCTTCCATGGGGCTAGAGAGCTTTTCTGTAATACTGCATTCAAGCTCCTGGCTTTAGGGCAGTTTGATTAGCAAATCTAAATGAGCCTGGTAGACTCAGGTTATTTAGGGTCAGAGGATTTACCAGGAAGGGTATGGCAACACTGCTCTTGGCACTCCCAAATCAAGTAATAACACAAAAAGACCTTGAGACTGCAGGTGCTTTCCCTGTCTCCCCCGCCCAGCACCCCATGCAGGATCAGGGTGGATGTGTCCAGCCTTCCTGGCTGGCAGCAGAGAACATTTTTGTCACCTCGGGGTGGGTCCAAGTACCTCTTCAGTCTGCTGTGTGAAGTGTGTTTAGTGAGGCTGCTTTTGGGTCTTAAGCATTTGATTTATCTAAACATTGATTTATCTAAACAAGTGCTGGCTTGCTCTGCCGATGTGGTTTATGGCACTGTGGCACTCCTGGTGTCTGTCTGTCCTCAGCAGTGCTGCTAGTGCTGGCCTCCTCCCCCAAATCTGTTGATGTGCCAGAGCCCCTGAATACCCATGGTCTTAATGCTTCTTTCATTTCTATGTCATGACATTTACTGAATTTATGAAATCCTGCAAAGCTTCCCAAAGTACATCCATGTGGGAGCACCTGAACCACAAGGAACCATGGGAAGGTTGGTGTAGAAGGAAGACAGTCCCATCTCAAGGCAGTGGGAGATTTGACAGCCCTGGAGAAGGTGCTCTGACACATCAGCAGATTTGTGAGGTGGGAGGAGGGTTTGCAGAGGGCAGGAAGAGATGCAAAGAGAGGGAGAGGAAAAAAAATAGAATTGAGCAAAACCCAGCAAAACAACAGAGAGGAAAAGGAGCCACATGTAGCTTGGGGTTGCAGAGTTCCTTTATTTCAGGTGTTTTACAGCTGCCCTTGAGCAGGTGCCAAGGCCGTGCTAGAAATTTGAGGTCAGGACAGGGCTAAATCACATTAGTGTGTTTTGGTGGTGGGGAATTCAGGTGGCATGCACTGGGCACTACTCCCATGTCTATGCCAGTGTGTGGAAGGTACAGCTGTGCTGGCAGCAAAGTGCCTCCCCAGCAGGCATTTTTAAAATTCTGGTAAACAAAATTAAAGCCTCTTCTGAATCATTGAATCATTCAGGTTGGAAAATACCTATAGAATCGTCAAGTCCAACTGTTACCCCCGTGCTGCCAAGTCCACCAGGCAGTTTGAAGGCGGTTCGTGAACCTTTCTGGCACTTGAGTTTGAAAAACACAGTCCCAGCCCACAGTGCAATTTACTGGAGGAGCTTTCTGAGCAATTAATCCACCTACGTCCTGCCAGGGCTCCTGTGGTGCCTCTGACAGTTCATCACAGGGCACAGAAATTTGTCAGTTTTAATCCTCCTTGCTAATTTTAAGGTGATGTTTTCTTCTTGTAAAACCCAGCGTGGATGTGAGCAACGTGGAGCAGGTCAGAGGGAGCTGGGCGATGTCTGGAAAAGCAGGAGCTGGTGCTCGCTGGCCTTGCCCTCCATGGGGAAGCCGAAGAGGCACGTCTGCCATCCCAGTCCTGAGCTAATATGCCAGTGTAATGAGCTTCCCATCACTTCAGGCCATGCCAGCAGGCTCTGAGCTCCACCAGCCATTTTCTGATGGGGTTAGAGGAGGAAAAGGCAAAGCTCAGCTGAGTGTGGGCAGGGGGAAAAGGAAAAACAGATGGTTCTTGGGACATGCAAGAGCCTTTTTATTTTTTTTTCTCAAGGGCACAGCCTTTGAGCCTCCCAGACGGGTAATTCTTGTTTATATGCCCACAGAAGGTGACGGTCCTGATTTTGGGCCTATTGGTGTATCTTCCCAGACACGATGTGTTTGTTTTGTAGGTGGATGTCAGGAGCTGCATCACTCTTCTATTTAATTATTTATTTTTAATTCAAAACCAGGACAGGTGTGAATGTGGGGAAGCTTGTCGTAGGCAGGGATTCTGCTTTGGCTGGGGCTGTAAGAGCTGATGGGCTCCTTCACTCCAGATGTCTGCGTTTGTCCTGTCTGTGGTTGGACCGATGACATGTTCTGTCCTGCAGCCCCCCCATGGCCTCCTGCATGGATGGACTCTAGAGCTGCAGGAAAAGCAGCTACACGGGGTAGCGTCCTCCCTTAACACCTGGATTTACAGCAGAAGTGGAACATCCCTGTGAGGATGAGGAGACACTGTCCCACTCATGCCTTATGTCACAAGAACCTGTCTGCAGACACCCCTTGTCCCAGAGGCTGAGCTCTGAGATGGGCAGGCTGGAGAGGCCCCTTTTTCCTCATGATTCCCAAGATTGGTCAGAACAGAAAGGGAGCAGCACCACACTATTGCCTGAGGATGGGGAGAAATGAACTTGATTCCAAAAAGTGGCGCAGCTTTCTAGGCACAAGGAGAAGTGGTGGCCATCGGACACCACAATTCCCCTTCCTCCTCCCTTTGATATTTGCTCTCTTCAGCTTTTGTACAAGAGAGGCTGGATGTAGAGTAGGGGATCTGCTTTTCTTGGCTCCCCTGGGCCGAGTGCTTACAATTTCTGTTTTTCTTCCTGGCTTTCCAGAAAAGCTTCTATGTGAACATGTCATTTTACCCTCTGATGGTCAAAGATGTAGGGCCATGATATTCCCTTCTACTCCACAACTGGCTGGAGAGGAGTGTGACATGTAGTGCTGGGCTAATTTGTTCATTTCCAGCCTGGGAGGTGGGATCTCCAGGCACAGGTTGTTGCTGTTTAAACTCCTGAATCCTTTCTTTGCCTGCCATGCACCTTGCTGGGGCAACTCCCCAGCTTCCCTAGTGCTGGAGCATGTTGGTCTTCACTATATCTGATCTCATAATTCCTTTTGCAGCTGTTGGGGCTGAGATGCTCTGCCCACATCAGCTGCACGCATGCGGTGTCTTATTTATTGAATTTTTTTTTTTCATCCTGAAATTTATTTTTTTCTTTTTGATGGAGTTGGAGCTTTCTTGTTTCAATTGAGAACTGTTCAAAAATAGCCTCCCAGGAGGAATTGGTTCTTATAACATAAATGTATGTCAGTTTTTCCAGGGTATTCTGTGACAGGGCTTTCCATGCCATTGCTGAAGGTCTTAGTTAATTAGATGATTAGTCTGCTGGTCAAGTATCTATCTGCAAATAAAAAATAGTGGTTGAATGTAGCTGCTAAAATACTGTTGCTGGAATCAGTCTGTGGCACAGAGCAGGAGAGCTTCTTATTTAATTAAAATCAGGAACATACTGTACTGTACTCTCCAAGGGTCAAGGAACAAAAGGGACGTACACATAATAAGTAGCAAACTGTCCTTTCAAACCCCTTGAGCTCAGCCCAGGGGAACTGTGTTTAAAGGCACATTCTCAGGATAACATTTGTGATTTCTCTTCTGTCTTTCTCCCCCCCCCTTTTTTCTTTCTCTGTGCTGCTGTGTGAATTATTGAAGCTGAAAACATCCTGTGACTTTTAGTTTTGTTTCTACCTGTTCTTCCTCTCAGATTTGCATTTGTCATCAGGACTGCTTGGATGCCAGAAACCTTTGTGTGGGTGCTCAGTAGCTGGGCTGGTATTACTGAGGTCCCTTCTCAGGAGCCAACCTGCCCACAGCCATGTGGGATGGGGGCTGAGCTACCATCCCAACACAATACAGCTCTGGGAATTACTGGGAACCTTTTGGGAAGGGAAGAGCACTGAGCTTTGTGGCCCAGCACCCAGTGCTTCAAAGGAGGAATTTCAGCATGGGTTTTTTTGAGTTGTCAGGGTTCTGTGCGTGCTTGGAAGTTCCCACCAGCCTAATGAGTGCTTCTGTGTTTGTTTCTGCAGGACGTTGCACTGTTGGAGTACCAGCATCATTCCAGGGATTTCGCGTCCCACCTCCCTCCGGGGTCTATCATGCAGCCGCAGCGGCGGAGGCCGTCCCTGCTCTCTGAGTTCCAGCCGGGCAATGAAAGGTACTGGCTCCCCTCCTTCCCTGGGGAACCCCAGCTGCATCATCCAGGATTCTGTGCAGGGCTGGGGTGGGAGCAGGAGGGCTGTGAGGGACCTGGGCAGTGGGATGCTGTGTGTGGGTACTGACTGTGCTCAGGTTCTGCGCCGGTTCAGCTTCCTTGTGCTAAAGTGGCACCTTTGTGCAAGTGGCACCTTGTGCAAGTGGCACCTTTGCCTTCTGTTTTTTTCCCTGGGACTGTCATGCATTTTAAAGTCTTAAAAACACAAACAACAAAAAACCCCGCCCTCCTCCCTACTGTGAAGTTTCACATTGCTGTGACTGGTCTCATGGGCTTCTTCAGCATAGAAAATGAAGCCATGTGGTCAGGTGTGGTCTGTGGCTCCCAAGGCTGCAGGGAGGAGTGAGAAAAGCTCATTTCCACCCCCAGCTCTGCTTCCTCTGCTGCTGCTCTTCCTCCCTGCTTTCATTGTTTTTGTTTCTCTGTCTGCATTTCCCTCGCAACTTTCTCCAAGCTGCTTTTTTCCTGTCTGCTCCCCTCGCGCCTCCGCCTGTGTCCCTGTTTGTTTTGTTTCCTGTTGTAGCCTCTTGTGGAAGGCTGGCAGTGTTTTTGGGTGCCAATCAGGCAAGCACTCTGTGGCTGGAAATGCTGTACATGCCTTAAGCACAGGAGCTGACCTCTTCTGAAGGATATCACTCTCATTCTCTGTTTCTACTCAAAATGCTGATCTCTCTTATGGTTTCTCTTTTGCATTTGATGCTTGGTTTTGGAAAAAAAAGGCCTGGAAGTGAAATAAGAGCACTGGTACAGTAGATTTATACAAAACATTTTTTTAATGCTTATTCCTTAGTCAGGTTAAGAACAAAACCAGTGCAGAGTCAGAGATTAATCTGTTTCTCTAAAATCGTTGTTAGGAAGGAGAGAGGAGTAAGACCTCAGGGTGCTGCATGCATAATAGATCCAGACAGGATCCTCTTTTTCTAGTGGGATGGGTTTGGCTTGGTGCTCAAAAACAAATCTGTGAGAACTTGGAGGCAAAAAGCAGCCTCCAAAGTAGGTTTTGTATCTGTCCTGCTGGATGTGCCCTTCTGGACTGCGCCTGTGGCACCTGTGTGTACAGAGGGTCACGTCACTTCTGATAACCAGTAATTTATTGTAACATGTTGCACTGCCTTGGCTCACTTTGATTTCTCAGTGCTTTGATTTCTTAGCACAGAGTAACACGGTTAAGTTGGAATTGGGTCAGATTTAGCTAAATTTGGGGGAGATGGGTAAAGAGGAGCCAGCAACATGTTCCTTCTGCCTGTTTTTGTTTTTCACACTACTGATGGTTTGCAAAATGGAGAAGCAGTTCTGCTCTCCAGTAAAATGAAGGTTTCAAGGTCTGAATATGCTATTTAAAAAAATGTATCTTGGTTATTCCATATAACTAAAAAAACCCAACAGCAAGCCTTGGTGTCTGCTGTACCACATGCCTGATCTGGTGTGGTCACCCAGGCATCTCCCTTTGGCCTACAAATATTTCCAAGTTTCTGAGCTTCTTTTTGTGTTGACAATCACATGAATGTGGTAAAAGTTAAGTGAGGTTGTCAGAACTAGATACACATCCACATGCTTATCATGGTACCTCACTTTCAACCTGAATGGTGATGCTCTGTCATGCTATAAAAAGAAATTTTTTTAACAGACTCAATTTACATTTCATCCCTTTTCCCCATAACATCCAAAATATTGCACTTTTGCAACAATTAGATAATAAAGCTAAAAATACCACTTCAGTTCAGTTGGCATGTTGTGCCAGGATTCTGGGACATAGACTCATTAAAAAAAATTTGGGGGGCATCTGGGCATGTAGTGGGGCAGTCTTTGAAAAATTTAAAGAAATTTTCAATCCAATGTTATTTGTTATTGAAGTAATTTGGATTGGGCACCGTTGGGCTTGGGGAGGTGTTAGTCTGTTTTGCAAGGGCAACTGCTGTTCCTCCGCATCTTTAAGCACCACACTCAAAGATCCATCCTTAGGGGGCTTGGCTGTTCACCTTTGTGGTGTGAGGATCTGCTGTAACACGGTGCCTCCTGTGCTGTAAGTGGAGCCCTTTGGGTGATGGTCACTCATCTGAGGGTTCCAGGGCCAAGACCCTGGAGCTCCTAGAGCAGGTTGGGTTGGTCAATGGTGCCCTCCCAAAAAATAGCAGTGGCTCTGCCTGGCACAGAGCACAGCCTGGATGAGGGAGGGTGGCAGTGGCAGCCATCTCTGCAGCTGAGTCCCCTTGGCAGGCTCAGCACTTTGGCTTTGTTCCTGGGCTGGGATTGATGGTTTCCAGCAGAGGCAGCTGGCTCTCCGTGTGAGGGGCTGGGAGGAGGGAGACCAAGGTAAACAACGTCCACAACACGGCATAGGTGGGCTAAGTAGAGGGAAGCACAGGGGTGTGCTGTATCTGAAAGGAAGACCCTCACTGTGGTTCCCTGCCTGGCAGCCCACCTGGCACACAGTGGTGGTGGGCACCAGACAATCCTCCCCTTGTAGCAAGTGTTGGCGGAGGGGAACCCTTCCAATCCCCCGTGGCTTCGGGAGTTCAGAGGAAGCAGCCTGTCTGCTGTTGGTTGTGGTAGCTGATGCTCTTCCAGGATCACTCCCCTCCTTAAGGAAATCAATTTGGGAGTCTGGTGCAAGTGGGATATGGCAAACTGACAGCACTGGAGATCAAGCTCTGTGTGTGTTCCTGGGTGGACATCCCTGCCCTGCCATCACTGTGCCTCATGCTGATCCAGAGCAGTGCCTGCAGCTGGAGAGCAGTTCAGAACCTCGTGCTGTTCAGTCCCTGTTCCTCTGAGCCCACCTGCCTGGTGAGTGGCTGGTGTTTGCCCTCCTCTCCTGGAAGCCGCAGGGATCCACTTTACTCTGTTTTGGGGGACTGTCCCCCAGTTTGGCTTTGCCTTCACTTTGGGCAGATCTCTGAAGCTTCTGCATCTGTCTTTGCATGTGGTATTTGAGGCTTGACCCCATGGATGCTTTAAATCCCACAGAAATAATTTAGGCTTGCTTAGATGGTCTTCCTTCCTGCAGCTTTGCAGGTTTTCGGTCTCTCCTGGCTGCAGTTTTGCTGCAGCCACCAGGATGCTGATTAGTTGTGATCCAGTGGAAAGGGAACAAGCAGTGAAGCATTTCAGCATGGGCACAGTGTGTTAAGCGTGAGTCAGGTGTTGGGGCAAAAAGCTGTTGAGTGATAACTTGCAGGAAGGAATCAGATGCTGAGATACTCCTGCATTTTGGGGCTTCCTGAGCAAGAGGCTCATTGGGAAGTTACAGACTGCCCTTTCTCCATATACGTCAGAATTGAGAGTCGTCATCACTCTTTGGTGGTTGGGCAAAGATTTGAACTCCCTGTGCAATTCTGGCTTGGAAGAAGAAAGGAAAACCTGAACCAGTCTGAATCTGTTGCTATAGGGAAAGTTGGCTCTGTCTGTCTTTGCAGGGATGTGCTGCTTTCCATGATGGTTTTTTTGGTAGCAGGCTTTTTCTTGGAAGGATCCACAGACTTCCTCTTAGCTTGTTCGGTTGGCTGTGCCAACTGGACTGGAGGAGCGAGGAGAAGTATTTCAGGATCTGCTGTTGGTACAAGTCGTACCATGAATGCTTGCAGCGGAATGCCCTGGCAAGCTGACAAGGATTAGGGCTTTTTTTCCTCTTCTATATATATTTTGGTTCTCAAAAGGAGTGAGGAAAAACTGGGTTGAGTGTTAAATGGCAGGTGCCAGTTGGGTGAGGGGTCTGAAAAATCAAGGAACTGGGTTTTTCTGATTTTTTCATGTGTTGGGATTTTAGAGCAAGGTTCCATATTAACACAGGAATGCTGGGGTGCATAATGGCTTCTCTGACAGAAAACGTGGCTGTAAATAATTGGTATGTATGTTAACACAGTATATTCCACCCTTATCCAGAATGAGATGAGTCACTGTTTTACAGAAGATTATTTTCCCAGTTCAGGAGATCATGCTCTTCTTTCGGAGCCATTCTGCTTAGCAGGCATGAGGAGTTTGAAGAGTTTACCCGGTGTTGATCTGTGGGATGACATTTTGGATACATTAAGCAGCTGCTGTGTTTCTGCAGCCATCTGAGATAGCCATGTGCAGTATGGCATGAGAGCAGGCCGGATCACTGTGCCTCTCGAATGGGATTAATCCTGAGGAGCCCAGGGAGCGCTGGGAAGCCAGGGCAGTGTGTGTGGCACTGGAAATCATGTGCAACTCTTGGTCTTCATCTGTGCTGGGCCAAATGGCACCAACTGCTCCCCAGATAACAACATAACCAATTTGATTTTATTTATTGTCTTTTAGTTTCCATTTTTACAGGTGACCCTTTTCTCAGGAGCAAGCTGGAGTCCCCACAACCATTCACCTGCGTGTCTTTTAACACTGGAAATGGTGTTCCAGGAGCTGTGTATTTTTCCTCCCCATAATTGAACATGGGACAATAACATCTGGAGAGGGCAGATGCTGGTGTGTAGGCACTTGGTGACAAGCCTTGTCTTGCAAGTACCCTCTGCTCCTGTTTGGGCTGTAGGCACGTCCATGGATGGGCACAGAGCATGACCAAGGCTCCACAGAGTTGATGCAGAGACACCAGGCTTCTTGGAACGGGCCAGTGTGCCCCGTGGGAGGTATGACAGGAAACCTTGGCTTTGCCTTGGCTGGTATAAGGGGTAAAAGTCCACATAGCAACTTTCTTGTGTGTAGTCTTGAACCAGATTTATTTTGGGGAAGGAAAGGTGATCCTGCAGTGTATGCAGCAGGCCTTGTGAAATTTTGGGATATCCCTGAAGCCATTAGTTCAGGAGTGCTCCAGCCACCCAGGACTGCCAAAAGGACTTTTTTGGTGGGCCCCAGTTTTGGATGCCTGGAGAAAGCATGTGGGGGAGCTTTTGGAGAGAGACAAATATTCCTTCTCCTCCTCTTGGGTGAGGCAGTGCCGTTGTGTTAAAGCTTCTGGTGGTCCCATCTATGAATAATTCAGGCTCTGTGTATGGGGATCTTCAATATGCAAGTTTTAAATCAAGCATCTGCTCTCATTTAAATTGCAGTTGGCTTGGAAGAAGGTGGCTGAGGGGTTGTGCAGGGCAGCTGAGACCTGCCCTTGTGTGGGAATGCGCAGCCGGAGCATCCCGAGGATGCACATGGGCACCTGGCCAGACCTCACCAGGACCTGGGAATCCTTGAGTTGAGCCACATGATGAGCTAAGCATCCTGCTTGAGGCTGTCCCACACCTCTGACTTGGAAAGACTCAGTCCTGCTGCTGGCAGATGTTGCTGAGGGCATGGGAGCTCCATCTTCCCCACCCACACATGCAGCTCTTCCCATCAAGTCGTGATGGTTTTTCTCCCTTTCCACCTATCTGACAGGGGGAATATATCAGCTGGCCGTGGACATGTTTTTCTAGATGCCTGGTGGCAGGTTTGCTCCTACAAACCCTCCAGCTTCTCTCTTTAACGGGTCCTAATTTGCTACTGTCCCACTCTGGCTCTCATTATCTGTCAAGGGGTTGTTGAAACCTCTCACAAATCCTGGCGTTGGTATAGTGGACTGATGACGAGATGGAGTCAGATTACAAGATGGAGTCTGTGTCTCCAGCACAGAGTTAAAAAGCCTTGATGCCACAGCTGGGCTGCTGCAGGAGCCGAGCTACTTGAAAAAGCTCCAGGAGGCACCTAGCAAGGCAGCACAGGCAGGCAGAGGAGCAAAAAGGATAAAAAGTTGTTACAGTCAAAAAATGTGTGAAGGACTTTCCCAAATGAGGTGTGCCAGGCAGATCTTGCTTGGAGACTGGGGAACCAGCCAGTGGATGCTCAGGGCCCACCTTGGTACCAGATGATCTTTGCTGGGTACTGGTGAACTGGCCAGTCGGCCTCCAGGGTATTTAGGGCCGTGCCCAGGGACTGCTGGGGGGCTGTTTGAGCACTGCTGTGGGAGCTGCTGCCGCTCTGTTACCCTGCTGGTTATCCTGCCTCTGAGGATACAAGGTGACCAGGGAAGAAGCCCAGCAGAGACCTACCAGCTTGCAAGCCAGCAGCACTTCATGGTGGTGGTAACTCCTGTCCTGTGCTTTTAACAGTTACCCTTAGCTTTTCCCACCTTTCCATCTTCCTTCTTTTTCTCTGCTCTTTTGGGTTACAAAATAAAGTTGAATTATCATTTGGGGATCCAGCATCTGGCCTTGTTTGTGCCTTAATCTCGCTTATGGGAATGGTTTTAGAACCTGGTCCCCCTCTGCACCTAAGAGGATTGGAACAGTTGGCTATAAATAATTCACTTCAACACCAGTGGTTTTCTGTATTACTCTCTCTCAAAAGCATTTTATTGTCTGTCTGTACCTGTGGGGGTTGGATACTCTTTTTAGAACTTATTTTTGGAGACAATTTCCCACCAAACCATCTCAGCCGGGGGAAATAAACAGCCTCAGCAAGGCTACACTTGTCTTGGTTCCAGTTCCAAAAGACAGTGAGAGTGAGTTTTCCAGCCTGGTTATGTTGTTTGGCTCTGTGGTACCTAGGGAACAGTATTTGCAGATGGGAGCAATTCTTAGTGTGTCCTTGCTGGGAAGTTGGTGAGGGCTGGCTCAAAGTCACTGCTGTTGTTTTGAGCCCTCAGTGCAGGAGGCATGGCTGTGGGAAGTCAGGCTGGATTTTCTGGATGTTGCAGAACAGCCATCATTCCTCTTGCAGCCACCTTCTGCTGTTCAGCTGATGGAGAAACAGGAAAGTTTGAAGAGCAGGGGAGGGTTGTGCTGCTCTGAAGAGCTGGTCAGTGGGTTAGTGGGGTGGGAGAGTCTTCTTTTGCCTCCTGAAAAGTTTGTACTTGCCTGTTTCCCAGTGATTTGGCTTCAGGAAAGTAAAGATAAAGGCAAAATCCATTTAAATGTCATCAGGCCTGCTCTTAGAAGTTCCAGGGGTAGCTCGTTTGATTCTCTCTCCACAGAGAGATGCTGTCAGCTTAATCATCAAATTGGACTTGATGATTTTAGAGGTCTTTTCCAACCTGAAGGATTCTATGATTCCTTGATACCCAGCTAGGAGACAATCCCTGTTTTCAGCCCATCTCATGCTCAGCTGGCTGTGGTGTAGGTATAACATAGCAGGAGATGTTTTCCTAGGTCCCAATGACCCACACGTGCTGGAGCAAGCTGCAGGTGCCCCACATTGCTGCAGGATTTGATCTGCTCATACCTTCCTTACATCCTGTGTGAGTCTGCTGAGGAATCGGCCGGTGAATGAGTAACACGGCTGCAGCTGGGAGGGAGCGATGCCTTTATCAGATTGGTAATGAACCAGAGGTCTAATCTTGGGTTATCTTGTTCTTCTGGACTCAGACCTGCCCCAAGCACAGCTCTGTGTGGGTGACTGGAAGTCGGGCAAACCCTGGGCACCCAGCTTTGTGTGTCAGCAGATCTCACACCGCTCCACTTCCCCGAAGTAGTTTGGCGTTTGTGGCAAAGGGCTCAGGTGAAGACTAACCTGCCCCACTTCATAATTAACACTGGCATTTGCTTTACTTCATTTAATTATGCATAACTCACATGCAATTAAAAATGCTTTTTCCCTTCAGCAAATTAGGAATCTCTGGAATAAACCAGCCAGGTGGGAACTATTTGGAAAATGCAGCAAACGGCGAACTCAGTGTAGGGGGAGGGTTTTTCAGGCAGGGTTATTTTTGTGCTGACGGCAACGTCATCGCTGTATAAAAGTCTGTTGTAAAGAGCTTGCTGCAGGTGTGGATGTGAAGAGTGAAAGGTGTGAAGGCTTCGAGCAAGAGCATTTGTGTTTGCAGCTAGGACAGGCTGAGTAGGTCGTGTTGGGCAGAGCAATCTTGGGAGCGGCTGGAAATTCCAGTGGATAAAGTTAATAGCAGTTCCAATGGATGTGGAAATGGAAATAAAATAGCACCCTATAACATTGCAGCTGCTTTCCCTGGTGTGGCCCCTGCCTCGCTGTGAGTAACTGCCTTTGTAAAGCTGAGTGGTGCTCTTATCTTTAAAATCCGTGTTTTTTTCTGAGTGTAGCAGTTGTGTCAGGTTCCTGACAACTGCAGAGGTCTCGGACACGACCTGTGTCAATTAGCAGCTTCTTGGACCTTAAAAAAAAGAGGGAAGAAGTGAAAATAAATCTCATTTTTAATTGCCTCAGTACAGCAGAGCCTTGGGTGTTGGAATATTTTAGCACCTGCCCAGCTCAACAGTTGCTTATTGTTCCCGGTTTTTGCGGCGGAGCCTGAAATGCTGGCGCGCAGCTGCAGGCGGGCAGGGATCGCATGAGGGGTTGGGACCAGCCAGCAGGAAACCTGAGAGGTGCCAGGAGAGATTTCTGGGCTTGCTGAGAAAAGTTGAGGATCATTCAGCGTGAAAGTGTTTGCAGGTGAAAGGAGCTGTGCTTCAGTGCCAGATTTCAGGCTGCTCGGCTCTGAAAAGTTTGTTGTGTGAGCTGTGCGTTCACAGTCTCGTAGGCTGGATCACCAAAGGCAGTGCTGGAGCCTCCCAGGTCTTCCAGCTCCTTTTTGCTGGAGAGGAGGAAGAGGATGAGCCAGATTCTGTTCCTGTGTGTCAGCAGCAAAGGTGCTGCCCAATGCCAATGTCAAACCCTCCGCAGCAGAGATTGGCGTGCACATGCTTTATGCCTGCTGTTGATGTTTAAATTGAAAAATAAAACCCCTCAACTTTAACTTGATAACCTGGAGCTGGGTTGAGTTGGCCATGCTGCTGTAGGGGAGGGCAGAGGGCTGTGCTCAGGATGTCCCTGAGAAGGTGGATTTCTCCAGGGTTCCTCCTCTCCCTGGATGTGATCCAGAGCAGTTACAGCCACTGGCTTCAGAGGGCTCTGGGTCCTTCCCTTTTTGCCATCCTCTCTATTTAATGTCAGCAGTTGCAGTTTGTGGGTGGGAGCCAAACGATGCATGAGAACCCCTGTTTTTATTCTTGATCTTGACAAAAACACATCCCCTTTCCCCGTCCCCTTCGAGCAGCTCCCAAGGCTGTTTAGTTTATTGGTGTTTGGTAACTGAGGAGTACACTTCACCACCAGCTCAGGAGAACTTCAACAATCTTGTTTAAGGGGAAAAGAAAAAAATCCATGTTTTTTCACAAGCTTTAAATCCCCTGTGCTTTGTTTTATTTTTATTTTTTTAAGACACATTTCTGCCTGAAGTGTTAAAAACACACCCTTGGAGCTGCTGCAGCAAAGCTGATCCTGGGGCATAGTAAAAGGTTTAATGTATTTTTGTAGGATCCCTTTACAATTCCCACAAGAGAATCCTGCTAAGGAAAACAGAGCTACAAAGAAAGTTTTACATTTGTTTAAAAAAAGCAAAACCAAGCCCACTCTCCAGGTATTACCAACTGCATCATATTTAATGGGTGAAAGATACTTGAGCCCGATGTGACTTGTCAGTGCAGTTGCTATCACTGGATAATGTGCCTTTGCAGCCTGCCAGGTCTGTGTCAGAGACGTGCAACTACATGTGGCTGCTTTCTTTCCTCCCCCATCCTGGAAAAATAAATCCCCACTGTCTAGCCATGGAGGAGTAGGCATTTTTTCCCCAACATATAATCTTTGGTATTCCTATGGAAGATGCTAAAAATAAACAGTGGTGCAGGTACCAGAAGGGAGCTCTGCCCCATCTTGGAGGCACAGGGGGACTTATGGGCCACATTTGGGGATTTTCCAGGCTTTGGCTCTTTCTGGATAGCCTGACACATGTGGCATGACGGGGAAGGCTCAAACCTGCAGCCTAGTTCACTTTGCCCTGGTGTAGGGACAGCCCCACCACATGTGGTGGGACAGGAGAGGGCCGTGAGGCCTTCCAGGTGACGTGGTGGCAGTGCTGGGGAGGGGGACAGCAGGGTGGCCTGTTGGGCTTGGGGGGATGGCAGTGATCCTGCTCCAGGAGATGCACCGTGCCCAGCAGCTGAGCTAAGGGGCTGTGCCTGAGATGTCTCAGTCCAGGGCCATCTGGCCTCCCCTCATGGATCCTTTTGGAAAATGGGCAGATGTTGAGCCATGTCTTCTTAGAGTGGTTTGTGATTGCGGAGCAGGGGAAAGCAGGAGTGGTTTGCTTTCTAAAGCCTCCTTTCCCTTTGTCCACAGATCTCAGGAGCTGCACCTGAGAACTGAGGCGCATTCCTATCTCTCTGACCTGACCAAGCCATCGGACTTGGAGTTCATTGAAACCAAGAGGCCACGCCTGGACCTGCTGCAGGACCCCCTGATGCGGCACTCGCCTCTCCTGAACCAGAGCCAGCAGGGAGGGACAGAAGATCTCTCAAAGGTAAGAGACTAATGGCCTGGCTGCCAGCTGGGTGTGGGGTCTGGGTTTTGGGATCCCCTTGGCTTGTGTAGAGCTGCTTTTGAGCTGCTGCTGAATGCGGTGTAGATGGTGGTTCCTGATGCACTGAGCAGTGCTTGGTGGTGTTGGATAATATTCCCTGAGATGGGGTGACCACTTAAGGAAAACAGAAGCATATCAGCTTTCCTCATAACTGTTACAGTCATAGGCTTTTTTTTACTAGGCTATTAGATGCACCAGAACAATTTGGAAGCTCCTGTAGGCTGAATTAAGGATGGCCATGTCTGGCTTTTCTGGATACTCTGCCTTGATTTGATTTTTACTTGACATTTCTCATTTATCACATCTCTTTATTTAATATCAGTGTTTGAAGGGCTGGAATAGGTTTCTGGTGGTTCTTTAATATAATCTTCCCCAGGAAAGCCTCCCTAGTCCCAGTCTCATTTAACAAAGCAAATCATTTACTTACGATCGTCCCCTCTGCACATGGAATAAATGTTGCAAAGAGAAATCCCTTGCTTGTGTGCCTGTTTGGATTTACCTTCATGCTCTGTTGGGGTAAATTGTATTTGATTTTACCTTGAGTTTGGACACGCTCCTGGTTGGCAGGAAAGTCGTGCTGGATAAATGTGCTGGGGACAGCTCTCTTGATGCCAGTGCTGAGGGTTAGTGCAGCTGCAGGCTGGGCTTGGGAATTGCCTGAGCCTGCAATGAAATGAAAGGGAAGTTGCATCCGTACCCAGGGTGATGGGGATGGTTTTCTGTATCCCTGTGGGAGCTGACTGAAATAATATACAGGCAAAAAAGCTCTTCCTTGGAAATGCCAGGATATGTAGACATCTCTTATCCATAAGGTACTGGTGGGCTTTACCTGAGATCCCTCTGAGCTATCTTTAATGAGAAGGATATTTAACTTTGGAGTACTTCAGATGCCAAGGGAGGCCTGAAGAGTAGAGTGCCCTCGGGGCATGTTGGTTGAGTAGCTGATGGGAAAAATACACAGTTGTCCCCGAAACAAAAAATACCTCTCTCCAAAGATGTGAGGAAACCAGGATGACTTTTGTGTCTGCACATTATTCTCACCAGCAGTTCTGTTTTACCTCTCACCAGAAAAACACAGATCATCTCAGCTATTTGTTTCTAATAGGCAAGGCTGCTCTAGAGGCATTAGTTGGTGAGTTTAGGGGCTGCATTTTCTTCTTGGTTTATGACACATTTCCAAGAATTACATGCATTTTATGGGGCTTAAAACATTTGTTAATGAAAGAGGAAGAGAGAGAGAGAGAGAGAGAGAGATGAGATACAATTCAGCAAGACAAGATTATACTTTTAGTGGAGTCATTTGTAATTTTAGAGCCTGAAAAGAAGAAGAAAATGTGGTGTCTTTGACTGGTGAGAGCCTGACTGGAGCTGGGATTAGTTGCTCTAAACTAGCAGGAGCTGTTTTCAGAATGGGTTTGATGGAGCTCACTGCAAGACTGGATGATCTCAGTGCTGTTCCAGCGGTTGGGAGCAGAAGGCAAGTCTGGGGCACGCACTATATCTGCCTTTGCAGCTTGGGAAATTGGGTTAATAGCAATCTTTTGGCATTAGTTGTTCTCAGACTAGCGTATAAACTGCTGGTGGACATTAAGGTCATGGACAAGCTCCTGTAGCTGATGTGTGCATTGCTGTGAGGCTCAGCATGTTGGAGGAGCTGTTCTGCGTGTGCTAGTCCAGGGGAAATGCAAAGAGCTGAGGCTGGTCTTTGGCCACAGCTCTGGACACTTGCAGATCTGGGCTGCTGACACAGGTAAAACCACTTCTCGCACCTATGCTAAGCCAACAACTGCGCACTTCGGCACTGGGCTCTGACAGTGTAACCCACCACCTGGGACACATGATAAAGACCTTCCCCAGAGGCTCTGTGCTGAGTGAGACATGTCCTGGAGTGGTGGCACACATGTGTTGGCAGGATGCATGTCCCAGAGCAGTGGCAAAAACATGGTGGCAGGACGTGTGTCCCAGTGACCAGAGCTGGAGAGAGGTGTTTGCTGTTCTCTCTGTCCTGCTGACTCAGTGCCTGATGAAGTCACTCAATACTTTATCTAGGGCAGCTTTGCCAAGCAGGTGAGCTCCTTGGGTGAAACACACCATGTGAGCCCAGTATTGCTAAACACGCTGCTGGTTGTTTAGATGGAGTATCCTAGGAGTTGTTCCCTTACTCCTTACCCCATTCCACGCTGATGCAGTCACTGCGTGGGGAGGAGCTCAGTTTACTCATTGGAGTAACAGTGCTAGGACGATTTTTCATGGTGATTTTACAGTTTGAGCTAATTTTTACACAGTAAGAGCTCCACAAAGCCCTCAACAAAAAGGGTAGGGGTTTGGTTACACACTCTGGGCGCCAGTCTGACTGTCCCAGGGGATGTAACTGTAATGGATGTTGCTCCCGGGCAGTGGATACATCTTGGTCTCTGCCGGTTTCAGAGCTGTGGTGGGGCTGAGATGCAGAATAGAGTCTGTGGTGGGGTATGAGTTTAGCATATCCCTGATAACCACTGATAACTGGATTTACCAACCTTCAACCCAGGGTAGAGAAGTCAACGTCATTCCTGCACATTTCCAAGGCCTTTGACACATAATCTGTGCTCCAAACACAGATAGAGTAATTAATGTGGTAAATTCTTGTAGCAGGTTCCAGAGCTTTTTCGCTGAAGAGAAGTGGATCTCTCATGTCTTTTATTCCTCATCTACCTCTCCCAGACACGGGGTGAGCTGCACCCCTTAACCCTGCTCAGGATCACTGCAGCCTCACTCCAAGTAAGGCTTAGTCTGTAAGGAGAAGGTAATGTCTTCTCTTGGATCAGCACACTCTAACTGGAGAAAGCAGACATGCTTTTGAGCAGCATGCCTTTCAAAAGCAGCAGCTTTCAGCTAAATCTCACTTGGCCCAGTAAAAGATTTACCTTTCCTTACGAACCTCACATTGCTCATATCCTCAAACACTGGTGTTTCTTTTCAAGTCAGGGAACAGAAGGTTGTTTTCTTGCCTGCTTTCCCCCACTTGAGCATCTATTTCCCAGCAAGAGGGATTGCTGTCATGTTGCTGCAGTATTGCGGTCCTGGGATCCTGCTGCTGGATGTGGCCAGGAGGGCTCTGGTGAACTCAGTCTGCTGGGGAGAAATGAAATCTCCCCATGCACTCTGTGCCAGCCAGGGCTGACACTGCCCCTGGGAAGGTGCTCCCTTGAGCTGGCTGACAATAACCAGACACAGTTAAAGCAGGGCTGTTTTTTCCATCACTGCAAGCCTGGATGTGGGATTCATTGGAAAAGCTGCCGTTGATGTGGCTTTGCCAGGTGTGCTCTTGGCAGAGATGCGGGAGCTTGTTCCCAGGACCCTTGGTGGCTTCTGCTTTCTTTCTTTCCGATAAAGTCACGGACCTCCATCACGTAGCAGCAGCCAGGAGTAAAGCAGGCAGCCCCAGAGCAGGCCAGCGATGCTGTGCACGACCCCTGTCCCTGCGCAGACGTGCGCAGCTGGTGCTGCCTGCGATCCTGCCCTGTGGGGACGGCGAGCGTGGCACGTCTGGTCGATCGGCGCCTGCTCTCCCCTCTCCAGAGCTGGAGCTTCATCCTGCCTCTCCCCTTTCCATCTCTTCTTATTCCTGTTGTGCTTCCACTTGTTCTTCTCTCCATTTTTAGGACTGCTCTTCTACCACATATGTGGTTTGCTGCTCCTTCCTATAGGATGTGAGTCAGTCGTGATCTGCATTTAGTCCCCTTTGCAAGGGCTGGCTGGCTGCACTTACGCGTAGCTTATTGCTCCGACAGGAATTCACTTACAGGAGCCGTGTAATCCCACGGGTACAGGGCTGGGTGGAGGCTTAGGAAACCTGAACCTTGCTGCCATCTGCCCTGGCAGGCTGCTGGTCACCGGGTAAGTCTCTTCCCCTTTCTGTATCTCAGATT
Organism: Lepidothrix coronata; assembly: GCF_001604755.1. NCBI lineage: Eukaryota > Metazoa > Chordata > Aves > Passeriformes > Pipridae > Lepidothrix > Lepidothrix coronata. The sequence goes on from NW_016690231.1 coordinate 5,012,210, forward strand.
TCCCCATCTGTACAAGGGACAATGCCACTTCCCTCTTTTGTAAAATGATTAACAACTATGGATGGAAAAAGGCAATTAAGAAGCCATGTGTTGTTAGGACTTGGACTCTGCTTTACATTGTGGAAAGGTTTTAATTTCTTCCCTTTCTGCATGAGTGTTTTTGTTGTGTTCTGGACTGAAAAATGGAATAAGAAAAGGGAGAGGGGGGAGTTGTGGAAAAGACAGCACCAAGGCCAGGAAATATGTATGGCAAAGCAGAAATTAGGGCAAAGGGTATTTTGTTTTGATGCATATTAACATAGATTTAAAAGCAATTAATTGAAAAAGGAGGAATTAACACGTTTGAAATGCCTTTTTAATGATGCATTGAAGCCAGCAGTGTACATGCCAAATTTCACACTGGCTGCCTGTTCCAGAGCCCAATTTACAGTGAACTCCTGGAAGACAGGCTGTGGGATGGAAAGGCTCTTGGCTAGCCTGCTAACTCCTGCCCCGGCCTCAGGCTGGCAGGGCACCGAGGACAGCCGAAAGGCCTTTTGGGAGCCCCGCTTCCTCCTCGCATCGCTGGCTGGGGCCTTGGCAGTGCTGGGCCCTGGTCGCTGTTCCATCCCTTGCCGAATGTTCTAGGAGAGAGGAGTGGGAGATGGGGGTCTCTGGCAGCAGGGTTTGCCCTGGTACAGGGCAGAGGGGCAATGCCACAGCTCCCGGCACAGATAGCTGGGCTGGCTGGTAAATCACCAGTCGTGTTTCTGCTCCGTGGCTTTGTTATGGGAACATTGATCTGTTGCTGGGATTAACCTCTCAGAGTTTCCAGTGGGTTGGTCTAGCAGTTATTAATGAAACTGGCTGGAACTTGTGTTGACCTTGGCAAAGGCCCCAGTTGGCTTGGAGGTAACTGGCAAAAGCATAATCTCTAATTGAGTAATCCAGGGCTGGGGGAGGGGAGCAGAGGGGGTGGACACGCAGCAGTGCTTTGAACTGGGAGAGCTCAGAGCTCCGACGGGATGCGTGGGAGTGGAGGGCTCAGAACGGCACTGAGCACAGCGGCCGCCGAGGGAATTAGCAAGCAAAAGCGAGGCGGCATCTCAGATCCGGCACCCCAGGCTCCCTCTTGTAGAAAACAGCCCAGAATTCCAGCACCTCCCCGTGATTTATTGCTGTGGAACAATAGCGCAGAGGGGCTGGAGAATGGAACGAGCTGTGAGCGTCGGCCGTCCCTGGACGCGTGTCCTCCTGTAGCCTCTTGTGTTTGCAGTGTGGATCATGCTGGGCTCTCCCTTCCCCACTGGGGGTTGTTTTTCACTTGGGAAAAAGAGTTCTGGGCTTGTTTCTTGGGCTTTTGGTGATCGTCTGCAAGCAGGGACCCAGCAATAGCTGGGCTGTCTTCCCTGGCCGTGCACCTCTGCCATGGGAGAGGGAGGTGCTTACTTGGCCAACTGTGGCCGTGCCCAAATCTTTTGGGGAAGGGGTGCCTGTCAGCAAGCACTGGAGGACACCCAGGCAGAGGGATCCTGAGGAGCTGCCGTAGCACTGATGGACTGGGGACACACCCATGCTGCCAGCATCCTGTTGCTCCCTCCCAGTGAGACCTCTGCCAGTGTGCGGCTTGACCAACCCTGTGGAAGATGAAATGCCTCAAACACGTTGCCATGAAAAGAACAATTCTTGCCCCGAGGACTGTGGGTTGTTCGATGCAAAGCCTGCACACGCTGCGTGGTTCCCAACTGCTTCTTGGAGGAGCAGACTTCAGTGGAAATGGCTCTAACCTCAGGTCTGAGCAATGAAATGAAACCAGTTTAGTGGGTACAAACACACCTACCTCTTTCCTGCTTTTGTCCTCCTTCCCCTGCGGAGAATGGCAGTTCTTGTTAACTCTCTGTGCAGCCATGACTGGGAGGCAGCTGGGCTCTCCCTGAGAAGCTGAGCCAGTGGAGTCGAGTGCCCATCAGGAGTGAGTGGAGTAGGGTTGTCAAGTCCAGGAGCTGTAGGAGGATCCTCCTCCAGTGTGTTTGACGTCCACCCATCTGCTGTGGGCTTGCTCTTGCTGTCGACTTGTGCCTGATAAAAATCTGTTTGCAAAAAATGGTTCGGTGGGGTAGGGAATTTACGTTAGGGCAGCAATGATTCAAAGCTATTTCTGGGAAGATGAGGGAGATGTTGGCATTCTCTGTCATTCCAAACATATTTAAGAGCTGAAATATTTGCATTGTTCACGTTGTCACAGCGCAAACACTTCTGGCTGGATTTCTCCCACCCTCTGCTTTCCTCCCTGCTCTGAAGATCATTTCCAAATTGTGTGAGGATGAGTGTGAGTGTATTGGCCCCTGCTCACCTGCGTGTGAACATACACCTTTGGGAGTGTGTGCCTGCCATATGCAAGCAGAGTGGATCTCCTGCCATGCCCAGCAGTCCATTCCATCGCCCGCTGTGCAGTGGCTGTGCCAGGGTGGCTGTGAGGGGTTGTCAGCAGCCTGTGCTGTGCACCAGTGTGGGACGGGAAGCCAAGGGAACAAACAGCCCGAGGAGTGTTGTATCTGGAATCTCTGTCCCGTGCACGGGCTCATGCTGGTTTCATTTGAAAAACAGATGCTTTTGGGCGTTGCATAGTCCTTGTGAGATGTTCGGCTCCTCCAGCCAGCCCTTTTTGCAAGACAACTAGTTTTATTCCATTTCTCACCTGAAGTTCCTATGGCCAAAGAACTGAAGTATGGTCTAAGAGACTTGGATATGTCAGGGAAAGCCCTCATGGGCTGCGGAAACATTTCAGAAGCAGCATGTAAAAACCCTTGACCCTTCCCCGAGCCACCTGCAGCCTGGCTCTTCCCTGCCCTGGCTGCTCCAGCCTGTGCTGGTCCCTAAGCTACAGACAGCAGGGCTGAGCCTCAGTGCAGCTGGAAAATGAACAGGAGAACTGACAGTGCCTCAAGCACAGGTTGTTTCGCACTTCTTCGGCTCATTTGTGGTGATCGACATCCAAAACAACCTTTTAAATTGCCTTTCAAGCCACAGCAGTGGTGAAGGGCGATGTGATAAGGCTGACTGCTTCTCGGGAGCCTGCTTCATCATTTACATAATTGGACTTTTCTCTTCCACTCTGTCAATATTACAAGGCTCGCGCAGTGCGACATCTCACCTGATCTGCTGGAGGGAAAGAAAGTCCCTTGACTTTGTGTGCCTCACCCCTGTAATTGGAAGAAATATTGCCAGCTCTTTCTGCTTGCAACAGGGCAGCCTGGTGAGCTGGGTGTGCTGTGTGGGTTCAGGGAGACTTTTCTTCTCCATCTCTGAAGTGTTTATACATGTTACGTGTATCTATTTTATCTTCCATAGCAAGGATTCTAATGTGCCCTGTTATGTCCTGGACATGCAGGAGAGAGCAGAGTTAGTTTGCTACTTTGTCAGTCCTCAAGTGGGATTTAAGAAATAGGGTTGGTATGGCAGGAACTGGTACTGGTCTCCTCTGCATTGCTCCAGAGCACGGGTAAGGTAAGGGGTGAGGAGGGCTGTACCAGCCACCGCCGCTGCGTGCGCTCAACCCATTTAGTACACTTGTATGAAAAAAGAGCCCCTCACCTGGAATAAAGTTCTAGGGAAGAATTCAGTCCTGCTACTAACAGGGATGTCCTGGCTGTTTTCTTCTCCTGCTACAATTTCAGCCTTATCCGGTTTTCTTCTCTTCCCCTGGTTTTCTAGGAAGGGGTGTGGGTGCTGCTGGACATCTTGCAGATGAGCTCGGCTACCCTCCTTCTTCAGCAACTGTGCACACCCCTTCTCTCCAAGGGTCTTCCTGGGGAGGGCAAGAGGTTTGGTGGGAGCAGCTCAGGCATCTTCTCCATGAACATACAGCACTGAGCACATTTTTGGTGCTGTACTTTTCCACGGTTAGGAAATGCAGCCTGTCTACTGTTCTGACTCACACAAGGAAAGCCAGTGAGTTGTGACACCCATCAGATTGATCCTGGGTGCCGTGTTTTGAGGAGGAGGGTATATCATGCTAATACCTTCCTTCCCAGTGTGAGGTGGAAGCCTTGGAGGAGATGCAACAGCAATCGATGGTGTTTGCCTGCTGCTGCTGGAGGGGATGGAGTGGGGGAGTGATTTCAGAGATGGATTTGGCAGAGATGAGTTGCTGCTCTTTGTGCCTGTGGTGATGGAGCTGTAATAACATATTGAACATGGCAACAGCCCTTGCTAAAGCTCTGTGACTTCACGTTCGTGCTTCGTGGAGCCTCATCTCTTAACAACACCCTTAGCATCGATAACAAGAGAGGAGCTGTCGAGTGCCAAAGGGCCTAGTTAAAATCACTCGCTGAAAACCTCCTTTCTTTTTGGACCCAAACTTGCTTTTTAAACAGAAAAACTCTTTGGCTGTGTTTTAGGCAGAGAACATTCAGAGGGTTTTTTGGCTCTGCAGCTTCGTGCTGCATGGGGGGGCTGGGGGGCGATGGACGCTGGTGTGTGTCAGGAATGCTGGCTGTGTGCTCGGCAAGCGGAGAGGGGTTGTTTTAGGACAAGCTGACAGGCCCTTGGCTTGTTCTGCTGCTCTCGAAAAATGTAATTCTAATTCTTGGCACCTTTTTCCAGGAGGATAAAGAGCGAGAGCGCAGTGGAGCCTGTTCCCTCTGCCCTTGGAAATGGGCTTTTACCCAGCAGCAGAGCTGGCTCAGGGTGGGAGCAATGTGCTCTCTCCTACCCCCAGTTTGGTGGATCAAAAGCAGAAATTAGTGGGGGAGAAGTAGCATGGGGTTAAATGACCTAAACCACCTCCTCACAGTCTTGACCTCGATCTGGTTACTCTTTGGTCATCTCAGCTCTCTGACAGAGTATCTTCTGCAGGTGCCAGCATTCCGCCCGGGTTCTGCTCACCTTCATCCTGGCTGAGGGCTGGCAGTCTCTTTAACCCTGTGTACCTTTTCCTGTGAGGAAGCTGTTCTGTGGTGCTCTGTCCTCTGGCAGTGCCAAGCAGCAGAGGAGGAGATGGGCCGTGGGTGTGGGGTTTCCCAGTCCTCTGCTGCAACCCAAGGGGTTCTCCCCGAGCTGCAGAGCCCACAGGATCCTGCTCCAGCACATGCCTGCTAACCCCTGTATCCCCGCCTCTGCCTGCACAGTAACGCTTCCTTGGCTTGCCTTCGAGCAGCCTGCTCTGGTCACTGCCCAAACAGGGTCTGATTTCTTTCCTCCCTGTGCTGTTCCCTGAGGAGCAGCAGTGATCGTTTCTGCCCTCTGATCTCCACTTTGGATGCTGTCATTCCTGTGGCTGCTTAAGAAAGAACCATTGCCTGGTGCAGGTCAAGCTGTCCCACGTGGTTACGCGACCGAACCAAGCACAGGCTTTTATTTCAGGTTGGTTTTCAGGTCTGTGCTATTTTATCTTGTGCCAGCCATCTCAGGTATAATGTAGAGCACATTGCCTGTAGCAGTTAATGTGTTTCTGCCTCGGCAGCAGAGAGAGTGGCAGATGTAAACACAGGAACGTTACAGTCTTTCAAACACTAAAAAATCCCAAAGAATAGGTGGGTGTGTGTATATAAGTATATGCAGTGCATTATATTAATGGAGAGAGATTTGTAAATTCATGCATTCATGAATGTTTCATGTGTATATACTTTTTTATAGGTTTTTAAGTAATTGATAAGCCTACATTTTTATATATATATACACATACACATATATATGCTGCCTCGTATACTTGTAAGCTGTGTTTTTTCAAAGGCTTCTTCTAGCCTCGTTCAGTGATCCTGCCTTCAGCAGACACAAGGAGAAGGGCTCCAGTCTCAAGCAAAGCTAAATATTGATTTGAGTCAATCTGGGTGCACTTGGAGACATCACTAGTGTTCATGAATGCAGCATAATCGCTGATTGGAGTGGGGAAATTTCATCATAAAGGCCCCAAAAGGGAGGTTTATTATTGCTTTCTTCCAAATGCCTGAATTTTATTAGCTTCAGTCATTCTTGGCAGGGCAGTGGAATGGGATTTTATAGTTAGCAAAGGAAAAGTAAACACAGTAATCATTTCACAGCCCTGTGCCTGCCAAACCAAGATGGAAATTCCAGCCTTGGTGGGAAGCTGCTGCTTTACTAACAGATAATAACAAATTCACTGTGAGCTTATTCTTGCTATGAGAGTTGAGATGTTCAGGTTTTTCTGTAACACCCTGATCTGGGGAGGCAGAGGTGCTTCATGCTTTTCGGCAGGAACAGCCTGGGCAGAGGTTTGTGGTTTGAGTAACTCCCACAGCCATTCACAGGTAGAAATGGTGTTTCTGCTCTGAGCCTTTGGGAGCTGCTCTATCCCACGCTCTTGTCAGTATTTGGTTTTTCCTTGGTCAGTCTTGCTCTGGTTGCAGAGCTGAGCGATGCTCGAGGAGTGACACGTTTGAGATGCCACAATGGTCCCTCCACTCTTTGACCATCTCTACCTGCTGAATGGGGGGAGGGATATCATGGAAAAAAAAAATTCTCCATCTAAATCCAAAACTCTCATGAAAGGCTTGTTTTGCATGGTTTCCTGGGCTTGTTGAGGGCTTGGCTGCCAGCTCGGATCTGGACTCGCGCCCGCCTGCGTTTCCTGGTGCTGGGGGACGTTACTTCCTCCCACCTTCCTGCCCCGCCGGCGTGGGGATGGTGGTGGGGATGGCCTGCCTGCCACAGGATGCGGCCTCCTGATGGAAAAGCAGGCAGAGCAGTGAAGGAAATGGCTACTCAAACAAGCGGCGAATGTTGAGGCAGCCCCTTCCACGTGTCTGCACAATTATTAGAACAATAAACCACTGAGCGCAGCCGGCGGCGGGCTCTGATGGATGGTGCAGCTGACGGCTGCTGTGCACCACCCGTGCTCCCTGTCAGCACGGATCCTGCCGGGGTGGAGGGCCTTGATCCGTGCTACACCACCTCTTCCACGGCACCGAGATGGAAGTTGGTGCAAGCAGCTGGGGCCGTGTCCCCCATCCCCACCTGTGTGTGTCCCGAGCTGCTGTTTGTGGGGAGTTTGGGACAGTGGCCAGTGGATGTATTTTGTGTGGCCATGGGGGCTGTCAGGCTCCTGGTGGATTCCTTGGGCAGTGGAGGGGCTGGCAGAGCATTGTCCCTATCGTGCCCCCCATGGTTTTTAGAGATGAGAGGTATTTGATGTCCAGCTTCATATACTTGAGAGCACAGCCAGGATGAATCTGTACATTAGGTGACCCGGAGCAAGGAAGTGGTGACATGCAGCTGGTGAGAGGAGCTCGGTGGATTGCTGTAGGAGCAGGTATTTCAGTTTTTTGAGCTGACACAGTTGGAAGAGGAGCTGCTGGGAGTGAGCAGGGGTTTGGTGCTGGGACTGTCACCCCATGCCCAATGTGCTGGGAGTCCCCAGCATAGTTGTTGTCCCCAGGGGAGTTGTTGGTGATCCTGGCTTGGTGCATGGAAGAGGAGGTTTGAGTTCGTCCCACAGTGCACCTCAGCCACTGTTCAAACCATTTTATGTCTTGTTTGCATTTCCTTTCTCCATCAGTCTGTCTCCTCCTTGGTGGGCAGCTTGGTCCCCAGGATTTGAGTAAAATAATTTTCGGTGGTGGTTTTGAAGGGGGAGGAGGAGTTGCCTTTAAGTGTATCTCACTTGTGGCAGTGGTTAAAAAGAGCTGTCTTCAGTCATTCCCTTCCCTCTGCTAAAATTGATGCCCTTTCAAGCCAAATTCCCAATATTGATGCTATGTGCCATCTTGATTAACTCCCAGACAAATCCCTGCTTCACAGGGCCGCCGAGTGCTGCCCTATGTGTATCCCGCTGGGATGTGCATGGCTGAGGAGTCCCTGCTCCTCCTCGGCCTCCTGCCTCCTCCCTGGCAATAGGAGGAAATTTAAATGTTTCTGAAGAGCAACATTTCCATTTCAAAAGCTGTTCGTTCAAGTGCGTCTGGAGTGGGATTTCTCTCCCCCACTCCTCTCTGAATGGGAGCTTTAGAAGTCTCATTTCCTCTGCTTGATAACACCAGGCTGAGAAGGGCTTTTGTCTTTTCATTTCCCCTCAATTTTTTATTTTTAAATCACTGAGGTTTGGAGAAGCTGCTGTGGTGGATTTTCCCTCCCCCGTGTTTGTCCGTGTGCTGGAGGATGCACCTGGCATCACCCAGTGAATGAGCTGGAGCTTCCTGGGGAACAGCCCCAAGCTGAGCAGGCACCCACCTGGGAGCACCCTGCCAGTTGCTCCTGGAAGCAGAGGAGGAGGTTTACTGGCATGCTTATGCCACCCTGCCCTTTCCAGCTATCTGAGCAGGGGCTTACATGCCCCAGCACCCCTGGACAGCGTTGGGTGTCTTGGTGCTGAGCCTGGCTTAGGATCTGGCCCCATGTTTCGAACACATGGCACTGTAGTGGCTTTAATCCTGCTGACTGGTTGCCTGCCTGCTTTTTGTCTGACAGCTTTTCCAGTTGGTGTGAAATTATATATTTTTAATGGGATGCTCAGAGGAGGGCATATATAAGGGGATGCAGTTGCCTGGCTGCCACTTCTGCAGGACTGATGAGTGTGGATGCAGGCGCTGTCCCAGCAGTGTGATGGCAGTTGTTGCTGGTCACTGGAATATTTCACTGCTATGAAAAGGGATATTTTTCTGCAGAAGCCTTTTTTACAAAACTCTGGCATGCTTTTCATGTGGCATCTAGGGCTGGAGGGCTTTCTACCTGCTCGAGGGCCAGCTGGGATTTGGCACAGACTGTTCCAACATCCTCTGTCAGAGGAAACATGCCTCCTGGGATTAACATAGACCTTGATGCTACATCCCTGCCTGGTTGATGTGCTGGAAAGACTTGGAATTTGCTTTGTTGCATGTGCCAGTTGGAAGAGGATGAGTGATATTGCCAAAAATAAAAAATTAAAATGTTGGGAAGCTAAAGTTTTCAAAGGCACAGAGTGAGTGTTCTGTTCCCTTGAGGTTTGTTGGGTTGGCTGACAAGATGCTTTCCAGGTTGCTGGAGGAGGTTTAGGGATTGTGCCTGCACCCCCAGGCAGGGGACCACTTCTGCCTCTCTGGGGGTCTCCGTAAAGAAACTCCCTGAGCAGCAGGCACAGAGAGAAATACAAAACCAGGAGAGAGGGACAGTCACGTGAGGCCATGTCACCACATCCCATGTTTCCAAGTCCATGGTGATTATTCAGAGGTTCCTGTGAAGGCTGCCCAAAGTTGGCCAGCTCTGGGGGATGTGAGGGAGGTTTGAGCCTCAGCAACAGGCGGCTTTGCCGGGAGGAGCAGCATCTGGCTCTGCTGTGTTACCTTTAAAATGCGGTTCTCCAGCCAGGGGTGCTCACCCTGCTGCCTGGCCGAGCGCCAAATTGGGCAATTAAAAATTTGCCTCCCTGCCTTGGCGTTCCTTGTAATCAGAAGCGTTTTTCACAGTTGGTTCCTTTTTAAGAGACATCAAACAAGCGCTCCCTCCCGCCTCCTTTGTGTGTTGTTTATGTCCCTCCCAGGCGTTTAGGTGAGTTTGTGGCAGCCCCCTCCTCTTGGCCTCCCGGGTCTTAGTCACCCAGGTTGTGGTTTTGAATATCCTGGTGCAGGATTTTGATGTGCTCTTGAGCCGATAGGTTACGTGCCTGGTGCCTTTTTCATGCCTCCCCAGCGCTGCAGTTTCGTGGTTGTTTCCCATTGCCACAAGCCAGTGCTGTTCCCCACGGGAGCTGTTTTGCCTTCTCAAACCGAGACACCAGTGCTTTCCTCCTGGCTCCAGCTGAGGGTGAGCCTGGTCCCTGCCACAGCACAGAAGGTTGTGGGCAGGACATGCCTGGCAGGGACTGTCCTCCTGCACTGGGGTGGGCAGAGGGGAGGCTGTGGGGGGCTCCTGTGCCTGCGTCTCTTCCCGGTTGGGGGAAGAAGTTCTACTCGTTTAAACACATGGGTTTGAGTTTGTAAATAGGGGGTGGGGATTTAGGGTTGAAGCGCTGTGCTAGGGGACAGTGATACTCTTGGCAGCACGCTGTTGGGTGCTACAGCAGCACTGGTGATGATCTGGGTGGCTGCTGGGAGAACAAGTTATTGAGAGAACATTAAAGTTTCAGGTGGAAGAGTAGAAGAGCTTGCTGCTCTATGGGCTACTCTGACAACCTTAATTTGTCCTCCCCTTTTTTCCTGGAAGCAGCAGAACCCACCCTCTTTGTGTTACATGCCCCTCTGTTCAGTGCCTGAGACAGACTCTGTATTGTGCCGAGCGGGTCTCTGGTTGCTTTACTCCATCCTTATCCTTTGGTGGGTGGTCTCAGGCTTCACCCTCTGTCCCAACCATGACTCCTGCATTTATTCATCTCTATTTTAGGGCATTTGCTGTTGGCCTGGAATGCTCCACACATGCCATTATGTTCCTTCCAGCTCAGCCCTTTCCTTTCCTTTGCAGAAGTACGGGCAGAGTGCAGTACCTATCTTGGAGCGTCCCAGGACCAGGACCCCCCACTCCTCTTGCTTGCTCGATTCCAAGTCTTTCCCTAGGCAAGCACCAAGATGAGATTTTTATTAATATTCTTTTCTTTTGCCTTGGACACTTTTTCAGCGTTAACAAATGCGAATCGCTGGCAGAGAGTCTTACCAGATGTATCAACTGTGCTGAAGATGCTCAAAGAAAAGGTTCCCAGAATCTTTCTGGATGTTGCAGAAAGGCATATTTTCCTGTAAACTTGTTCTTGGAAGCTGCAGAGTTGTTTTGGCTGAAATTCACTATTTAAAAAAAAAAAAAGGCAAAAAAAAAAGCCTAAAAAAGCCTGAAGGTGATGTTCAGCATGGAAAATTTCAGTCCAGACAGTTACGGTTTGAACAAACTTAGGATCAACTGAAAGTGCAGGGATGCAGAATAGGCAGCGTTGGGGGATTCTTAATGAGAGGTGGAGCAATTAGCTCCTCGTTATAATGACTACATGGGTAGGTGAGAATTCATCACTCCTTCAAGTCAGTGGGGAACATTTGCATTCAATGCAATTATTATCCACTAATGGGGAAACGCAGGAAGGGAATGAAAGGCACAGCATCCATTTGTCGGTGTAATGCCTTCGGCTTCAGTGGGAGTTTGCCTGAGTAAGTATTTCCGGAATTGACCCCTTATTCCCGGCTGCCTCTGAGTCCATAAGCTGAATCTGCTGGTGCTTCTGTAGAATTCTGCAATCCTGAGATCCAGAGGCAGCATCTGCTCAGTATAACACCGTGGAATGGCTCTTTTGAGCACAAGCAAGTTTTGTGAGACCAGATACAAGGCTTTGGGTAGTGCATTGAACTGAGACACTCGCTGGCGAGGTTTTACCACCCTCGTAAATCTGGCAGGGGGAGGAGGGGGCGGGGAGGGAGGGTCAGCATTTGGTACTGGTTTTGCAATTAAATTGCTTCAAGCTGTTGAAACATTGGGGAAGTTTTTTGACCTACTTTCGTGCAAGCTTAGAAATTGTTGGGATTTTTTTTTGCTCTGTCTGCATGGAATTCAGCTGGATTACAGGGGAAAGGAATTTCGTGGGCCTTCTCGTAAAGTCAGATTTATTTAAAAAAAGGAATTAAGTTTAAAAAACCCCAGCTTTGTATTCAGACAGCTCCTTGGTCTCCAGCTTCTTGAATTCCCATGAGAGCATGTACTGGGCTGCATCCAGTGAAAGTGATCCCTGTTTTGCTCCTCCTCCAGTGCCTGCACGTGCCATGGAGCTTGGGGACAGAGGAGGGAGGTGGGTGATGCCTCATCCCACACCTGGCATCCCTCAGGAGCAGTGATTGGCCTTGCTTGGGAACACCCATGTTCTCATGGCTGGTGAACGGCTCCACAGGTGCTTCCCAGAGCAGACACACGTCTACATCCCGCTTGGGCAGCCCTCCCAGCACACTGAGATGCAGCCCAGCGAGAGCCCAGCAGTATTTAAGAATTAAAACCTCGTTTGAAGGGCTGGGCTGCTGAAAGAGTCATTAGCACAGCAGATGGCCGTGAACAAAAGAGTTGCAGTAACTCAATGTACTTTTTCACTGCTCCGGCTCCCTGACTTCGTACTTGTGCGTCTCCTCGGGGAGACAACACGTTATTTTTCAGCCCCATTTTCCTCCTGTCAGTGCTGTCATCCTGGGGCTGCTGATACGTCAGAATGTGGTGGACACTTTTCCAGTTAAAAAAAAAAATTCCTTTGGTTTGTATTTGGCCCATTTAAAAGTTTTATATGTGTGTTTTTACCTTAAAACCTGATGGATGGAGGTGTGGGGTGTTGACTTTCCTGCTCAGCTCTTGTCCCAGGGAGTGTGGGAAAGCCCCGGGGCTCATTGCCTGCTCAGTGCGATGCTGCTCATCCATGGGCTCCTGAACAGGGAGGGTGAGCTGCTGGCTCTGCCGTGTGGCACAGTCTCACACGGATGGGGGTTTGAGAGGGGTGTTGGTTGGTGGAATGCTGGGATGTTCACTGGCTCAGTGCTGCTGTGAGAGGCTCTAGTGACAGATGTGTACCCCTCTGAGGGAGCCCACTAATCACATATTCATATGGGGTTTTTTGGAATTAATTTGAGCACAAATTGAGCAGCCCCAGCCTATCCTGCCTGCTTTGGCAATCTTCTCCAACCCATGAGGACATGAGATGTGCGAGTGGGCAGGAGTTGGAGATAACACCTCTTAATCCCTCCTGGTGCTCCAGCAGGAAACGCTGCTGCTGGCTGATAATTAGAAAGTGAACAGACTGTGGAAGAGATGATGTTGGCATCCCTAAATCTCTGTCCTGGGCTTGGGGGAACATCGCTAATGATCTGGATTAGAAAGGCAGGGAGAGACCTGGACTTCCTGAAGATGATATGTAGGGCAAACACTGTGTGCCGTGCAGGAGATCCTGAGGGTTGTCCCAGGCAAGTGGTTCTGTTCGCTTGGTATGCACTGAGGGGGTGTGGAGGCTGGAAAGCTCCACTGCGGAGTTTTGAAGAGGCAGCTGGTGCAGTCAAGGGATCAGCAAGGTCAAAATGCATTTTGCAGCAAGAGTTAGGTGTGGATGGAGCAGAGCTCCTGATCTGCCATCTCCTGAAGGTGGGAAGCAGCTGAGAAAAATGACCCTTCCCAGAGGCTGGGCTGCATCCAGCTGTAGGTGCTGAGCTGAAACATGGCACAGATGCTCTTCTCCATCCCGGCAACTCCCATGAGCTCCCTGGGGGTATCATGAGGTGGGTCAGCAATGCAAAATAAGCAGGTGGCAGTGGTTTGGGGCACTGTGTCCTGGGACCAGGGTTGGGGTTCCCACTGTATTTTTTCTTGTGGACCCAGTTGCTGGTGTATCTGAAGGCAGAGATATCAAATTTACTAAGGCATCAACAGGCAGTTGTCTTATCCTTTTCCTTTCCCCTCTTTCTCCCGTGCTTTTAAAGTCACTGCCTAATAGCTTGTAGCAGGCTTGCTCTGTTATCTATGTTGGCAATTTTTATCCCTAAGCATGCAGAAGAAACCCACCCCAAAGCCTGCCCTTGCTCTTTGACAGCCTCCTCAGTGATAATTGTTTTCTTCAGTGCCAGCACCTCCTCTTGCTGCGGGGAGGTTTATGCAGCCTCTGTCCCCCACACACCCACCCTTGTTATCATATAAATCACAAAACAAGACCAGGGATAAACAGGAGCTGCAGTAGCTGTTAGCCGTGTGTAAAAACAAATCACATGGAAACAGTATAATTACTGAGAAAATATCAACTTGAGTAATGCGGTAATTGTTTTCTTCCCTCCAGCAGATTTATTCCAGCTCTCCCAGCTCTTGCTGGTTTGGAAGTCTGTGACTTCACGTTAATAAGAAGAATTTCACGTTTCACACTGCACTTGTTCAGAGCCCGGGTATGACACCGTCTGGAGCAGGGGAATATATTTTGAGCCATTTCTTGAGAGCAGTAGGAAACAGAGCACTAGTTGAAATACCTCTGACAGTTGGAGTCTGCCCCAGGCTCTGGGTGGATTCTGGTCTTTGCAAACCTCTTTTCAACCCATTTTTGTGATTTAGAAGAAGGGCGGCTTCATGCCTTGCATAAATCTGGGAGCTCTGTTTTTTGGACATCATTGCATGGGCAAGATTTTTTTTTTGCGTTCAGTTTTGGTTTTTCCTTCCTCTTGTTGCTTGTCATTCCCTTGATTTAGAGAGGTGCTTGTGACATGACAGCGCCCAGTTATGTGAGGGACACTGCCTCTCTCTATTGATATAATCATGTCCTAATACCAGATGATGATGATCATGTTGTTTATGCTGTGACTTGCAGCTATTTCTCTTACTTAGCTTTGCTGCTCTTTTGCTTCATATTCTGCAATGTAAAAAGATAAAAATGTATCAGGAACCAGGTTTCAAAGGGGTTTTGTGCCAAGTAAAAGTTTCAAAATGCCCTGTCTTACGTATTGGCAGAGATGTGAGAGTATCATTTGTTTCATGTGCACAGAGAGGAACCTTTCTCTCCTACATTTTTGGCAGGTAGCTTGCTTTCCTTTAGAAAAACCTACCCACCTACAAGCCACTGCCACTTCCCCTTCCTGTACCTTAATCTGAATGAGATTTTATGAACACTTAATTTATCTTTTGCTTCTTGTGGTTGTCCTGCTCCTCTTGACTTGAAAAAAAACCCCCAAACCCACAACCCCCCCCCAGTTGTGGAGAACACAAAGGCTTTCTACTGCAGCAGACTGACCATTTTTGATGTCTAATGCTGTGAAAGTATAACAATATGGGATCTGCTCTTTGGAATTCTCCAGAAAGCTTTGATGCTCGTCTTCTAGTTTCTCTTCTGGGTGGATGCTGGATACAACCAGCATAGCTTTCCAGTGCCTTTGTGCTCATGGGGCTGGATGAGCCCCAGACAAGGCAGCGAGGACGATGTTTTTGGGTGTTCCTTTGCTTTCTGTCCCTTGATGGCAGCAGTGGGAAGAGCATTGGTGCCTTGAGGCTGCACCCAACAGTGGTTCCCTTCTTGATGTTTTGGTGTCTCCTCCAACTAGAGCAGGTTTTAGCAGGAGAGAGAAGGAGGAAGGTACCAGTGAACAATGCTGGTGTCCTGGGACATGGCCACTTTGTTGGGAACCATCCTCTTTTGTCTCCCCTTGTTCCAGCTGTGCTGTGGATGATGTTGTCCATCCCTTATGGAGGAAAACAAGGCAGAGCCCATGTGAGCACAGCCCCAGCAGACAGGGACTGCCTTCGAAGCCAGCTCCCTGTGGCTCTACTGGGCTGTGGGTGCAGCTTCCCAGGAGAGAGCTCACCATGCTTCGTGCCAACTAGGACAGGAGCAGGAGGGAGGCCACCCTGCCTGGTTCTGCTTCACAGTAAGCACATGCTGTTGAGATGCTGAACGGTGCCAAGGTGGCATCTGCACGCTCGCCACATTCGGCATGAGCTGCCACACGGCCAGTGAACAACCCAGGGCCATCATCCATGTGCTTTGTTGGATGGGGGAGCACAGAGGGGTCCACGAGCCACCATCCAAGCTCGTTTGTGGCACCCTTGCCCCGCAGGAGAACCAGCCTGGGCAGAGGGTCAGCCCTGGCTGCTTGCCAGTGGCTGTGTCAGCGCAGAGGGGAGGATTCTCAGCACCAGTTGGAGCAGAACAATGTTGGCTTTGTACAGGGCTGCTGTAATGAAGGTAGCAAAGTTGTGTGAACTTCTTCCCTTGTTCGCCTCCCCCTGTCCCTCCCCTCCTCCCTACAGCAGCTGCGACGTGCTGGCTGCCCAGCCTGGCAGCGGTTTATGGTTACAAACGGAGCCACCACTCCTCTTCCTCCTCCTCCTCCAGGAAAAGAAATCCATCTGCTCACTAAGCAAATGAATAGATAAACTTTTAATTAAGGTGTTGGATGGCTGCCAGAGAGGAGCGTCCCGGGTCAGGGTAGGCTGATGGTTTGCTGTGATCCCCATCTCTGTGGCCGGTGGCTATTAAACAGCTTCTTCATCCCAGGTGCATTCATCCGTGGTGGGCAGACTCATCCAGGCATGCAGCTTGTGTTGGCAGGAGATGGGCTCCTTCACTTGGAGCTGGAGAGGTGAAGGGGGGTGTGCAGGAGGGATGGCGTGGCTCTGGGATGCTCCTGGGATACCAACTTGTTGGGCTCAGCAAAGTCGTTGCATTGCTGGGGGCGAAGCTGAATGTTTTGGTGCGTTTTCCCTCCAGACCATGGCCAGTAGAGCTGCTCCCTGTTGTGGTCATGGAGGTTTTGCTGATCTCTCCAGTCTCTGACTTGAAGGCTCTTTTTGACCTGAGAGCCTCTTCCCCTGGAATTTGCAAAAAGTTGTCAGTTCGGGCTATTTTTATCTTGACTCGCCTGTGCCCTTTCTCTCCATTTCCGGATGGATGCGTTTAACATCCAACAACTGGAGCACCCCCAGAGTTTAACAAGAGATGGAGGAGGGCTTCCATGAAGGAGTTTGAAGCCCTCTTTCCTCCCAGGGGCTGCCCTCATAGCCCCTTCTCCTTCTCTGTGGTTAATGCTGCTCTTATCTCACAGCTGTGGCTGTGTCCGAGGAGGATGTGTCTGTGATGCCTCATTCTTAGGGAGAAGATGTAGCCCTGAGCCCTATGAAGGGACAGTGTTGTTGAGAGCTTCTGAATATGGATGTGTTTATTGATCCTGTAGGAATGCAGGTAGCACTCAAGGTGGTGGGAGCCTCTGAGGCTCTGGCAGGAGGAAGAGCTGCTGTCACATCCCTGGGAGAGTAACCTGGTGCTCTGTGGAGATGCTGGAGGTTGTGGAGGTGATGTGATCTGACAGCTGGTACTCCCTAGTCTGGCAGGTTTTTTGAGGATTTCGTGTATCTCAGAAGGCTAGGAATGGGCCAGGGAGCTGTGGCAGGATAAGAGAAGGATCCAGAGTCTCCTGGGAGAGAGATGACCTGGTTGTTTTATGTTCCCCAGGATCGCGGCCTGCCTGGCAAACTGGAGCCTGTGTCGCCTGTGAGCCCTGCTCACCCTGACGCTGAGCTGGACCTGCTGCCGGCCCGGCTGTCCAAGGAGGAGCTCATCCAGAACATGGACCGTGTGGACCGTGAGATCACCATGGTGGAGCAGCAGATCTCCAAGCTGAAGAAGAAGCAGGTAAGAGGCTGTAGTCTGCAGGGGAGCACAGGTCCTTGGTTCTGTGTGCCACCTTATGCCCTGTCCTTGCCCATGCATGTCCACAGAGGGGAAGTGGCAGTGCCAGTGCACCAGGATCATCTGTATCCCTGCTCCCTGTTGTGACATGGGAGGTCACTGCTGTGCCAGCAATCTGGAGCTGGTAGTTGCAAGATGAGGGAGGGAGCTTTGGAAATCCAGCCTGTGGGCTCTTTGCCTGTCAGAGAACCTTAAAGGGAGAAAAATATGTCCTTGATGACTTGCCCATGAGCATGCAAGTGGTCAGCGGCAGAGCTGGAAGCACAGGCTGGTTTCCCTGAGTTGTCTGAACAGCCCAGCATAGCATAAGGTCTTTTCTTTTTCCTTTCCAGCAATTGTCTCTCCCCAGTGCTGTTGCTGGCAGTGTTCAGGACTGGTCTGTTTAAAACATTGCTGTGACATCCTAATGGCCCTTCCTGTGCACCCAGTCCCCATCTTTGGGGCTTTCCAGCTCTGCAGCCATGAGCAGCGTCTGGTCCAGCTCCAGTCTGGGCTGTGCCTGAGCCAGGGATTTGAACCTTCTGGTTGCTGCTTTACCCCTGCACAGGAGCACTCCCCACCAGAAGGATGGGCCTCTCGGTGTTGGCCTGTACACAATTACCATAAACCCATTAAGAGATTAATATGACAAAACCTTTGGGGACGTCTGTGAAAAAACCCACAGACTTAAAGGCTTTCTCTTCTTTAAGCAAATCACTTCTCTGCCTCTCTCTTTCTAGTTTTATTTTCTTTGCTTGGGGCCAGTTTCTGAACCTCCCTGATGACTGCTAATCCCAAGCTGCCTGAGAGGAGCCACCTTTCCCAAGGGGTATGCAGTAGGAATTTAGAAATGGAGCAAAACCTCTACTTGGGCTGTTGGATAAAGCTCCTGGAGGATGAGCATGCAGTTGACCTTCCCCAACAGTTCTGTGTTTTCCCATACCAAACACTGTTCCTTTCTGTCCTGCAAGACAAAGCAGGATGTTTTGGTTTTGCTTTCAAACAGTATGGTTTAATTAATGCAAAGGACCCTTTTTTTCTATATGTTGCTTTATATCTGCAGTGGCATCAGAGTGCTTAGGGAGAGGGAACCAAGAGTGGGCAGACACAGCTGTGCTGGGGGTGTGAGGAAGCAGCCCCGTCTGGCAGCTCACAGAGCCCAAAGGAACATCTGGAGCGATGGAAACCACAGAGGTTCCTCTTGCTGGTTTTGGTGGGAGCTGGGTGAAGGCAGCCCTTCCCCTCTCGCTCCTAGGAGGCTCAGACAAAATGCTGGTGTCCTCTCCCACTTGGCAGTCCAGCTACTGGTCCGTTTTTAACTCACGTTTGAGGAAGGAGGTGCAAACCATGGTTATTTCCTACTGTGGAGAAAGGCTTCCCGAGTGGGATACGTGCCCAGCATGGCAGTGAAGGTCCCTTTCATGGCAGTGGGAAGGACTGACAACTCCAGTGATCCACTGCCTGACTTTTCAGGGATGCTGAGGAGCTGCTGCTGACGCTGACAGAGCATATGCTCCCTGCCATTAAAATCAAGCTGCCCTGCCGTAAGGAAATGTTTTTTTATTGTTGGCTGCTTGGTAGCTTTACTTCTTCCCTGTGAACAAATTTTATGATTCTTCTTCCCCACAAAAATGCTCTGTTAAGTGGAGAGGAAGGTGAAAGTGGCTGTTGGCAGTAAAAGAGTCCCCTCCCCTCCTTTGTTATTTTATTTTCATTTTTTTCTTTTTTGGCACATGGGGTAAAGTCATTTGGTAGCAAATCTGACCCCCCCAATATGGCCTCCTTTCCCCTCTGGCTGGAGCCTTCCCCATCCTGGTCCTCCAGCAGAGCTGGCACATCTGGGAAGAAGTGGTTTTGGAGCGGGAGGTCCTGTCTGAGATGCTCCAGGAACGTTTTGTCCATCTGTGCATCTGAGCTGTCGGCACAGGGGGACGAGCAAGGGAAAGCAATCAGCCTGGAACAGATACTGCTCCTGCAGGAATGGTTGTGGAGCTGGGGAGAAATTGTATGCAGCCGGAATATCCTAATGCTTTTTCCCTGTGTCTTTGGGAGGCCTTCTCAGGGTAATTAAATACATTCGTATGGAAAGGTTGTACAAAAAAATTCCAACCGACCCCAAACCACCATCTTCCTCTTTTTTGGTTGTTCCAGAAATGGCAGGGAAGCCTCTGCCTGGACTTTGCAAGAAGCAAATGTCTTCAGCAAGCTGAGAAACCTTCCCCAAACCCTGCACACCCCTGGCAAGAGGCCACCTCTGTCAGCCATCCCCCGCTCATTCATGCACCATATGTGCTTAAATCTCTTGCTGAGTCCTCTCTCCCCCTCTTCCTGACAGGGAAGGATAATCCTTATGCATTTATTCCTGGCAGCAGTACCGGGGATCTGAAGGAGAAATAAACTGCTGGGCTGTTCTCTGCAGTGGCGCCTGAGCCTCCTTGGGCGCCGAGCTCAGCAAAGGGCTCTCCGGGAGTACAACACTCCCACCTGGTGATGGAGGTAGAGCCGGCTGGGTAGAAGAGCTCCAGGATTTCACCTTCCATCTTGCTTCTGGCTGAGTTTCCTCTGTTCTCCCCTTGTCTCTTTGAAAGTGGTTTTCAGAGATACCCTGTGTCTGGAAGCATCTCCATTCCCTGGGCAGACGAAGCATCCCAGTACCCAGGGGATGGCAGCTGGGTGCATGTGGAACAACCCTGGCTTCATCAGGCAGGTGCCTCCAGCACGGGAGCTGGTAGGTGCGGGGATAGGGTCTTCCTGAGATGCCACCCACATTCCTGCCAGCACTGCAGGCTCCAGTGGCCCCTCTGATGTGTGGTCCAGCCAAAGGGACTCTTACCTGGAGAGAGCACCTTCTCCACTTGAAGCCGGTTGGCCTGTGGGTGCTGTAGGAGCCAGGGCTATAGCTAATGATGGCATCTTGCATCCCTTCAACACTTACTGCATTGTCTTCCATTTGGGGAGAGGAGGGGGCTCTCAGGCAGCCGCTGCTGGATGTGGGGAGGGAGAGAGTGTGGAGCCGTCAAGACTCATCTCTCATCCTGCTTCTCTCCCTGTAAAGGTCACAGTCCTAGCCTGGCTTTTATGTCAGACCTTTAAGAAATCTATTTTGTCCCTGTCTGGGAACCCTGACCTATTTTGCTTTGCCATTTCCCATGGCTCCCAGGAGTAGCTGTTGCGGGCTGAGCCTGCTGCAGTCAGGTGTGCTGCCTCCAACCCCTCCTCCCGTCCTTACCTCCAGTATCTGGCCCTTTAATAACCATACAGCACTACGCCACAGAGAGTAGAGTTTAATTCTCTACTGTATTTCAGCTATAATTAGATTTGTATTTTTTCGTCTAATGAGCTGCATTTAATGAGCCTCCACTTAGTGGCAAACTTTCGTTTCCTGATAGGCCATCAAACCCTCTTGTCTGAAATCCCTTACCACACACTTGGCAGAATTTTTGTGGGTTTCCAGAACAATATAGCCAAGCTTCGGATGCTTTGACTTTTTTTGTTTTGTTTTTTAACACAAATATTTTCCCCAAGAGAAGTAGAAGATGTGTCTGATCCCTTTTGGTGGTTCATCCTTTGAAGTTTTTGGAGTTTGTCCCATGGGATGTGTGGTAGGGTGACTTAGGACACCAAGGAAGAGCAGGCAGGTGCCTGAGTACTGCTTTGCAGCACGTGATTTCAGCTGTGGCTTCACAGAAAGCTTCTCACTCGTGGCTGGAGTAACCTTGAGGTTAAGTCCTCAAGGCGGGCATGATGATGGTAATGTAGGGGACCTGGGCCCTCCTGCCTCTGTCAGAGCCTGCTCCCCACTCTGGCTGGCAACAGCAGCTTCTTTTGACTATATCTCAGTGTTCCTCATGCTTCTGCTTTTCCCTCTGTGGGAAAAGGTGTCCACCTGTGGGGAGGTGGAGCCCACAGCATGGGGTCCTTCATCTATTGAAACACACTCAATTTAAGGTGTGTGGGTTTTCTCAGTCAAGCCATTAGACCTATCTAAGTGCATTCTTGGACTGCATCCTACTGCCTTAGTGTGCTAAAGGTGTTCTCAGCAGGACCAGAGATGATCTGGAGGAGGAGTAGGTGCCCACCTTCTTCTCAGATCACCAGCCATTGCTGTCTCTGGGAGGTCAGTGGTGCACTTGCCTCTGGTGCAAGCCAAGTCCCAGGTGCATTTTCTTCCTACTACAGGACTTGCTCGATTTTCCCATGCTTCAACAGGGGATACTTTAGCTGGAGGAAAAGAGTAAAATGATTTGTACTTTTCAGAGATTCAGAGCCGAGCAGTGAAAAAAAATCCTGAGCGTTTTTTGACAGCCGCTCCCTCTCCCGTGCCTGTGCTGCCCCACAGCTGCCGTGCACGGCTGTGCTCTCCCTCCTCCAAGGCTGGCCCCAGGAGGAGCCTGGAGGAATCCGTGATTTCCTCTTTCAGCTGAGCGGTTCCTCAAACTTACAGGAAGGGCTTGGATGTCTCCTCCTGCATCGCAGTGTTGGGAGAGGCGGAGGAGCAGGTGGAAAGTCAGGTTTACCTGCTGATCACGGTGATATTCTAAAGTGCAGGGGTGGCTGGTGCCCAAGTCATTTAATTGAGAATAGTCATCCTGAGGCATCTTCTCCAACTGCTCCATTGGAAGAGAAGCCGAAGGTGGAGAGCAGCCTTGCAGGCTCCTCCACCGGTCCCTGCACACAGCAGCAGCTCCAGAGGCAGGTAGCAGCAGGGAGCTGGGCTGGAGCTCTGTTTCATTTAAGGGCTTCCAGTGAAATCGTTATTTCCAGCCTCAGGCCTGCTCCAGGAGGCTCCTCTGAGGCAGGTCCTCAACCTCCGTGCCTAAAATGCACCAACCCACCAGCACGAGGCCGGTGCCTGGGGCAGGCCAGCGCTGCGCTTGCGTGGCAGGGGCTGCTGTGCAGCTCCCCTCCCTCTCCCCGTCCCTCTGCAGCCCCAGCCTGCCCATGTCTCGCAGGAAGTCTCCTGCCATGGCGGTTTCTGCCTCGGTCGCGGCATCACAGAGAGTCTCGTGTGGACGAGGGCGGCTGCGTTTCTTGCTGTGACTCACCCTCCTCCTCCCCCCTCTCCTTCTACAGCAACAGTTGGAGGAAGAAGCAGCCAAACCACCAGAGCCTGAAAAACCCATCTCCCCTCCTCCTATCGAGTCCAAGCATCGCAGCTTGGTGCAGATCATCTACGACGAGAACAGGGTGAGTCTGGAAATGATGGAAGTACGAATGCGTGATCGTGCGGTGTCACCCTGGCCAGGGATGGGAGGTTGGTAAGAGCCAGGTGGGGGATTCTCTTGGGCATTACCCCTGGGGTGGAGGCCACGGAAGGGGGATAGATGGAGCCCTGTCGGGACAGTGACCACAGAGGGCCGAGCCATGAGGAGCTTGCTCTGTCTTTGTGGATGAGCACTAATGTCTTCCGAAGAACCTGCCTGGGGGGTTTTCTGTGATCAGCCTTAGATATGTTCAGGAGATGCTTCACACTCCTCTCTGTAAAATAGTTTGTTTCATCCTCTCCCCTGGGAGTGAACCTGGTCGAAAGCTGTCTCATAGGATGGGCTTTGGTGTGGTGGGGTGGGCTGCATGGATGGAAGGGGATGTCTGTGGTGCTCCAATACTGACAGGCCAGCTATGAGCTCTCCTGGCTGCCCCCGAGCCCTCCAGGCTGGAGCGTAAGGGATGTGGATGCAGCCACGGCTGGATTTGTGGATATTGGATGCTGTAAATAGCATTAGCAAAGGTCAGGCTGGCATCCCTGCTCTGGATCTCTGCCTTGACCGCTCATTTGTCAGCCATTGCCTGTAATAGCAGCCCGAGGAGACATGAATTTTGCTGTGTGCATCGGAGCGATGCTCGGAAATTGGGCCCTTTGGTAGATAATCAAGCATATTCATTTTCATTTAGGTGTTGGATAAAAAGGATGATTTTGCATAAAAGGAAAACTACCAGTCGCTAATTATTTTGAATTGCAAGGCCTGCGATTTCACTGGGAGCTGCAGAAATCCAGGTGCCCAACTCCTAAAAAGAAAAAAATCGCCTACCCTGCGCTCCCAGGCAGTGCAATTTTCCTGGTTTTCCTTTTTCCATCTGCTTCTCTCCCTGAGCAGTAGGAAACCCAGCACTGGCACAGTCTGTTGTGCGAGTGGGTGAAGGCTGAGGTTGATGTGTTTGAAGCATTAGGAAGCACCAGCGTTACAGCACTGGGCTTTGGGGGCAGGTGCTGAGTGTTCCTCAAAGCCATTCTCACCACCAAGTGCCCTCTCTAGGGGTCTTGGGCTTGATGGCTTGTGCCTCCTGGGCAAGGAGTGAGATTCAAAGAAAGGAGCTCTCAAACATTTTTATGCCTTGAGCCTTACCCTCCTTGGATACTCATGTGTAGCTGGACCATGTTACAAGGGGAAGAAATGGGTCATGGTGCTGAGGCAGGAGGGAAAGGAGATCTTCAGCCATCGCATCTCTAACAGGCTGCATCGTAGCAGTCCCTGTTAGCTGAAGCTGGCTCAGGGCTGAGTGTCCTGCTTTGTCACCTCTTGTCACTGCCCATGCAGCAGAAGGGTCACACGTTCCCTCCCACCTCCCTGAGTCTCCCATCACCTTTTCCATGGCAGACAGGGTACGCTCTCAAAGCCTTACCATGGCTCAGGGCAGTGCCTTGGGGTTGCTGCCCTGTTCCATGGGTGATGGCAGGGAGTGTGGAGAGCAAGCATGGAGTTCTACATTTCTCTTTGAAAGTGCATGGCCATAACACCTGGGACACTGTCACAGAGTGCTCAGAGCTGATAGCATCCCTTTGTCAGCGCTGGGCTGATCCTCAGAGCCAGCCTTGGTCCCAGGAGTGTTTCGCTATTAACCTTTATGATAGGTGCACTTGTTCCAGGTGGGTGCTCAGCAAGTGAAGGTCACGTCAGACACCGAATGTCTGCATAATTTCAAACCTGGCTCCATGTTCGTGTCTGTGTGATCCCTGAGATGGGTGAATGACGATTCTTCCCTGTTCTTGTAAAGTCCCCTTGCGTGTAGCATGTAACAAGCCTGATTGTGGGTAGGAGACTCAAACCAAACAACCTTCCCTTTGGCTTGACAGAAACCATAGTGGGCTGCAGGGAGGTTCCTCCTTTGGAGAAGGCAGCATCTATCCATGGGCAATGGAGAGGTGACAGCCTTGCTGGCCCAGTGTGATGGCTGAGGCTGGGTGATGGAAGGAGCTTTCAAGTACCATAGCTGGGACATGCCAAGCTGTGGGCTGCAAAGGAAGGGTGTGCTGAGCATTGCCTTCATTGTACGTGACGAAGGTGGGATACAGAATGCAATTGTCCTTCTAAAGAACATCCCAGCTTTCAGCCTTTCACATATTGGACGCACTTGGGATGCAGTTTGGTGTTGACTGCTCTTCCTGTCGGGCCAGGAGGAGAAAAGGTGGAAGAGGAAAGGACTTGGGAACAATATCAGTTGAGATCGTGGGTGGAAGAGTGGCTGCTGGTTGGATATCATGTTGCTTTGAGTGGGTTTGGTGGCAGCAGAACCTCCAGGTGTATCCAGCTGTCTGTCAGACATGGGAGAGCCCCAGGCACTCTTGTGCTGACCTGTGGCTTTGCTTTGGCTTAACACTTAATTGCAAGGTGAGTTGGTAGGAGCAAAGAGCCATGAGCCAGATAAGAGACATATTGATCTAGAGTGGAGAAGGTCGCTGAGCCAAATTTTAAGCTTTTCTGCCTCTTCTGTGCTGTGGAAAAGCAGTGAAGTTGACGCCTCGAGGTCTGCTTGCAGGAAAAGCATTGGTAGCGGCTGAGCCAGGGCTCCAGCCCGCGCACAAAGGGAAGGAAAGCCGGATTTACTCGCATCTCTTGGCTTGTGGCTTGAGGGAGGCAGCGCACGGTAAGAAATGCAAATAAAAAGAGGATATTCAGCCCTCGGGAGGAGGCGAGAGAGCAAAGCACCCCAGAAGAGCTGGCAAAGCCTGAAATGATCTTTTAAAGAGCAATGTTGTGGAAGGGGCAGAAAGCCAGCCCTTGTGTCAATCCCAGAGCAGGTGGGAGCCGGTGGCTTCGTGGAGGGGCTTTCTGCCTGGCTCTGGCTTAATTTTTCATGAACCACGGGTCTGTGCTTCACCGAGCACGCGGGTGCTGCCGTGCCCGTTCCCACCGCTCCTGCCAGGCTGGGCCGGAGTCGCACACTGCGTGCAGTTATACCCTGAACAAAGGAGAGACCAGAAACGGTCCATGGGAGAGGAGAGGTTACATGAGGACAGAGTAGCTAGAAACGCCGGAAAATCAAGTTAGCCATCCATTCTGTGACCTACTTTCCTTTTGGCGATAGCTGTGGCTTTGCAGGCGTGAATGGTTTCTAATTTTAGCTTATGGTTCATCAGGGAAGTCTATATGTTTTTCTCACCACCGGGCTGCATATGGATGAGGGGTTGGGATGCAGGTCAGCACTGGACTGTATCCGATTTTCTCAAAATTCAGGTTGGCTGATGCTGAGTGCCCATCATGCTGCTGTTCCCTCTTGTGACCTACTTAACACGTACGATTTGAAAGTTCCTTGGTGTCAGGGAGGATAATTATGGAAAACATGACCTGTAATCCCCTCTTGCTACACTCTGCTGGACAAGTAATTGATTTCCAGAAAAAAAAGGTGACTGTACAGATTCTGCAGGGGAAGAGTGGAGAGAAGCTGCTCTTCACTGCGGTCAGATCCTGAACTGTGAGGCTGTGGTTGCATTTTGGGAGGGTTTTAGGTGACTTGGTTTATAGAGGGACAGTTGATACTCCATATCCAGGTGCCTCCTGCCCCTGGGGTATGTGCTGACTGGAACCACTTCATCTTGTCTCCAAAGCTGAGCTGTGAATTTGCACGTGAAAAAATACCTTTTGGGAAATCCTCACAGTATAACACAGAGAAACCACACACCCCCAAGCCAGAATTTCAACTGTGAGTACAAACTGTACCATTTCTGAAAGGATGTATGAAAATGGGAATTAACATTTTTGGTATTGTCTGTAGATTAAACTGAGAAAAAACAGTGGGCAGCATTGTCAGAAGCATTTGAACCCTATTTTCAAAAGTGTGTTTAGTTCTTGAAGAGACAGAGCAATGTTTGAGAACAGTAATGGTGGCTAAAATCTCCGAGAGCATTTGGAAGGTGCCATGGGGAGCTCAGGGGACCATTTTGGCTGTAGGGTGCCCGGGTGCGAGATAGGGTGTGTTTTCCAGCCCTGGTCATCCCCTCTCCAGTAGCCGGGTGCTGGCAGAGTGACACAGAACTACCTGGGGAAATCGGGTTGTGATGGATGCCTCGGTTGCTGCTGGAGGCTGACAGTGATGCATGTGTTGGGGATCTCCTGAATTAAACCCTGTGAGCGATTTTAGTGTCTCCCCTGCAGGGGAAAGCTGATCCCTGCTGGGTCTGGCACCTCAGAGGTGGTAGCTATGTGACACAGCCTCTTTGAGGGCTTTAATTTGCACCTCTGGGATGTGTTATTGTACCAACAGAATTTAGCTTTCTTCCACATCAAATCCCCGTAACCAGGGCAGATCATCTGTGTGTATTTTTAGCTGTGGCTTTATTCCGCTGGGCCATTCACGGGATTCCTTGCATCTGCCTTCCCTTGAAATCGATTGAACATAACCTGGGCTTGAAGATGTTTCTGTGCTTTAAATGGAAATTTCCAGGTCCCTTGTTAAGAACGGAGAGGAGAGCAGTGTTTCTGTTGCTCCAGATGCTCTGTGCCTTTCCTGGGACATGGGGCTGGCTGAGCTCTCCTTGGCAGCGTGTCCTGGAGGAAGCTGCTGCTCAGCAGCACACCATGGCTTGGCTGGGTGAATTCTCTTTGAAGTCACCTGTGTGCCCAAAGTCCCCATGAGCCACCACACACCACATGCAAGCAGAGGTGCCCGTGCTGTCTGACCGCTGTGGAGATGGAGCCCACAGGTGCCCGTCTCCAGCTCTCAGTGAGCCAGACACGGGTGGTTGGAGGCTCCCTGCAGACCTGCCATCCATCAGAGCAGCAGGACTCCAGCTCAGAGACCAGCAGATACAAAACAGCTCCCGTGCTTGTGTCAGGCCTGTCCCTGCAAACAAGCACACGTCAGCTTTCCTCTGAAACATTGGCACTTATTTATCGGAGAGGGAGAGGTCGCGTCAGGACATGGCGTGACTTCACCCTCCGCTGCCACGCCAGGGAGGGGACGCCACGTGCTGTGACCCACCGCAGTGTGGAGAGGGCTGGGATGAGTCCCCCCACCCTGTGGGTGCCAAAGGCTTGGCTGCACAAGCCCACCCCTGCTCTACTGTCAGCCCTCCCTGCTCTGCTGTCAACCCTCCGAAAAACTGGGTTTGATGCAGTGCAGGCAGTGGAAGCAGCAGCAGTGTCTGTCTTGCTCTTGAGATTGAGCTGGTGGAAATCAATAAGATTAAATTTTAATTCGTTTTCTGTCTTGATGCGTGCTCTTTCAAAAGGGCACAGCTATCTATCTATAAATTCAGCATTATGCTGTAAAATTGGAATTCAAAGGATTGTTTGAAACTTTTTCCACCCCCTGCTGCTGTTGTGTCTGTGTGGAGCGTGTTCCCAGCTATCCGTTTACCCTCCTCAAATACCCTCATAAAGCATTAATGCCCCATCCATAAATAAGAGAATAAATAAATGAAGTCTTTCAGCATTGCAAAGTATAATCTCGCTGTTAACTAATCACAGACACTGAGTGTGACTCAGATCCTACAGGGATTTTATGTCTGTAGAACTCTGATTTTCTATGAACTCCTGATTTACATGAGAAAAGGAAGAATCAGGCCTGCCTTGTCAGCATGGAGCTGGTGCAGTAAATAAAACCTTATCAGTGAAAGTGCTTTTGAGTATTAAATCTGTGAGGGTTTTTTTGAATTATAGTTTACGTGGTAGTTGGGATGGGGACATTTCGTATTTGACTGCTGAAAGGGCCTTGTTCGTTTTGCTTTTGTTTCTAATAACTTTTATTCTGCCTCATCGGGGCTCAGTGATGCAAAATGAGCTTCCAAATAGTCTGGAGGAAAACTGGAAAGGCCAGAATTCAGATGCTATTGTCACATCTGCATGGTAGTGAGATTTCCAAAAAGATGAAAATTTAAACAAATAGCCTGGAGTCATTGAGAATCCTTTCAGGTTTTATTGGATTTTAAAGAAATTAATTTTTTAATGGTAGTGATGTCTATTTTTGATGTCTGCTTCAGGATCCGAAGTTCCCAGTAGGTGCATTTACTTAGAAGCTTTGTCCATGACTAACCCAGACCAGATAAGGCTGTGTCCTGCATTTTCATATCCTAGAAATCAAGAGGAGAATTGCAGAGATCCCAAATCTGTCAAAGGGAGGAAGGGAGACCTTGCAACACAGCTCTGGCTCCTTGCGTCGGGCGACTGGAGCTTTCCCATAACTGCTGCAGCACCAAGACTTGGATTTCTGCAAGTTTTCTGTGCAATGCCAGTGCTTCCAGGAGTTTTGCAATGGTGGAACATTCAGCCACTCTTTGCAATGGCAAAGCCGTGCTCGTACCTCGCTTTAACCTAAATGTGCCTTTGAATGGCACCGTGACCTTGCAGACAGCAGAGTGGGGTGAGAGGGCTGTTGGGTGAGTGGAAACCAGCTATTCTGAGGGTTCCCCCACTGGCCATGGATGGGGTATGAGCGAGCTGAGGACCGAAACTGTCTGGCAGTGATTAGCCAAAGCCAGAGACCAGCGAGTAACTGATATGAGTTGGCTTGTCCCGCTCTGTGCAGAGTAGTTGGGGGCTGGTGTGAACACATGGCTACAACATAATGTTTCCTCTGTTTTCTTACTATTTGTGATGAGTCATTTGTAACCCTCAGTGCATCCTCTGCTGGCCCCAGCCTTGGGGACAGGGCTCTGTCACCGCTGCTGTGGTGGGGAGATGGCTCCAGCTGAGCACAGGGAGGTGGGGGAGCGTGCAGGGCATCTGTGTCCATGGGCACCCCTGGAGAGATCAGCCCCTGGACCGGGTGAGAGGGGCCATTGAGGCTGACCAGTGTCCCCTGATGCTCAGGAGGAGCATTTGGATTCAAGGAGAAGGGAGAGCACTCATCCTTGGGCTCCTGCAGTTGTGTTGGGAGCACTGTGGTGGCCATCCCTGCAGACTGTGGGAGCTGGGAAGGGGAAGAGTGTTGACTTCCCTTCCACAGTATTGGGGCTCATCCCACCTGCTTTGTGGAGAGGGCAACGAATTGCTGGGGTGATTTGGCTCTCAGAGAGAGAATGCTGGGATTTAAAGGGGAAAAAATTAGTACGTGTGGTCATAGGAATGATAAACTTTCCTTGTGGAACAGGCACTGCCAGATTGTGGGTTGGTCCCAGCAGATCTTGGCACAGAGGTAGGGCCTTTGACCCCCCCCTTACTGTTTGCTTTCCGCTCCGGGTAAAAAGGTGTCTCAACTTGAGTTTTCATGATTTCTACTTCAGCCACACTTCTCCTGAATTTTGTGTTAAACAAAATCCTATTCCAGCCTGCCTCTTTGCCATGCTGCACCCACAGCTCTGCCTGTTCCTAGGACATGGTGCTGGCAGGACAGAACTTTTCCCAGCGCTGCCCTCTGCACAGTCTCCTGCCCCTGGGAGGCCTTTGCATATCTCCATGTGGGACATGCCTGATCCCAAATAGAAACCCTTCCATTCCCCAGCGCTGCTGCCTACGGGCTGCTATAAATAACCCTGGGAGCACGGTTCAGCTGCAGCAGCTTTGTGCTGCATGGAGCCATGGCTGGAGTTGGTCCAAGAAAATGCCGCCTCCTAATTTCAGATCCGCTTTCTCAAAATAACTCCTGTGTTTCCTTCTCTTCCATTTTTAAACTTTGCTTTAAGAAGAGCCCACGCAAAATCCCAGACTCTCCCCCTTCTGGTTTCGGATGCTCTGCTGCCTCGTGGGGTCCTCTCGTCATCCCCACGGGAGCTCACATGGCTGGGAAGTTACTCTCCTGCTTGCTTTCCCCCTCCCAAGCCTATTTTAAGTTTCTTCCAAGGAAAAACAAGGGGCTGGAGTTTGCTTTGGAAGCCAAATGTTTTTAGGCAAGAATGGAGATTTTCATAGTCTGCAGGGAGGTTTTTGTTGTTGGCAAAGACCTCTTTAGCTCCAGGCCCGTTGGAGAAGCTTGAGCCAGGGTAAGAGCGTGGTCTGTGTGCTGTGTCCCTGCCTGTGCCCCTGCCCAGGATGAGGGAGGTTCTCTAGGGGCAGGTGCTGCTGCCTGCCACATCCACGGGTTCCGTTCTGAATCTGTGGGCCCTGCAGTGTTTGTGGTTCAGACGTGTTTCTTGTGGCACCTCACTCCAAAATATGCACTTGGAGGACTAGGATGAGATAGGCTTCACCTCTTCACATGAGTCGTGTTGAAACGCGCTCCAGAGGAGGTGCCCCTGCCCTCGGAAGTGCCCATGGTCTGCCCGTGCCAGTGCCAAACCCTGAGCTGCTGTACCAGAGCAAAGCACTCTGATGTAAATGGGAGCAAAATTCAGCCTCAGGGCTTTGGTCCCTCCATGAATGGCACTGCTCCCGGGCTGGAGCAGTATTTCAGGATTTTGTACAAAATCAAGAAAAAGGGTCTTTGCCTGCTGGCTGTGGAACTGCAGAGGGACTGTACAACTGATGGGGATCCTTATGCATCTCACCAGAGGTAATGGCTCAGGTTTGCTTCCCGATACATTTCTTTCTGTTCAATAAGAGGAACGCAGGCATGGGTGGGGTCATTGAGCAGATATAGGATGAACCCTCTGGTTTCCTTCTGCGGGTCCCTCACTAAACATACTCCTAATGAAATCAGTACTGGAACCAAGTCCTAGGTGGCTGTGCCTTCAGAAAGTAAAGGATTTACCAGGGCTGTCAGTGGTCTTCAGCAAAAGTCCTGCTGCTGCAGAAGATCTGGTGGGGGCTGCTTTTGCACCGGAACAGTTTGAGGTTTGCCTAAATTCTCCATTCAGGCTTCTAGCTCACTGGCTCCTTAGGCAGGAGCACATCTCCCTGTGTCTGTCTTTATGGATGAGCCCCAGCATGGTGGGAACCTTCTGCTGGGTGTTCTGTGTCCTTCCCAATTTTGCTGCCAGCTCTCACCTCGCTCTACTGGGCTTTTCAGACAGCTCGTTAAGGTTCTGCTATGATCTGATAAATGCAGCAAGGAGCATCAGCAATTACAGTGGGTGTCAAGTGTTAATTGGGCAGCTTTCAAGATAGAGGCATTTCTTTGTGTACGTACAAAGATATGACGTGCTCGGAATAGCTTCCCCTCCTGATCTTTCGTTCTGGAGACGTGTATATTGCAGTCGGTTAATGCAAGACAAATTATGCCATTCTTCTCGATTCGCCACATGTTCTGCCTATGGTGATTTGCCTCTGGCTTGTCTCATTAAGTTGTCTAAACATGGCAAATGCAGCAGCTGAACATACTCAGCTTTTTCTCGAAGTTAATCGTGTTGTATACACGGGCCTGCAGCATCACTGGTCCCTTGCTGTGCCATTCGCCTCTGCCAGGGCATCCTCCACCAGTGCTGGTGCCCAGGAGAACAGGCCCGTGGTGGGATTGCCTGCCTTGAGTGGGGCTGCAGTCTTTTACCTGTAATTATGCTAACTGCCATTAATTGGTTTGCTGCTCTCTGTCCCAGGTATGCGTCAAAAAAAATTGGGTAAGCTGATGCTTCCTACTTGCCAGCAACCAATGGCGGGCATGAGGGCATTGGCCAAATCACCCCCTTGGCAGCAGATGTAGAGTGGTTTCAGCAGTTTCCATGACCCCCCCTGAAAATCTTGCCCCTTAGTTTTAATTCTGTAAGACTTCTGAATGCCTCAGTGCTGGTGTTCTCCGAGGTCAGCAGATTTTATAGCTTATGGAGACCAAAATATTAAGCCCTGGCTCAGAGAGAGCCATTCTTGTGTGATTAATTTTTCCAAGGGGCAGGTCCCTGGGCGGACTTGGCTCATTCCCATTAACGGAGTCAGGTGGGCAAGTGAGGGAAACTTCATGCAGTGATTGTGAAACCTGTGAACTCCAGGGTCTGCTGTGGGGAGCGCTGCAGATAACAGGCAAGGATGCCTTAACAGTGGGGCTGCTGCCTGCCTCGTGCGTACGTGTGGGGATGGCGCCAGAGTGGGCTCGCTGTGTGGTAACATCTCTCTCAGCCTCCTTTAAGTTGCTTCTAAATTGCAAACAAGCTTTGTGTCATCCCGACCAAACAGTAAATAGAGGAACTGGACATCTCCTGGTCGCCTTGTTGTGGTGAGGCACCTGGTGCAGGCTTTGCAGCTGGGCTGGGGCTGGTTTTGGCCAGGGCCATTCGACCAGGGCTGTTTTCCAGGGCGCTGAGCCCGACCGGGGGCAGGGTGACTCACACAGCTGCTCGGGGCCGACTCTGCTAAAGTGCACGCTGGCAGATCAGACTGTGTGTGTGGGTGTGCGAAGCCTGGTGAGGTGCTTGCACACCTACAGCTGCATCAGTGCTTCTCGGCGCCGGCGGGGGGTTAGGGTGGACGCGGGGGCAAGCGGCAGGGCCGTGTGCCAGCCTTTGGTGAGACATCCCTGTGCTGAGGCCCTGGGAAACTCATCCTGCCCTGAGCCAGTGTGAAGGTGAGAGGTCTCTGCTGCTGGAGAGCAC
This sequence comes from Lepidothrix coronata, assembly GCF_001604755.1. Classification (NCBI taxonomy): domain Eukaryota; kingdom Metazoa; phylum Chordata; class Aves; order Passeriformes; family Pipridae; genus Lepidothrix; species Lepidothrix coronata. The sequence goes on from NW_016690231.1 coordinate 5,044,873, forward strand.
TGTGAGACGGACCTCTGGAGCTGAAATCCCTTCCCTGCCCTGGGGGATCTTTGCCCAGGGTTTGCCAAGCCCCACTGGCTCTGCCATGAGATCAGACTCCAGCCCTAACCTGCTTCCCAGCCCTGGGGCTCAGCTCCCTGTTTTAGGCATCTGTGGATTTTCTCTCTCCCCTACCCAAAAATAACTAAAACTACCTATTTTATCTGAACCTTTGAAAATCCATCTCCTTGTCCTCCTCACTGTCAGATATTTGGCTTTAACAGCTCAGCCTGTGGCGTCGGCAGCGTGCAGCAATCTGGATTTATCGGACTGTCAGTAACCCCCCTTGAACAGCCTGGCTTTGCAAGGAAGTACTGTTTACTGAAAATGTCATCTTTTATTTAGGCTCTTGCTGCAGCCAACCCATGTCTTTTTTTCAGGCCTGTTTAATTAGTAACCACAGTACAGCCCCTGACACGTGTTCCTGGGTGGTTTTTTCCCTTTAATAAGCACTAGGTAGCTTGGCCGGGGGCGGGAGGGGGACGGAGAAGGGCTCCTCTGCGGCAGGGAGGGGAGGGAAGCGAAAGCATGACGAGGAGCCAAGGGCAGCTCAAATCTAACGATCACATGCTCATGAAGCGATGAATCCTAGAAAGGGCATCTCTGCGTGCGTGCCGGCTTGCCCGCCCTCCTCCTCGCAGGGCAGCCGTGCAGAGGTAACGGGCACGATCCCCCGCCTGGCACCCCGAGGGGTCGGGAATTCGGGTCACTTCCCAGGCAGAGCTTGGATGCATTAAAGTCATGATAACTCAAGAGCCAGAGCCTTTCGCCCATGGGTTTTCCTGCGGGTCCAGGGGCTGAGCTGGACCTTTCCACCCACTTGCAGGCAGGGGTGGGATTTGTGACGGCTCTGTGGATGTTTTGGAAGTGGTTTTAGCAGAAGGGAGAGCTGGAGCAGAGGGCTGCGACTTGTAATGGCACAGATAACTTTTCTTCTCTCTGTCCCCTTTCCTCCCTGCAGAAGAAGGCGGAGGCTGCCCACCGGATCCTGGAAGGACTGGGTCCCCAGGTGGAGCTGGTGAGTGTTACCTCTGGCCGCGGGGAGCGGGAGCTGGGCCAGGTTTGGAGACGTTCCTGGGCGGTGAGCGATCGCGGCACCCTGTGTGTGTGTCTGTCTGTCAGAAGGAAGCCTGCTGCTGGCCTGGCCCTCTCGCTGGCACAGCACCAAGGCAGGAAGCAAAGTGACTGAGATGAGTACTGAAACAGAGGCAGACACACACACAGAGCCCTCCTTGGAGAGCCTTAACCCTTTGGCTCCTTCCTTGTGCACTGCAGAGGAGCTGGACACAGTCTGCCTCCACTCGGGATGCTAATGGCTTTGTCTGCTGGTGGCAACCACAGCACTGGGGCTGTGGGGCTGCTGTCTGGGCAGCCAACCTCGAGGTGCCATGTGGAGGGATGGGTGCTTGGACTCTCCTCTGTCCCACCCGCTGTAAAGGGAGGAGGGTGCTGGAAGGTGCTCTGTGAGCACAGCTCGGCCACAACTGCGATGACCTGCAGGTATCAGGACTCGCACGCTTCCTATTTCAATCTCCCTCATGCACAGGGAATCTGAGAACAACTTAGAATAAATTGCCAATTTTGGGCTACCCCCTCATCCAGCAAAATCTGTCTGTAAGTCAAAGGACTGATTGGTGGAGGGGTGGCTGGAAACAACCCCTGAGGGGCTGAGTCCTGGCGAAGGGTGCCTGGAAAAGGTGCATTGACAGCAGCGCTGGTAGAAGGATCGAACCCAGCCTGACAGAGCATCTCCTGCTTTGCACCAGCCATGGGGTGCAGTGGAGGGAGCCATTCCTGTGAGGTAGGAGCAGGCAGCGCACAGGCCTTCGCAGCTGTAATTTGGACTTGCCTTGTGGAGGTGGTACTAATCACTGTCTTCCCTGGTGCGTAAGGGAGAGGTCACAGGGGAATTACTGTACGTGTCAAAGCCCACTTCCTTGTTGGGGAGGTAACACTCATTATTTTTCCTCTGAGTCACCAGGGTCAAACCCTTTGCTCTTTCTGCTCTGAAGATTGGCAGTGCCTGGAGTTGGTGCTTCCTCATCTAAAAGACATTGCATCTCCTTTCCTTCCTCCCCCCGTTTGGTTTTTTCCTCCCATTTTTTCTTTTTTCAGTTTGTTGATGCTTTGTCCCTGGGTGCTGACACTGCACAGGAGAGCTGTAGCAGAGCCCAGTGCAAACCTTTCCACTGTCGCCCTCCCTTACTCCTTGGAGAGCAGGGGAAAGGAGGAAACCTCTGAGAGAACCCTACAAAGCTGAACTCTGTGTGCATCTTGCAGACTGTCTCATCTGTCTGCCCAGAGACACTTCTTATGGCCCAGCCCATGCACCGTGTCGGGCACAGCAGCACTGGGAACTGCCAACAGCCTGCAAGAGACAAGATGAATAGTCAGATCTTTTTCTGAGTTGGAAAGGAAGCAGCTCCAGGAAGGAGAGCAGCTCTGCACTCTCTGCCCGATGCGCCCGCCTGATCCACAGTGTCACACACCACGTGCACCAGCCCTGGGGCTGCCACAGCCTGGGAGTCTCCTGAAGGGAGGTTGAACATCCTGGTGTCAATCCAGTCTCTGCAAGGAGAGGTGTTGCTGTCACTGAAACGCAGGGTCATGTGTTGCTGTGGGCTCTGCTTGGATGCCTTGCTCTGGTTGTTCAGAGAGCTGTGGTTGGTGCAGTCGGAGCGGCGATGGTGCTGGATGCACGTCAGCTCAGTGACAGCGTGATGGGGCTGATGGGGGGAGATGAGAGGTCGCAGTAGGAATCAGTCAGTCATGGCAGAGAGGCAGGAGGTTGCCGGGTCCTGAGTGCTGCTGGCAGGATGGAGCTGGAGGCCCAGGAGTTCCCAGGAAGCAGGGATCCAGTTCAGGTCTTGGGAAGCTTCCATCTATGTCAGGAGGAGATTGAGTCAGTAAACCAGGACTCTGCTCGTTTCATCCCTCCAGTGTAGCGGTACCATTTAAAAAAATGACTCCATGTTTTCCCCAGGGAGAAATGTGTTTGAGGTATGTTGTCTGAACCCTGCAGTGGCCAGAAAGCAATTGAAACCTTTTGTTCTGTTTTATTTCTAAAGAGCTTTCAGTAAATCCAGGGCTTTCCCAGTAATAGCTTTGCATTGCAATTATGTTTTTCTTAAATGTCATTCCCCAGAGAAATTTATTACATGTCCCTAACCCTAGAAAAGCACTGTGGATGTTTTGAATATGTTCCTTTACCCATCTGACCTGTCAGCTTTACTTCTCCTTACGCAGTGAGAAAGGTGGAATTCTGTGCAGATTGCATACAGCTCTGAGGGAAGATACTGTTTACATGTTACAGCATGCTGAGAATAAAGTTTCTTTAACTATTTAATCTGTGAGGATAAGTTCCCTCTGGGTAGGTAGAACTTGTCTCCTGGGCTTCCTCCATTGCGTGGGTTGAGTTAAAATGCTGAGGCTGTTGTGCAGACAGAAATCTCTTTGAGATGCTGATGTCATATGGATCTTGTGTTTGGGTCCCAGAGTTCCTTGTTTCTGAGTGTCTGGGCATTTCTTTTAAAGTGATGTGTTCCAGTGCTTGTCTGCTAACACTTACATTTTCTTACTAAGAATTAAGTGGCTATTTATATCATAGATAGGTTGTAATGGAAAGGAATAATCAGCTTTTGGTGAGCTGGGTGGCATCAGGGCATCCCTAATGTGCATGTGCACATGAGCGTCTTCTAACCCAGGTCCAAACCAAAATGTTAATTCTACTGCTTCTCCCAGGAGGAAGGTCTCTGTTACCTGCCATATGCCAGCTTCTTTGCTTCAATTTTGATGAGCAAAAAGGGAAGAGAAACACTTTAATTTATCAGTATTTCCAGTTCCTGCATTCTTCTTCCAAGAGACAGTCACTGGTCAAGGCCACCCAGCGGTTCCTCCAGTCAAGCCTTTCCAGGGTGACTGTGGACGTGATGCTCTGGAGCTGTGGCTCGATTTCTTCTCTCCCTGGTGCAGACCTGCCTCCCTTGAGCTACGTGATGAGACGGATGTCTCTGTTCCTCTGAGCTTTCCAAGCGTGAAGTGCACAGCCAGCTCTGAGCCTGGAGTCAAACCAGCAGCTCTGGGAGGATTCACAATAGAAACACCCCTGGGGAAGGGACACCACTGAGAACATCTCCTTCAGCAGAACTTGCTTGTCCCTCTCATCTGCACTGGCTCTGCCAGCACGGGGTGGCCAGGTGTCTCCTGGCAGACTTGCAGCCTGTTGTCCCCTCACCAGGTAACAGATGCCTGGATGCTGCCGTCAGCCCCACATCCCTCCTGGAACACAGCGGCTCATCTCACGGTGTCTCTGCCTGGGGATTACTTGCCTCTTATGTGGCCCTTCCGCCTGGGGATTACGTGTGCTTTCCCAGCGAGGAGGGACATGTCCAAGGGCAGCCAGAAAAAGGAGCTGATGACTTGTTGGTGCTAAGATGCAGCAAGAATGGGCTGCAGAGAGTAGGGAGAGCTACACCCAGTCTGCGTTCTGTGCAGATCGATGTGGCTGTCCCGGTGTGTGGCAGGGGAGAAGTGAGGCAGTATCTGTTTTAAAGAGCAGTAGAGACGGGCTGGCTGTGTGGAAAAACAGGCTTCTGTGCCAAGCACCTATGATGGTGATGGGGAGATACCATGTAGGAGGTGAGAGTGACACCTTCTTTGAAATGGAGGAGAAAGGAACCCACCTCTGTTTGCAGGTCCTGTCCCCTGTGCTGCTCACCTGATTGAGCAGATGTTCAGCAGATGTTTTGCTCTTTTCCTGTGTTTAATCTGAGATGAAATCAAGTGGACCCTGAGCGTAGCCTCAGCCCCATGACCACAGTTGGAGGGTGAGCTGGTGTGTCAGTATCCATGGCCAGGATGCTGCCTTCAGCCAGGAATTGGATGTCACACGTCCCTCTGCCTTTGTTTGGCCACAGATGTTATATGCTCACAGCTGGTTTGGGGAAGGTTTGTGAATGAACTGCCTGAGTACTTGCATGATATTTCTGTGGTTGGACCTGAACAGGTCATTAAGTGCCCATTTGCTGGTGATGGTTGGGCCGTGACAAGCTTTGCATTTGCCCAGTCTTGGACACATTCACAGCAGCTTAGACAGTGATTTAGAAGTGTTGAAGGCCTTAATCTTGAGCATCTTGTCAGTCTGCTGGTGTGGACACAACTGATGGCAGGTCCTAGAGTGTGGCCTGAACTGTTAATCACAATGGGTGGAATTGAGTGTGGTCTCTGTGGTATCTCTCCCTTCCAGAGGTGGGACCCTGTATCGTGGCAGGTTCCCAAGGGTACATCACCCTGCAGATGGGAAAGGAGAGGTATCGGGGCAGTGACCACTTGAAGGTGACAAGGGATGGATCCAGCTCTCCTGACTCCCCGTGGAAGTCCCTGGCACTGAGGATGTGGGAGGCAGAGCAGCCCCATGATGGGTGCTCACACCTGGTGTTAGAGACAGCCACAATCACTGGGCTCTCCAAGGGGCACCCTGGGAAAAACACTTGTCCTCTGGAGCCCAGTTGCCTCTCCTGAGGGACAGACCATCATTGCTCTACATATGGATGCTGGGGGACTGCGGGACATGCACAGGGGCCAACCCACCCCTGGAATTGCTGGAAACCCCAGGGGTGAACGCTTGTCCTGCCTGCAGTTGCCTGTTCTTGGCTCCCTGGGAGAGCTCAGGCAGGCTTTTGCCGCGTAGACATAACAACTTGCAGCACACAGACTGTCTCTTCCCGCTCCCCAAGCCCCCCTTTCCCCTCGCCTCCCCCGTGTCATATGTTCCGAGGCGCACTGCGTTTTCAGTCGGTGAATAACAGCCACGTCCTCGCCGTGCCGTGTTTATCTGGACGACGTCGCAAATTGCTTGTTCTGAGCCAGCTCGCTCGAGCACTGCCTGCCCTCCCACGGGCTGAGCCGGGATGCACCGGGACTCGAGCAGCACTGCGGGGAGCCAGCACCCTCCAGTACAGCCGGGAGTGGGGCTGGGGACACGGGGACGGTCGCCTGGGCTGGGAACCTGCACCGAGGTGGCAGTGCTTCTGATGGGTTTAAGTTTCTAAATGTCAGACTGTACCTTTTATACCTTTTCATTTTTCTTATTTATTTCAGCCATTATACAACCAGCCTTCAGACACCAGGCAGTACCATGAAAACATTAAAATGTAAGTATGTGGCAATAAAGCTGTTTTAAATGTCAGGTTGGGCATTAGGCTGGAGCGGGAGGGATGCCAGCTCACTCCCAGACCTGGATTAAAACTGCTGAGGAATTGTAAGCATCCTATCAGAGCAGCTCCAGGAGCCCAGCAGTCGGGAGCTGTAGCTTCAGGCGGATGCTGAAAGTGCTGTTTGATTTTCTTGGGGGGTGGATGCAGGTCCTGGCCAGTCCCTTGATGCTTTCCCAGAGAATGCTCACCTTGAGTGCTTTCTTCTGTATTTCACCAATACTGAAATACAAAATCAGCTGCCAGCATGTGTGTGTGTGTGTGTGTGTGTGTGTGTGTGTGTGTTTGCATGCGAGAAAGATGAGGTAAAATGGAAAGTTGCAATTACAATTAGATTTTCATGAAGGACCTCTTGAATGTCTAATAACAACTGGTTGTTTCAAAGATACTTACTGAGACTTAGCAATCATCTAATTTGACTTATCACCTCAATACATGATTTAATCATCAGCGTGCGTTTAATAACCACAGTGACTTCCTGAACATAGAAGAAATGTAACAGATAATGAGAATAGCGATAATTGTGATTATTGTTGGAAATTTAAATAGTCAAACCAGATCTGAAACTTTTTATCTGCCTTGAATGAACTGATGATTGCTCTGAGCTGCCTGCAGCGTGTCTATTTTGGTACGGGCTCGGTCAGCTGGTGATAATCATCTTTAATAATCTATTAACAAAAGTTAATAATCTCTTTTCAGCGGTATGTTAATTGATCCCAGGGAATTATAGGGGAAGAGTTCCTGTACCTTTGCTCTAGGGGAGCGTGGTGGGAGCTGGTGGTGTTTAGGGGCTGTCTTGTCCCCGAGGGCTGCAGTGAGGAGGGTTTGGTGACGTGACCTGCTCGCTGCCTGGCCCCGCTCTGTTCCTGCTCCACCCAAGGCTTCCTGGATCGTCCCAGCAATGCACTCGCTGTAAAACATTCAAACCCAGCAGCACCCCCAGCCCCTCGGTTCCCATGGGGCTCAGGGGGTGCCTGTCAGTTCAGTGGGCTGACAACTGATAAAGCATCTTGTGCAGCACCAGGTGCTGGCCCAAGGACGCGTTCTCTGTGTTGTTGGTTGTGTCTCACCCCTGGCACTGATGGTGTGTGGAAGTCACCAGCTCTTGGGGACCTTCTCTTGCCTTGAAGGGCCCTGTAGCCATCCTAATCCAGGCACAGAAGGTGGCAATTTCAAGCTGATTGCAAGTTTTGTCCTTGAAAGAATGAGTTAAAACGTAGATCCAGATACTTCACCCACTCTCCATTCCGCTGCCAATATTTGTGGGTTTGTGATCACATTTTCCTGTGATTTAAACAATTTCCTGTCCTGGGTTGCTGCCTGAAAGACAGGCACAAACAAGAGGGAACTGACTGCGCAGGTCAGGAGTGAAACTGTTGACAAGAGGTGAAGCCCAGTCAAACCAGCTTCCCGTGCCATGGGAGCATGTGTTCCATTCCATCCCTGCCTCTGTAGGCATCCATGGGGTTATCCCCACCCCGGGCAGCAGCAGTCCCTGTAGTGGTGGTGGTGACAGACCAAGGAGAGGTTGGAGCAGGCAGGCTTGGGGTTAATGTTCTCTGTGATTAATGCTGCAAAAATACGGGAAGGAAACCACACATTTTAATGAAAAGCCTCCGTCTCCTCCTTCCAGAAACCTGGCAATTAGCTGCCTTCAGCTGGTTATTGATGCCAGCCGAGCGCAGTTACAGATCTAGGTCAGAGAAAGGCCCCTGAGCAATCTGGGCTCCAGATGTTGGCTGCTTTTGGACATGGGTCTGCCTCAGAGGTCCTGGGGTCTGATCTGGACTTTGCTACTTGTTGATGGACATGCAGAGAAATTGGTGTGTCCTTTTTTCCATCTCCGTGTCCCTGCTGCACATTAAACCACATTTGGATGCTTGGGAGGCAGATAGGAAATCAAGATTTCAGTGATTCTTCCAAGTAAATAATTCAGGGTCCTTTGACCAAGAGGAAAAGATACTAAACTTCCCTGTTTTGACCAAGTCATGCTTGGATGTTCACACATATGTAACTATATATAACTCTATAGCTATATATAACTATATATATAACTATAACTTTTCCACGGGATGCATTTAAAGTTATTTTTTGTCTTTCCCTTGTTCTTAATATGTTTATGCTTTTCTGCTTCAGAAGAGCAGCTTCTGCTCCATAGCCTGGAGGTGGCTGTTTCCATAGGAGATGGAGGAAATCCTCAGGGTGCTGGGAGACACCAGCCAGATGCATTAGAGCACCAGGACAGCTGCCAGGACACCACAGGTTATGTTTTGCCAAGGTGTAATTGGATGCAGATTCTTCTGAACAGCTTCACCCTATGCAGATTTAGCCATGATGAAAAAGCCTTTTGGCAGATTGCTGGAGAATCATCTGGGTTTTGATTCTGTCCACAAACCCTCATTGCATCCTGGCTGCGTTGTGCCAAGTGGAAACTGCTGCCACATGAAGGTGGTTTTGGAGCCTTATACCTGGGCACAAGATGGCCAGGCTGTTAACTATCCCAAATACCTTTTACAGGTTGGGTTTTTTTTTTTTTTTTTTAATGTTTCCTGGTGTGGATTTTTTTTTCTCAGTTGAATGTTTGCAAATGTCAGTGGGAAGGCATTTGAATATCACAAAGCCAGGATTCCTCGATTTCTTCACAGCCATACTCTCTGCCTTGCAACACTCATTTAATTCTCCCTTCTTGTTTGCTTTGCTTTTCAGTTGGGATGAGTCACGTATGCTAATAGAGCTGACTGGGGAGTTACCGGCAGAATTTCTGCTCTTACTAAAATGTTACCGGTCTCTTATTTCCATGGAGTTTTATGGCCTGTCTCCTATTCAGTACAGTTAAAATTAATTTCATGCCCCAGTTCATTCCAGTGTTTGCAGCTTCAAAAGCTTTTAAGTCCTATTTAGCTGCCTGGCTGTGCTCTGTTACCCGTCTGCGCGGTCCCTTCGGTTCACCTGTGAGTGCAGGCTTCGAGCAAACATGGTTAATTCTGTATGCTACATCTGCCACGGGATCCAAGGCACCCTTGAGTGGTTTGTTCCAAAGACTTGACCTACCTTTGATGGGACTGTGTCCTTTCTGTTTGAAATACCTGCTCTGTCAGAGGGAAGGGCTCTGCCGCTCTCTCGTCAGGAAAGAAGAGAGCAAGACGGTGTTTAGTGCCCTCATTTCCTAGGGATGGGGTGAGCTTTGCCCCTGTAGCTGGCTTGTCCCTGGCTGTTTTTCAAGGTGAAAATTTTTTGGCTTTGCAACAGACCAACAAGTTCCTTCAAGATGAGTCACAGCCCTGAACACAACTGGAGACCACTTGAGTAATTCTGCATCAGTTGAAGAGGTTACAAAGACCCTTTTTTTACATTTTGATGAAATACAACAAATGCAGAAGGCACTTACTGGTGCACCAGTGAAGCACCAGTGCATCTGGTCAAGATCTCTTATGTCAGTGCTTTGCCAGATGGATGTACAAGGATGAGAGATGCCCTTCCCACCCTGCCACGGTAGTGACTTTACGTATTCCCCAGACTCCTGGCTCCAAAGATATTAACCTTCTTTCCTCCAAGTGTTTGAAAAATGACAAGATGTTGTTCACATGAGCAGGATCAATTACCTGCTGTCTGTTAGGAGAGATAGTCTCCAAGGGGGCCTTCGTCTCTACGGCGGGAGATTCCTGCTCGGTCAGCCATGAAAAACAGCCTGGTAGGACTCTCCTCCCCCCTTTCCCAAAGCAGTCATCTTGCAATCATCTTCTGTGAGATTTGTATTTGAAAGCAAAATGTGAGCTTCTGAGCTTTGAAAAAGCACAGAAAAGGAAAAATGAAGAGCCCAGGGTAAGTGTGTGCAAGGTGCTGTTCACAGGGTTTGCTTTAAACCTTCCCTTTGAGAGCTTCTCCTTGCTGTTACATTGAAATTCAGGAACATCAGGGTGAAACCAGGCTGCATCCCCTTGAGATGCTTGGAGAAGTGTTGGAGAACCAGGGTCTGAGTGCAAAGTTAAAACAGATTGAGAGCTTGGTGTGATTTGGCTTTTCTAATGTGTCCAGATCCAGTGGCAGCAGCGCTGAGTGTACTGTTAATATTTGCACATTTGGATTGCTGTCTGTAGCTGAGAGCTTCTCAGGGAGAGGGGGGGAACTTTGGCTCTGCAGGATCAAAATCTGAAGTGAGGATTTTAAGAGAGGTTTCGGGGCTTCTGAATATCTTTTTGTTTTCTAAATGCCCCCCCCCCCGAAAGAGCAGAACAGCTTTCTTCTGAAAGTCTCACAACTGTGGCTTTCAAAATCACTTGTCACGTTGGGAAATTTAACATCTTTTCATTACTTGCTGTTTAGGGGATTTAGTAGCACTGGATTGCCTCTAAATTCATAGCTGAAGCCTGACATGTAACACAAATGTTCTTTCAAACCCTGTCATTACTAATGCATTCTCTTTCAGGTCTTTTTATTAGTGCTTGTAGACATTTTCCTCATTAGAAATTCACCTAGCAGCTCCCTGCTCATCCCATTCAAGGTTTCTCATCTCTTTTATTCTCTACTGGCATGCACCAAGGCAGCAGCATTACCTGGTGATGAATTACTAAATGATGGAGACACACACTGCAACCTTCTGCTTCTTCCTCCTGCTAGTGAAAAGCCAGTACTGGTTTTGGGGGGACTATCTTGCAGCATTTGGACTTTCAGTGTCAACTTGGGCTTCAGGGGAAGACAGAGGCATAGGACGGGTGCCTGACTGATGACCAGAAGTGCTTCTCCACTTGCATTTGTCTCATTTTGGTCCTGAGCTCATAGGTGCTAAAGGGGATGGGCAGGAATTTCTCATCTGGTGTTAGGAACTGTGGTTGTGGATGTAGCTGCTGCCCAAGGGATCACTCGAGCACCTTCACAAGGAGATGGCTCAGGGTCAGGGCAGGCAGTGCTGGGGGTCTGGCCAGTGCAAGCTCTGCTAACAAGGTGCCCGTGTTTGCCAAGGCATCTCCTCCTTGGAGCATCTCACTGGCCTCAGTGTGTGAACCAGTGAATTAACAGCATAAACTGCTTCACGAGTTACAGTGCTGAGTTTGGACCTCCAATGCTGAGTGCAGTTTGGAGCTGCAGAGGACATGATTTGAGAGGCTGGGAGACCTTGGGGTGGCTGCTTTCTCCTGAGCATTGTTTCTGAGCACAAACAGCCTGCCTCACTGTACATCCAGAGTTATGAACCTCTGCCACTCTGCTCTCGGAGGCACAATAGTGCTGGGGGCTTAGCCCATCCCAGTGCTCAAGGGCTCTGGGGTAAATTAACTAAAGATCTGCTTCCCTTTTCTTCCCCAGAAAAACATTGCTGAATATTGGAAGGGACTGCTCCAAACAGCTGGCTTTCCAGGAGCGTGCCCTGCTGTGGGGTTAGTAGGTTACAGTGTGTTAGCAGCTGGAGCCACGTGCTCCAGCCGCTTCAGAGCGAGCAAGGGAACGCGTGCGGTGACCCGTGAACAGGGTGACCTACTCCCTGCCCTCACTGCGGGGCGTCCTGTGGCTACAGGGAGTCAGTGACTGCCCTGAGCTGCGGCTTGGGATCCTGATGCCAGTGATGAACAGGAGCCGCCTCACCAGGGGGGACAGAACTGTTTTGGTCTCCATTGCCTCTTGGCTGGTTTCACCTCAGAGTGTTCTTGCTGTGCTCCTCGGGTCCCCTGATTTGCAGATCCCTCATCTCCCTGTGCTTTGTTTGGCTGGAGTTGCCAGGAGCTTCCTCCGTTTCCTACCCTTGCCTGCGTGATCCATCTCACTGTACAGTGGCGTTGCCAGCTGCTCGCTGCCTCCTTCCCATTGCTCTTTGCAGCTTGGTCCCTACTTTGTTTGCCTTGGCTGTTTGATGAAAGACGTTCCTGTGTAATTAAATACCCCTGATTAGTTTTGCTCAAATATCAAACTTCCTTTCATCTCGTCTTGCACCGGCTGAAGGTCTTGGCGGGCTCGGCCAGGTGTGCCGCAGTGCATTGGCTCTTTGTATCCTTTGGGAGCCTTATCCCAGGGCTTTGGCAGTGTCCACACGTGGGTACACACCAGCACCGACACGCCTGTGTGCACGCACATCCTTTTAGTATCGCAGCCTCCGGAAGGATCGTGTCCAAGTAATTCGTGTGGATCTGAGCCAAGTAACTCAAAAGTCGGAGTTACAGGTTCTCTCCCTAACTGGCTCCATTGTGAAAGCCATAAAACAAAAACAACCTTGGGCCAAGCCAGTGAAGGTGGAAGCGGCTGCTCCCACAGGGCTCACTTTGCTTTGTTCGGGGAGGGAGATGGGTTTCACTCAGCGGTTTGGAGGCTGGCTCCAAGAATCCTGCTCTGGTGTGGGCTCGCCAGTCAGGGCAGTGTGGCTGGGAGGTGAGGATGAGTTATACGAGGATAAAAACCTCTTGCAGAATCTCACCCAAGAGTATAGACAGTGTGTGAATCCTGCTTCCTGGGCTGTCTGGAGGCAACTCTGTGCCTGGCATCTGCAGGAGCTCACATGGTCATTGTCTCTCTGGAGAAGGCTGTGGTGCATGACCCACACTGGCTCGTCTCCTGCTCCCTGCAGAGGAGCAGAGAAGTTGCAGGATAAGCTCCTCTGGTGACCAAAGGGCTGGAATAGCTTTTGTCATGGAGAAGGTAACTGCATGTTATGTCCTAACCCTGGAGGAGAGCTGCCTTCAGAGGGAAATGTTAGACTGGGGCTGCTCTGAAGCAGGCGAGTGGGAAATGGCAGCCGGTGCTGGGGGATGCTGTGTGAAGCTGCACCAGAAGCAAGGTCCTACCCCGTGGGTACACCAGGGAGCCCCCAGCCACAGGGAAGTCAGGAATGCAGGTGGGCACCATCCATTAGATGAATCGTTGACCACAAGGATGAGGATGTGCCATCTGGCAGGCTCCAAACACCAGCTCACCAGAAGCTGGGCGGGCTCTGTGTCTTTCCCAGCTTGCCCTGTCCTTACGGACACCGCCGAGGACAGGGCAGGGAGCTCGCATGTTCTCCCCACCCGGCGTGGTGTGACGTGCCAGCCCAGCAATACTTAAAACTGCCCACAAGAGTCACTGTTGCTTTATCTAAGGAGCCTCGATTCCTCCTGCCTGGGAGCCGCCTGATTTCTTCACCTCTCTGCGGTTCAGGTCTCCATCCGTGATGCTTTTCTTGTGCCCCAGAAAACCACGGGCTGGGGAGGAGGAGGATGGAGGATGGAGGAGGGTTGGCACCTCGCACGAGCGACCTTTCCCATGTGCCGCTCCACAGGGGTTACATCCGTGCCCGACTCCCAGCAGACAGCCCTCACCTTCCCCGCCTGTGCCGCAGCGGTTGTGCTCGGCTCGGTGATTTGCCCAGGGAGCACAGTGTGTGCTTCGGAGACATGTGGCCCGAATTAACCTCCCTGCAAACGGTTTCTAAGTAACAGCAGTACATGTAGCAAGATAAACTGTGAAGCCTATTTATATTTACCGAGATTGTATTAACCTTTGAAAGGTTGACCTTATGCAAAAACAAAACAAAACAAAAAAAAGATAAAGTGGCAAAAACATTCAGGGCATGAGGGGGTTTGTTGTTGTTTTAATCCTTTCACTCTTTGATTACCTCAGCCTGGGTGGTGGTAAACATACACCAGCTTTCAAGGCATTCCTGATTTTTGCAGCTGCAGAGCCATTAAGCCTTTGCCTGTATTAGCACTTTCAAGGTCAGCCATGATGCACAACTCAAGGCAACACATCAGCTGCATTAGAGCTGCTAATTTCCTTCATTTACGCTCCTTTTTTCCGAGAACTTGAGCGGCAGATCCAGCAGCAGTGTGTCAAAGTCCGCGTTGTTCCTCGATGTCACCCAGGCTGACGGGGGGGGGAGAGCAGAGGTTGATGTAGCTGGGCTGGCCCCAGGGGACAATCCATGACCCCTTCTTGGGAACCATCCCCATGCATGCTTGTCACCCCAGCGATTTCTCTGTGTTAGAGCCTCTGTTAGAATTGGAATAAACAAACAAATAACCAGAATGTGTCTGTTGGGCACAGTGACCCGTCGGAGCTTGTTCGCACAGAGCTGAAGCCGTGGAAGGAAATCTGTCCGACGGGGTCTCTGTGGGGTTTGCTGCCTGCTGTGGCACCACACGGCGCTGGGGCCGGTGATGAAAGCTCTCTGTGTGCAACATGAAGGGATGCAGGAGCGTGTGAGGAGCTGGGGCTGACAAACAGGTGGTGGATGCTGCTGGATGGACCTTACCTGTGTGTCTGGAGATGGATGCTCTGGAGCATTCAGCACAGCATTATCCTGCTCCTCGTTTCTCATGCCTCCCTCCCTGCACAGGTGGGCAGATGTTACTGCAACTCTGTGCCTCAGTTTCCCTCACCTTTAAAGGCAGGTGAATGCTGTTTGCACCAAGATGAGCAGTGAGGTGTAGCTCAGCCAGTCACCTGCGACCCCCTTTGAGGCTCCTCCATGGATGCCCCACACAGGCAGAAACAAAAGGTGGTGCTGTTGTGTGATCCAGAGGGAAAAGCCTTTGGCAGCAGCAACAGTTATAAACATGTCTAACAAGGTGGCCTTTGGGCTTCATAGTGCAGCCCACAACAGCAGTGGGTCTCTCGTAAAAACATGTCAAACAAGAGCAAAGGCAGAAAGTGCCCCGTGCGTGGGTTTATTTGGTTTTTCCTCCCCCAGTGATCAATGCCACTTTGATTCCTGAAACAGAATCAAAGGATGTAGCTTGCTACTCAAGCCCTCACTCAGAAAACCGTTTGTGGATCCATGTGTCAGGTCTGCAGGAGCCTCCAGCTCCGTCACTTGGCTGTGCCTTCTGCTGATGTGGATGCTGCCTGGAATCGGGAGTGCACAGGGATTTGGTGTGGCTCTAGCTGGGGACATGGGAGCTTGTTCCCTGCTGGTAGCTGGTGTTTTCTGTTGGTATGAGCACTGCTTGCTAGCACTGCCTTGGAAATCAAGGTCTGTTTTTGCATCAAAGGGTTGAAGGCAGAGGCAAAGGGAATGAAGATATGGTGCAGCTCAGGCAGTCGTCAGGGACTCTTTGTTCATCCCTTACCTGAAGAATCAAGCCTGATGAGTTTCCTCCTTGATGAACTAAAAAGAGGTCACAAAGCTGAATGTGACTCTGCTGTGCTGGAGAAGGGGTTATCCCTGTCCTGAATCCTGCTGCCTTTCCTCTAGCAGCGTACTTGATTTCTGAGGTGGTCCTGGTTGAAGGCCCCCTCACCCAAGGCTGCTCACATGCCTGTGGGATGGGATCCCCCAGCATGCTGCCAGTGCAGAGGTACAGCCTCAGCAGTGGTCTGGAGGGACCTGTGTTTCCCAGTACAGTGCTTGCTGTGGGATCATTGTCATTCTTGTGTGTGCCAGTGCATGGTTCAGTGGTGTAGCCAGAAGAGAGTTAAAAAAGGGAAAAATGTTGATGCTTTCTGTGATGTTCTCCATCCCTAAATTTAGCCAGGACTGCCCCCACTTCCTCTCTCAGTGAGCTGAACCCTCTGCCCCTTCCCAAACAGTCCTGTTTGCTGCTGATTAGGCTGAGGGATTTATAGGGAGAGGAGGGTGGTTTTTCCCTTCCCGCTAGCCAGGCAGGAGGGGAATGAGGAAGCAGCAAGGGTGTCTCTTCAGTCGGGTAAATCCCACAGAACATGCCTACATGAGACTGCTAAGCTCCTGATCAGTAATTACACACTGCAGCTCTGCCTTTAATCGGGATAGAAGACTTAAGGAAACTCCTTTGCCCCTGATCTGTACCTTTTACCTAGAGATTTTATTGCTGTGAATATTAGTAACAGAAACAGCCACAGGAGCTCAGCTCTGGGGCTTGTGCGGGCTCTGGGAGCTCCTGCAGCCTTTCCAGCTCCGTTCACCTCTGATGCTGTTTCTGTTTGAGCAGTTATTTCATGCTGCCTTTAGAAAGAAGAAGAAAGCAGGGTGGTGTCTGGGCAGACACTGGGGTTGCGGTGGCTGGTTTCTCCCTTGAGGTCCTAATTCTGCAAGTGGCTGAGCTCTCGTGGCTGGTTGTTTGCAGCTTTGTTGGGCACGACTCCAAGGAAGCAAGAGGTCAGGAGATAAGTGCTGCAAGCCCTGCTGTGATCCTGCCTCCTTATGCAGGAGGCTTCACCTTGGAGCCCCAGGCTGAACAACCCTTTGGGAGCACGTGTGCACCGACAGCCCCATCACTGCTGGCCCTAGACACTGGGGTGCTTGGGGGGGGTCACCTCCTGCCATGCAGAGCTTGGCCTGAGCCCCCCAACTCTTGAGAACCCACTGGGGCTTTGCAGATCAACGTGTAAAAATAATGAAGAAACTACCTGACCCATTGGTAGATGCAGAGCTGAGTGTCTGCCTGCGTACGATGCTGAGCAAACAGGGAAGGTTCACAGAATTGGGAGTTTATGGATTTAGTTCTGAACCTTAGTCTACGTCAACAGATGTGGGCGAGGTTCCCTATGTCGGAGGGTTTGTTTGTCTTTCTCTAAGCTGGTGTGAGTTCCCAGATAACAGCATTTGCTGCTCTGAAGTTGATGTAATTCCGAGTTAAGGTGGAAACTGTGTTGCAAACTGCTTTGGGAGGGGGGGAAAGCCAGGCTGTGTATTTTAGCCTCCTCTTTAATCGGATCTCATCTTTTTTTCTCTCTTTACAGAAACCAGGCAATGCGGAAAAAGTTAATTTTGTACTTTAAGAGGAGAAATCATGCACGCAAACAGTGGGTGAGTGATTCCCTTAGACCTTATTTTATACGTATAAAGCCGTGTAATTTATTAAGTGAGAGAGAAAAGGATGATTTCCAGCAGAGAGGTGCTGGTGCTCGGTACTTTGCCTGTTGCATTGCTGTGGAATCTCTTCTGCTCAAAATAACATGGATGTGAAGTAGAAGTCCCTGATCCTGCTGCAGGCAGTACCTCCCTGCGCAAGTGCCCCCCACAGAGCAAACATGTGGGGTTGGCTTAATCACAGCGGAGCCCATCGCTGATCTCAGAAAGCCTATTCACAGCATAAATGTCTATTTTGTGAGTAATTGAACCCTAAGAGAGGTGTGAAACAAGCTGACTCTGCTTCCGATAAATGGTCTGGAGGCTGCTCTGACTCCTTCCAGCTGACCACAGAGCAATTGTAGGAATTTGTGGTTTAAAACAAAATCCAATCCCCACGCCAGTTTGTTTCTAGGTAGCTTTGCTCGCGAAAGAGTTTTGGTGTCCTTTAAGGAAATGGGTCTTGGTTAGGTAAGGGGCAAGATGGGAGTGATTATGGGGCTTCAAAGGCATTTGTTGCAGGTCCCCAGTAAGCAGGGGAGAAGGTTCAAGTGGGTTTCACAGAATTTATACGTTTTTGGTGCTGACAGTTGTGGTCATTGCTGGCAGGAGTTGGGAAGCAGAATCAGCACAGAAGGGTAAATGCCAGAACAACCAACTGCCCCCACCAGGAAGGTGAATTTTGTGGTGGCTTTTGGTGATGGGTGATTCAGCTCGTGGTGGAGGGCTTCACGTTTCACGTGGAAGATGGAAACGACGTCTCCTGACTTGGTGTTTCTGTTCTGGGACAGGCTCAGGTGCTGGTGCTAGTGTTTGGTATTGCCAATGGTGCAGGTTTTCTCAATGCCTTTGGGGTGGTTTTGGACAGAAGTACTCCAACTGGGAGGAATTGTTGGAAAAATTCAAAATAACAAGCCTGGAAAGTGGTTTGAAAGCTCTGGCTTTAAAAGTAGCTTTCAAGACAGGCATTTCTGAGCCAGTAATCGCATTATTTTCTTATTTATGGTGAATAGAGACATGTTCCTTTTCTTTCCCATGCTTTGCTTTTTCCTCATTTTGTAGCAGTCTTCCAAAAGCCATAGATACTGTACTCCATAGGAATGATCGTGTCTCCCATTTGTGTCCAAATACATGTTCATTTAGACTTTTCCATGATAAAACTTCTTCCAGGTCTCTAGCGAGGGGTGACAGGGCTTATACCTTCAACAGGATGTGGTGTGGCAGTTGGGTACTACTCAGGGCACCTCTCCTGGCACAGCTGAGGACTTCTCCGTGGTGGGAAGCGGATCAATATTCCCTTCCTCAAAACAGGGATTGCAAAGCATCGTGCAGTTTTACTGGAATCAGGAGGGAAGCGCCTGAGAGCTGCTTTCTGGTGGAAATGGCCAGTTACTGTGCTAAACCTAGAGTGAGTTGCTCTGGGTGGATATCAAGGAGCTGGGGGAAAAGGCTTAATTAGGCTGCAAGAGCACAGTTCCTAAAATACGACTCGCAGTAAAGTCGCCTGTCATGCAAAATAGGTGAATTTCTGCCAGCCGGTTTATTCAGTGTCCTTGAAAGGGGATTTTTCAGTTTAGGGAAGCATTTTGCCTATTCTACAAAATAGGCAACATACGGTTGCTGAATTTGCAAAGTGAATACATTTGCTGATTCTGTTTGCAAAATGGGTATGCTTAGCTATTTTTCTGCCTATTTTGTAGCAGACCCTATTTTTAGCAAAGCCCATCTACGTGCCAGCATTTCTTTCTGGCTCTTTTACTTTCTGGGGTATTGTCGCTGCCTGGGGCCGGCTGGAGCAGGGTCAGAGCTCGGTCCCTGCAGGGTCCAGCCCTCACAGCCCCATCCCAGGGGATCTGCAGGGCTTCCTCCTGCCTCCACTGAGGTCAACACAGCAGAAGACTTTTAATTGCCATCGGGGTGATGCCGCAGGGAGGGAATGGGGAAGGGAGTTGTTCTGGGTGTGAGAGGTACATCTCCATCAGCCAAGGGAACAAAACCATGGGGCTTGCATAGGAATTGGACTGGTTCCTCCTGTCACCTTCACTCTTCTCCTCCCCTCCAAAGAGCTGCTCCATTCCCTGGAGCTGCGAGAGCGTGGGCTGCGGGAGGGCTCGGGCTTGGCACAGCCCACAAACTGCCTTCAGCTGCTACGGCGGCGTTACTATCCATCCATTTTTAGATACGCATGTCAGGTCCGATTTGGCTCACTATCACTTACTGGTGTGATTGAGAGGCCGATGGGCTGGCGAGTCCAGCCAGGAAGGGGAGCAGAGGAAGCACCGATGCTAAAAGCCAGCACAGATGGTTGCTCAGGAATGGACTTGCTTGCTTAGGACTGCTCAGAGGATGCTTCGAGAAGGAAAAATTGCTTCTGTTCTGACCGAGAGCTTCTCCTGGTGATGGAGCTGTGAAGATCTGGGGAGTTCACAGTGCTGTAAGGTGCCTGAAATCTTCACTTTTGAAGGATGCAAGTGATTGCAGGGAGTGTGTGTCCCAGCTGGAGCAAAAAGCACTGGATGGGTATGCAGCATCCCAGCTCTGCTGCAGAGGGGTTTGAAGTTTGTGGGGCAGGAAGGATCTCTCTGCTCCGTGATGGGAAGGGGCATCAAGGAAATGCTCAGATGGTCCATTGCAAAGCCATGCTCAGGAAGGCTGAGCTGTGAGGGGGGAGCTTTGGTACTGCTGCCCTGCTGCCAAGGTGTGAGCTGCTGGGGATACAGCAGTGTGACGTGGATGCTGCTTTTGCCATCTGCAAATGCCAGTTCCTTAAAACAGGAACTCTGGATAAAGCTTTTGTCGAGTTGTTCCAAGGAGTGGAGGAAAAGGAGGAAGAAGAGCCACCCCACCGGCTGTGAAGCAGCCAGGGCCATGCCAGGTGGCTCTGCGGGACCCAGCACTGGCTCATTCCCACTGGGAATGACAAACCCTTCAAAGCCTTGAGGCTTCTCAGCAGACCAAGCCCTCGTGCTGGGCTCTCCCCCGGCCGTGCCGCAGGCTGGCACACAGCACCAGGCACCGGCTGCCTCCTGGTGCTGAGGCTTCATAAACTTTGCAGGGTATTTTTAGCCTCTTCCCAAATGCGATGCTCTGAAAGCAGGAGGATGTAGCAGATTTACTGGCAGGGTGGGAGCTCTCATTTTCAGGGGGCTGATGGCATCGCTTTGGGAGGGGTTAAAACGCAGCAGCTGTGATTTTTCCGAGCTGCCGCGGGCTGTTGGTGTTACCTGTAGCTCCTCACCCGCAGCACGAGATTCCCCATGTTGGCTTTTAGGGCATTTTAATTTTTGTTCTCATTCCTCACTTTCATCTTTTGACTGTTTCCTTTAGCTCCTGATGAAACCCAAGCATCTCCTGTGCATCCGTGCAAGTCAGGACAGTCTCTGGCTCCAGGCATGCAAAAGGGAATTGATTTATTTTCAGGGGAAAGTGTTAATCTGGCTCAGCTCTGGGGATGGAGGTGCTTTGTCTGCCTCACATTATTGTTGAGGTACCTCCAAAAGGCCACAAAGATCAAAGACATGCTGCTGTGCTTGAATTGGTGCCAGGTCCAGGATGGCTGGACCAAACCCACGTGCCATGATCAGCATGATGCTGGCTACCAGTTGCTGTGGGTGCTTGACACCAGTGATGGGCTGTGGAGCTGCTGGCGCTTGGTGTCCACAGTACAACTGACCCAGCTTGGGGGTAACCCAGCTGCCTCCTGACCTGGAATCAGGTGTTTCCATCGGTTTGGGGGTGTTTTTTACCTCTCTCAATTTTTCTTGGTGGCCGAGAGCAAGCGGGGCAAGAGTAGAGTGCAGCAGGGAAATCTTGCAGCCTCAGACTTCCTTCCGGTTGTGGGGCAGTGGTGGCAAGAGATGAGTTTATTTCTTTGAAATCCAGACTCCCCTGGTCTCTGCTGCGGTGCCAGTGCAGTGCTGAGCTGCCCGTTCTGGAAAGCAGTGTCAGGGTTAGGAGCGACCTGGGGTTTGCCGTTACAGCGACATCTGCTTTCACTTCCTGATTTGGGGCTTGGAAGGCATTTGTCTGTCTCAAAATGAAACCTTAAATCCCCTCTGGTCACCCAGCTGCTCTCACATGAGGCTGGGCACCATCACTGCTGCCAGTGCAGCAGCTGTCGGGGACCAGACAGGCGTCTCCCCAGTATGGACCTCACCTGTCTGTGGGCGTTCTCCTCCAGCGGGAGTGTGTCCGGAAGAGGGAGGAGTGATTTCGGGGGGGTGGAGGGTGGGAGGAGGCTCATTTGTGTTGCAAATCGTATTTCAAAGTTACCAGGCTGGTCCCATAAATACTTGGCAGAAATGCAGAGCTGGACCTGGTGGGTGACTGGGTGGATGTGCTATGAGGATGTCACCGAGGGGGATATGGTGTGGAAACCTCTTGCAGTGCCACGTTTTGTTGGAGCCTGGGTTTGCTGTCAGTGGGGATGTGCTTGTCCTGTTCCTGGGCCAAAAAGGAAGAGCATCAGATGGAAAAATACTTTTGGTTTCTAGGGTGGTGTAGGAGCTGCGGGGCATCACACTGTGGCCAGGCTACCACAATGTATGGCCTTGGACAGGGGCTGGGTGCCTGGCTCTTGATTTTGGGGAGACAGGGCCATGCATGGAGCTGCCCCATGGCCCCAGTCCCATCAGCATTGCCAGCACAGAGCTGTGAGCACTGGAGCTGGTGTGTGTGTGTGTGGGAAGGAGTGCCCAGCTGTGGGCACCATGGCAAGCCTCTGCCCAGCATGGTTTGCTGGCAGCTCCAAAATTACTGCCCTTCACACCCTGTTCACATAGTGGGGACCTGCTCTCCTGCCCCCTGTGCCTCCTCCCAAGGCCAGGTTTCAGTCCCTTTTGGCTCAGTGGACTCAGGCAGGCACTGTGCTCTCTCCTGGTTCATGGAGCAGGGGTCCCTCCCCAGCACAGGGGCTTTGGTTGCTGAATCAAGCACCTAATGCTCCAGAGGATGCTCAGGCAGAAGGTGTGGGGGGGTGGGAAAAGTCATGCTGGATGAGAATCATGGTTCCACTAAAGATGTTGGGTCTGGAAGGGAAGAGCCTGAGGGTAACTGATGGCCTGTTTTGAGAATTCACCCTTGGGTTGGTCCCCTACCCTGGAGCACGTCCATGCCCTAATAAACTGTATTTCTTTAAGCAACATGACTCATTCTCAGCCTGAGCAGCCATGGAGGGCCAGGCCTGGAGGAGCTGCCCTTCCCAGGCACTTCTCTGAGACCCCTCTCTCCCTCTGCCCTTTCAGGAACAGAAGTTTTGCCAGCGCTATGACCAGCTGATGGAGGCCTGGGAAAAAAAAGTGGAGCGCATCGAAAATAACCCCCGGCGCCGTGCCAAAGAGAGCAAAGTGCGGGAATACTATGAGAAGCAATTCCCGGAGATCCGGAAGCAGCGGGAACTGCAAGAGCGCATGCAGAGGTTAGAGGAGAAGCGGTAGGAAGGGGCTGAGCTGGTATCAGACAGCCTTTCTTTTTTCTTTGGGAATGGGTGTGGGATTTGCTTGTGGGAGGAGTGGGCTGGGATGGTTGTCAGTCCCTTTTCTCCCTCTCTGGTCAAAGGCAGAAGCCAGCAGACAAACAGCCTTGCTGCTTTTTCCCCCAGGGTGGCTCAGCACAGAGCCAAAAGAAGGACAAATGTTAGGAATGTGACTGCCTGTCTCACCTCTGCTGCTGATCTCCCAGCTGGCCACGTTGGAGCCAGGGGCAGCTCCCTTGTGCTGGCCACATGGCCAGGACAGCGCTAATTCCTACCTTGCTGATGGGCCCAAATTCAGTTGTATGAGACTTGCAGATGCATTTGGTCATGTTGATGATTTAATACATGCACATGCTTTGATGGGAGCATGGGCAGGGAGAAGAAACATCTGCAGAGGCTATTGGAATGGCTGCAAATTATATGAAGGGAGCAAAATGTCACTGGAAGGGATGTCCCCTGTCTCTCCCAGCCCCTGTCCGTTTTCCTCTCCTCATTGGAAGTGCAACTGAGGTCACAATGTTTCTTGCCAGGAGGAGACACGATTTCATGATCTCCACCCTTTTTGCTGAAAACTCCCTGTCCTTCACATTTCAGCCCTGGGATCTTGCCTGGGGACACCTGATGTGTGCAGAATCCAAACTGACTGCCAGCTTCCCATCCTTGTGCCCCACTAACAATTGGATGGGTCCAAACTTCCTAATTGATGGCTTTATTTTATCTTAAACAGAAAGGGAGAAATGGTACTGAGAAATGTTTTAATTTTTTACCTGCTTAATAAGAAAAGTTGTAATTCCTTGGGATGTGTGGCTGATAGTGGAAGTGGGGGGAAGATGTCAATAGATGGGTTTGATTTAAAATTTCCTGGAGCATTTTCAAACCAGATGTGGTGGCACAGTGCTAATGGCTCGGTACTATCATTGACACCTTTGTGCCATTGCTATGGTGGGATGAACAGGAGAAAATACAGGGGAGGGTGCGATTGGGTGTGAAATGTGCTTATGTTCTAGCAATCCAGGAAGCTGGCACAGGTAAGGAAGGTGGTTTGAGACTGTGAGCCCTAAATGTGGGTGCCATTCCCGCAGCGTGGGATGGGGTGGCCTGGGTGGAGTATTGGGATATGGCTATTATGGAGGTCAAAGTTGTCTTGAACGTGGTTTGCTGCTTATGAAATGGAGCATCAGTGCCTGAGTGTGTCACTGCCCTTTCCCAGCAGGGTAGGACAGAGGGGCAGTGGCGGGCTCTCCATGTCAGCCGCACGCAGCGAGCACGAGGTGTCAGAAATCATCGACGGGCTCTCAGAACAAGAGGTGAGACCAGGTTATCTTTTCTTGTCCTCTTCACCCCTGTGTCTTCTCCAAGGAAACCTAGAGAGTACTGCCAGGTCCCATGGTGAAATTAAATGCCAAATCTAGGCCACACCGAGGTTGGGGAGGTTGTCCTGATGCCTAACACACTTTCTGGACAGGATCCAAAGTTAGGTGTTCATTTAATATCCAGCAGCATCTTTCCAATGATGTGAGAGATGTAATGGAGCTGTGCAATGTTCTGCAGGAGCAAAACGTGGAGCTGGTGGTCAGTGGGTCGGGTTTATCAGCATTTGGCTGTCTCAGAGAAATCCCAGTGTGCTGCTTGTCCTGGGTAGCACCCCACAAACACCTCCTGGCTGTGGTTTATACTGGAAGCAGAGGTGGGAAGGGAAGGGAGCCGGCGCCCAGACTGCCGGGTGGAGGGGTTTTTCTGTTTCATTTTGTTTTGAATGGGCCGTGTGGCTTGACACAGGGGAATCCTATGGAATGAATGGTTTGTACGTGAGCCAGTTGGCCCACATCTTCTGGGAGTGCTCCATTCATCTTGAAACATCCCCGTGACCTCGGCTTCGTTTGGATCTGGTTTCACAAGGGTTCCACTCTCTTGGCACAGAGGCGAGCTGCAGTGAATAGATCATGTTTGGGAGGGGAGAGCAGCCATAGCTGGGATGTTTGCTGCCTGTGCACGATGGCTCGATCCCTGTCTGGGATCCCAGGCAGTTTGCTCTCAGCCAGTTAAGGCGACAACCTGGAGGACATGGATCTTGGAAGCAGAGGGAAATTTCACGGCTCTGCAGAGGTTCGTGGCCAAGGGGAACGTTAGCTCATCGCCTCCAACTTACTGCAGTGTGCTGCTGAACTCCACCCTGATAGCCACCTGCTGAGCCCCAAATCACAGCTTCACTTGTCTCAGAGGAGACCTTAGGAGCTTCCAGCTCTTTCACAGGGTTGGAAGGAGCAGGGAGGTGAGAGCTGGGGAGCATTGCCGGCAGCAGGGCCAGCTCTCTGTCCCAGCACGTTGCTGGAGAGGAGAGTGGTCTGGCTGCTGGCTGATGGGGTGTATTGGCAGTGCTCAGCAGCCCAGGACCCTGCCAGGCGAGGGGAGAGGCCCTGTGCCCTCAGCTGCGGGCAGTGCTCCTGCCAGCTGCCTCTCTGCTCAGCACAGAGGCTTCTCCTGTTGCCGTGGACAGCCTGTGGTTGTCTGGATCAATGCTCTGGCTGCGAGCTGTCTCTGACCTCCCACCATGAGGTGACACCCCCAGGCATCTGGAGCAGCCAATTGCTAAACAGGAGGTGTCCTAGTGAGGATGAGGAAGGTGATCAAATGTGTTGAAATGTCCATGTCTGTGTAGAGAGCTGCACTTTAGGAAGAGGAGGTGGGGTCTGATCAGGCCCAGCGGGGAAGCAGAGCAGTACCAGGCAGGCAGCTTGTTGGAAGGATCAGACATTACTGTTCTCCCAGGAACAAGCATCTGCCTGTAAATTAAAACAAACAGCGCTGGAGACCTGGCCTTCCTGGGTCAAGGGTGGAAGTTTTTTTAAGCAATGCCATTTCAAGTTGACAGGGAGGACTCAGGGTGATGGTGCAAATGAAAGAGGATGGCCAGAACACCTCTTCATCCCTGCAGGGTGAACCTGTGCTGGGGAACCACCAGCAGCTCAGCTGAAGGGACAGTCCCTGCATTCAGGCAGAGGATGGCACAAATGAGACATCACAATGGCCTCTCTAATTGCAAATACTTAAGGAAACCAGTCTGTCCTGTCCTGGTGTGCAGCTGGGGCTCTGAATGAACTTTGTGTTCCATAGGATGGAGTAAAGGCATCAGATTATGTCCCAGGGTGTTGCAGTAAGAAGAAAAAAAAAGAAATTACAGCCCCGTTATAGTGACATTTGAAACCTCCTGGAACAATTTAGGTTTCCTGTGGAAGGGAGAAATGACGTCTCCCTCTGCCCACCCATTCAGGCAGCTTTGCAGAGCTGGCCCACTTCCTTTGCAGTTTGGGTGGAGGGATGAACCTCCATGTGGCCATGGGTTTGATGGCTGGGAAAGGGTCTGCATTCCCTGTGCCACTGCTTGACTTGTCTCTCATCATGGTCAGGACCTGTTTTGCTTAAATCATTTCCATGCGGAATCTTAAAGCCTTTTAATCCAAAATGAAAGAATAATTGTTTCCTGGCTGACAGTGATCGCCTCTTTCAGTGTTTAATTTACAATTACTCTAGCAATAAAGCTGTCTAGTGCTTGCTTTTGAATTCTCCTGTTCCTCCTCCTCCTGTCCTTTTCCTCTTGAACATCTGTCCCCTGCAGTCCCCGCGGGCCCATGGTGCTGACCAACTGTTCTCTCTGCTTTCCCCAAAGAACCTGGAGAAGCAGATGCGCCAGCTCGCTGTCATCCCGCCCATGCTCTACGATGCTGACCAGCAGCGCATTAAATTCATCAACATGAACGGCCTCATGGATGACCCCATGAAGGTCTACAAGGACCGGCAGGTGATGAACATGTGGAGTGAACAGGAGAAGGAGACCTTCCGGGAAAAGTGAGTGCAGCCCACACACCTCTCTCAGTGCAGCCTTTAGGGAACGTGGACAGGATCCGTGCAGGGCTTCAGCTGGGGCCCCAGCACGCTAAGACATGGATTTCCCAGGGGCTTATCTTGACCCCCAGGGACACAGCTACAGTCCCTGTGTTACCTTGAACCTGGGCACAGGGTGATGAACCTGCACAGAAACCTCAGGCCTTGCTGTATGGTTGGGGTGTTCGTGCCCGCGTGCTGAGCTGTGGGAAGCTGCTGCTTGCGACAGAGTGAGAATGGGAAGTTTTTCTGCTTTTGCATTCCCTGTTGTATCAGCCAGTTCATGGATAACACCAGTGAAACCAAACACTCCATACGCATTACCTTTCTGTATTTACATGCTATCCTTTGGGCACTGTGTGTCCAGGGGAATTCTCGTGGCTGTCAGTGTTCAACCCCCCTATGTGGACCCCCTCAGGCTGCAGCTTCCAGCTGGTGCCCGTCCCTCAGCGCTCCATCCTGCTGTCTGCTGGATTTGCCACCGGCTGCTGTTTCCATGGATGCATTCCCACATCAGACACGTGCAGACTCTGGCTGTGGTGCTTTCTACTGTTTGCAAGCAGTGCTTGGGAACAGCTTTGCTCTAGCAGCTGAGATCAGTTGGGTGATGACTGTTCCCTTCCCTGGGTACCACTGTGCTGGCAGCCAAGATGGGGGTCCCCAGCTCAGTCTCACATCCAGACTCCCCTGTATCTCATAGCCCTATGCCAGGTGTGTTTGCATGGAGGACTGGAGCAGCCTTTGTGCCCCCAGTGTGCTGTGTTTGTCTGTGAAAACAGAGCTGAAGTTCAGCTTCCGGCAGGATGAGCTCTCTTGCAGCTCCCTGCTGTGGACATGAGGGACATGGAGGTATGTGGGTGTGCCAGGGCCACCTTGTTCCTTTGCAGCAGCACCACTTAGTCTGGCCTCCAGACTGTCGTGGGATGGCTCCATGGATTACCAGCAGGCCCACAGCCAGCCAAGCTGGAAGCTTCTCTGTGTCCAGGATCCCTCCTCCTGTCCCTGCTTGTGACAACTCCCGTTTGCAGCTGAAATAATTAATTGCCAAGATGGACCGAAAAAGAACAAAACAAGCAAACCAGCTCCAAGCCTTTGCTAGAGGAGAATCCTCATTGCTAATTAGCCTTAAAATGTGCCACTCCAAACAGCAAGGCTTGCCACAAATGACGCAAAGGCTAATTACTTGGTCTTTAATGGCAGGGCCGTGCCTGGCTAATGGGGCTGGAAGAATCCACACCCAGTGTGTGCATCCTGCTGTGCACGGTGGTTTCTGTGTCATCACTGTGGGTGATATAGAGCTTGAGGCATAAATACAGTAGGGTTTCAGGGCTCTCACAAAGCTCATTTTGAGAAATTGGTACTCAGGAGCTGTAAGGAGGGTGCAGGGAGTCCTGCCCTGGCTCTCCCCTACCCTGGCGTGCAGGTAGCTGAGCTGCCTGCTGTGCTGCAGCTTCTAACCTGGGTTTTTAAGGTGAACCCGAGTTGTGTCATCCATGATTGTGACCCAAAGCTGGCCTCCTCCTGAGACCAGGAAAACCTGGAGCAACCTTTTGTTCAGCCCTGTTGGCGGGTGCTCTTGGAATAAACAGCCAGGCACTGCAAGGCTGACAAATGCCAGGTCTGAACTATTTTAGCTGTCAGAACATAACCACGAGGAAGAGTCTGATTTGATTTGCTTCTGGGCAGAATTTCAGGTCTCTGTTGAGAGTCCATTGCTGGCCTACTCCAGGGAAGCTGTGGCTTGCTGGTGAAGGAGCAGGGTGCTGCTCAGGCATTGAAGCACTGCCGTGCTGCACACTGTGACAATGGAGCATCCATCTCTCATCATGGGGACATGGCCGTGAAAGAGAGTGGATTGTCACCTGCATTGCCCCTGACAGGGCTCCATGCCCTGATCCCAGGTTGTCTGAGCAGCCTGGCTGCTTTGCTTTTTTCCTTTTTTTTTTTTTCCCCCTAGCATTTCTGGTTTCTTTTTTTTCTTTGGTGACCACTTGTGGTGACAGTGTTCTCATTGCAGTGCCACCCAAAACATATGGGATCCTGCATAAGAAGGGCATCAGCATGTGGGTGACAGCACCCGTCATCCTAATGCCATGGCTGGAGTTGGTCAGGCCCTCACTGAGTTCAGTTTAGTGCCTTGACTCTGAGTTTGGCACTGGGACAGAGCAGCAAAGGTAGGAGAGAGCTCAGCCAGCTGCCCCAGGGGAATCACTGGCAGGGCTGGAGACATCAAGGCGCTGGCCACATCTCGCCCATGTTACGCCCACACCACAGCTCTCCCACCTTTTGCCTCTGATCCACTTCCCCAGGGCACAGAGCCATCAGCTCCTGGGAGCTGGCAGAGGTACACGAGCTGAACGTGGCCGCTTGGCTCCCAGGAGTAAAGCCTGTGCTGGTGGCCTCTCCTCTGGGGCCAGTGCTGTGCTCCAGCCCTGGCACAAAGTCACTGCTCACCAGGTTCACCGTGCTTTGGTGATGCACCAGTTAACTGTGCTGCCAGCGGGACCACCTCGTGCCAAGGGCTTGCTGACCTGATTTGTTGGAAGAACCATCTCTCTGCCTGGGGTCAGCTTCCCCTGAGCGGGCAATGTTGGCTCCTGGGCTGCTGGAGCCACAGATGAGCCTGCTGACAGCTCCTCTACTTGCTGGGCACGAGGCAGTGTTCCTTGGAGCCACTGTGCCACCGGGGATCTCTTGAGTTACTCAGCATTGTGGCAGCTCTGTACTTCCTCCTGGGGTTTGGGTTTCCCTTCCTGCCCTTTGCAGCTGCTCCCAACAGCCCAGCGGGGCTTGGGGTCCTGCTCAGTGGCAGGGCCACACACAGACATAATGTGGGGTGTGATGGCAATTCCTCTCCCTTTCCTTGCCAAATCCTGAGACCTTGGCCAAGTGTGCTGCTGCCCTCTGTGCCTGTCCTGCTGGTGGTGTGGGCTGGGGTGTCCATGGGATCGAGCAGGGTGATGAGCAGCTGTCAAGCACTGCTGGCCCCTCTTCCCATGATGAACATTCGCACATCGAAGCTCCCAACCAGCCCAGCTCCACTGGGCTAAATTTAAAGTTCCTGTCTTTCTGGGAAGCTGAGCAGCAGACAAGTATTTTCTCAAACCCCAAAGTCCCTCAGGGATCTGTCCTTGCTGCTCTGGGCACGCAGGGCACAGCAGCCCAGCTGTGAGGGGGTCGGAGCCAGCACCCAGACTAACCCTCTCCCTCTCACTCCACAGGTTCATGCAGCATCCGAAGAACTTCGGCCTGATTGCATCCTTTCTGGACAGGAAGGTAAGCCTCCCTGCCTGGCTTTAACCTGAATCATGCTGTCTCTCCCCCATCACTTGGCTCGTGGTGCTGGAGCTGCCAGCAGTTGCTGGGCACCTGTGGGCGGTGGTGGCTCCGAGCCCCGGGCACGGTCCAGACGCCTCCCGGCTTCCTGCAGGGACGAGGGACTGAGTCAGCTGCGGAGAGACTGAGAGCTCGGAGCCGAGAGGTGTGAACACAGCCAGCCTGGCACGTGGGTGTCTCAGCCCACCCCGTGATCTGCCTGAGGAGCTGCTTTCCAGCATCTCCCGGAGGCATTTTGCACCAGTCAGGCTGTCACACAGGGGGTGGGCGCTCGGCTGCCCAGCACAAAGTGAAGGGGTCTCCTTGCTCAGGGAGAAGATCATGAGGGTGGGCTGAGTCCCATTTCATCCAACAGTTCGGGTGGGTGTCCTATAAGCACGTACATCTCCCCTTGGTGTTTAGGAAGAGTTTGCTCGTAGGACCTTTCCCAGGCCTCTATGTTGTGCTGCTTGGAGTTTTCTTTTACTGTTAATTGGGCTGATGAAGAAAGGTTTGAGAAAGAGATCTGGTGAAGAGCGAGTCTCTGGTCCCATTCTAAGCAAGACCAGGTACCTTCTGTGGGACAGGCCATATGGGCAAATCCTGGACAGACACAGCCTGGAAAGAGAGCGATATCCACCACCCAGATGCTCTCCTGAGCAGGAAACATTTGAGAGCTGCTGCTTTTCTGGTCCCTGTAGTTAGTTGCGTCCTCTACCCTTCTCATGCAGGGCGTCATCCATGAAGTGTTCCCTCACTCTGGGGGAACCCCTCTGCCCTTTAGAGGGTGGCCTTCAGAGGTCCTTTCTACCTTAAATTATTCTCTGCTTCTGCATGACTCAGGCTGGGGAAATAATTTATAAGGCCTTGACCTTCCTGTCCAAAGTAACAGGGAAGCAAAGGCCAGCAGCCACCTCGTGCTGCTGCTGTTGCTGTAAGATTCCCAGCTCTTCAGCCTTTCCCATTTGGTAAAGCCGAAAGCGGTGGGACTTGGATGATGTTCACAATCCAGTCTGTGTTCCAAGCTGTAAAATGTCTTCTAATTTTATTTGTACTCGTTTGTAAATCAGGCTGTAATTATGATACAGAACACATCCATTATCCTGTTGGAGAGAGATGCAAAGTATGGCTCAATGTAATGAATTAATAGATTTTTAAATTGCATTATAAAAAAATAGTGATCTTAGCCCTTGGAACAGATGACTGTAAGTTTTTGTGTTCGCGTGTGTGTGTATAATCAGAGCTAGTTTAGAAGGAGATCCAATTAACACTTTAAAAGTTGCAATCTGTTTTTGCAAATGGTTCCACTCCTTGCAGAGGGATGGGGCGAGCACAGCCCCCGGGCACCCCCGGGCGCACGCAGCTGCCCCCGGCTCCTGAGCACTTGTGGTGTGATGGGTCTGTGGGATTATTCCTGTTCATGCAGCCACTGATCCCTGTATGTGAAGGTGTAGCCCGAGAACAGTATTCAGGTGTCCACCCAGTTCAGCAGAGGATTTTTCCCAGCATGCTGGCACGCTCTGTGCTGTTCAGGAGCAGGGTATGTCCTGGCCACGGTTCCTTGTTTTCCTAACACGTCCAATCTGTGATGGTGCTTGTGGAGCCAGCCATTGGAGTTGGAGTTGGGATGGCAGCTCCTGAATGCTGGGATCTCAATCTGTCCACGAGAAAGTCGTGGGCGCTCGAGCCAGCGAGCTTAATGGGTGGAAGTAACACCAGCTGACAGTCGCATGGCAGGTTGTGCCTCGTGTAACCTCAACAGAGGGTGACAGGCAGCTCCTTCTTCTGCCTCTGGTTGCCACGGTCATCTGGGGTCAGCCCTTCCTCTGCTTCATTTCCAACACGGGGTGCTCTCTGCTCAGCACCCCCTCTCTGTCTCCTCACACCTGCAGGACCACCCTGGTCTGTCCCTTGGAAGAGCTCAGCCTTTTTACTGGGACACGGTGCATGGCCCCACTCTTCCAGCTCAGGAGGCCTTTGGGAGGGAGGTGAAAGGAAGCTGTTGGGCTGCAGGTCTTCAGGATCAGCAGGAGACCCGGTGGTGGCCGGGTCTGAATGCTGCTCCTGGAAGTCTGTGCCCCAACAGCGCAAGAGAACAGGACCTTCTGTTCCCTGACTTGCCCATGTCATTGCAGACGGTGGCTGACTGTGTCCTCTATTATTACCTGACCAAGAAGAATGAGAATTACAAGAACCTTGTAAGGAGGAATTACCGGCGGCGCGGGAAGAGCCAGGTAAGAGCTGGAGGAGCGCGTGGAAGCGTCGTCGCTTGGCCTGAGCAAGGAGCTGTAGTGCTTTCTGTGAGCCCCCAAGTGTTGCTTTTTCCCCCTCCCCACGTGGCGATCTTGCTTGCAGACTGTGATGGGGCTGTGGTTGTGCTCTTTTAGCTTTTCAGAACATGCTTTTTTCTGGCAGTTGATGTTTGTCCGTCCCTATGCCAAGGTCACGGTATCTTTAAAAAAGCAAACAAACCCAAGATGCTTAAAAAAGAGGATGGAGTGAATGCAGAAAACCTGTCTGCGTGTCAGGAGCACAGGGTTGCCCGTGCAGCCTGGGCTCTGTGCAAGAACCAAGTGGGGCTCTCTCCTCTCCGGAGATGGCAGCTGTGGTGCCAATGACAGGGCTCCTGGGAGCTGGGTGAGGGGGTGCTCCTGCTTTGCAGAGCCTGCCCAAGGCTCTTCCTATAGGCAAAGGTGTGGGAGGAGAACGACTTGGGTGTCAGTGACTTCTGGTGATGCCTGAGCAGAGGCATATAAATCCATCTGGAGTGTGTGTGGTGTCTGAGATGCCTGTGGGGCTGGCTGATATGGCACTGAAGCTAGAGGAGACCCTCAAGCCTTTGTTTAAGGGCAGAGCAGATACCAGGGCGCCACGAGGTGCCTGTGGGGGACTGAGTCAACCCTTGCCGTTATCATGGCCAAGATACAAATCTAGACATGACCTTGACAGTGTTGCTGCTGATCCCACAATAGCCAGGTACCCAGATAAGTGCTAACCTTTTGGGCAGGTGCCTTATCCCCACAAATGCTTTCAACCAGAGGCAGGTCCTGCTGGTGGATCCCCACATCCATGAAGTGAGTGATTATTCACGTAATGAGGAAAGTGAGGTGGCCACAAAGGGACTGTCTCCCCAGATAATGTGGAATAAGGATGGAAAATCTGGCCTGGCCCGTGCCACCACTGACATCAGCAGCTCCTCACGCTGCATGGCCATAAAAAGCAGCACTTGGGCCTAGATCCTGATTGGGAAGCAGATAGGTAGCCTCACTCCAATTTGATTTCTGCAGCATTAAGGCATCAGAATAGCTAGCACATGACGAATGTCATGGA
The DNA here is from genome assembly GCF_001604755.1 of Lepidothrix coronata. Lineage (NCBI taxonomy): Eukaryota > Metazoa > Chordata > Aves > Passeriformes > Pipridae > Lepidothrix > Lepidothrix coronata. The sequence goes on from NW_016690231.1 coordinate 5,077,853, forward strand.
CGGGGCCCAATTTTCCCTTCTTTTTTTCAGAGACATTAGGGATGGATAAAGCCCTATTAGATTATCCAGTCCCTCTCCCAGCAAACACAGGGTGGTTCCCTCCAGTACATTTTTATAGTGTTTACCATGGTCTGTTTTGTTAGATCACAGCAACTAGAACATGAGGCCACATTTGTTTCTAGTTAGCGGTGGAGACATTTAGCACAGCTCATTCTGGTTTCAATGTTAAATTGAGCAAGTGTGGAGAGTGAGAGGCTTTTCTCTGCATCAGCCTACCTACCCCTGAGGCCAAAGGCTTGCCCATCCTGCACCCAGCAGGGACTATTTGTGTTTTGGTTTTTAAAATTATCCAAACCATTGCTAGCTGCAGATCTCCCATGACGCTTTCCCTCACTTATGAGCCTGGTCCAGCCTGGGCACTGGAGATCTGTGCTGCCCTTTGGGACCTCATTCAGTGCCAGCCTCTGGAAGCAGGGACTTGCTTCATCAACCGTAGGAAAAGGCAGGGCTGTTTTTGCAAGTAGGAATTGCACCGAAGGGAGCGACTGCACCTCCCCTGGAGCAGATCTCAGCCAGATTATTGATTTTGAAAGGGGAGTCCCCTTGAGTTTGTGGGGGGGAAGTGACACAGTGCGTATTTCCCATTACTGTTGGTTGCTCAGGTGGAAGGTGGGATATTCAGGCAAGCTTTAAGAGCCACAGGCTGGCTGCATGATTCGCAGTAGGAGAGAGGTGCTAAACAGCAGTTGCTATATGTAATCCAGCTGGGAGCAGCTCTTCCCCAGAGTTCTTGGTGGGTTTTGAGATGCACACTTTGTGCTGTGTTACCTCCAGTATTTGCATCCATTTCCTGCAAGGCTGCATGAGAGGAGCACTAGAAGAGCCTGTGGGCAGGCTTGGGAAGGGCACACTGCTGCATAGGCTGCGAGGGCAGCACAGCTGGGTCTGTGCTGCAGGGGGAGGCTGTGCTAGGGTAATGAAGGGAGGAATGTGTTGTTAAAAGTCCTGTCAGAAGCTGGTGGGAGCAGTGAAGCATCTTCCTTGCACCCCTTCACAATCTCCCTTGAGCACTGTTCCCTTGGGAACTGCTTTCCCAGGCCAGGCTGAGTTGGCGCACAGCCAACCAGCATAGGAGAGGTTAGATACTGGCAGGCCTGGAGGGCTGGGATGGAGGGATGCTCCTGGTGGGATTTTGCTTAGTGAGTCTTTTCAGAAGCAGCTGAAATTCTGCCTGTGTTGCAGAAGTTGTGCTCATTTGGGAGTAACCCGTCCTGCAGGCTCAGCTGGCACACTGGCTGCCCATCCTCCTGCTTGTTCCCAGGGGTCCTGAATTGTTTGTAACCCTGTGCAGGTCCCTCATCCTGTCATCCATGTGGCCTGGTGAGGAGTGGGGACTATGACTGACGAGCCTGCAGCTTTGGGCTGACCCAGAACCAGCAGCTCTGCCATTACTTGCCCAGTCTTAGGCACCAGAGATGGTGATGGGATGAAGGACAGGAGACACGGAGGGACAGCACAGGGATGGGCAATGTGCAGGGAGGAGACAGAGCCCTGGGCAGCCTTCCTGCTGCACTGGGACGCATGGCACTGTGTTCCCAGCACTCTGAGCATGGATTTCCCTGCTGGTAAGGGTTCCAGCAGTTAAACGCCAAAAGCTGAGATTTAATTAATTTAGAGCAGGGGAGGAGAGGTTGGCTTTTGTATCAGATGAGAGGAGCGGATGAGGTTTGATACAAAGAGCATTTCAAGTGGCCCTATGCTGGTTTCTTCCTCCTTTTCTCATGGAGAGGTTGGTGGTCTTATTTGCTCTTGGAGGCTGTGGGGAGCTTGAGAGCGAAGGGGAGATAATTACACATAGAAATAAAGCTGCTCTGGTGTCAGGACTATCTTTGTGGCCTGCTTATTAAAAGTCCATTAAAAAATAAGAATCCCACTGCTCCCTGGCTGATGGTCCCCTGGCAAGGGATATTCCTCATAAAGCTGCTACTTATTGTTAAAAAATCTCCTGCCAAGAGTAGGGGCTTCACATGATTACAGTTCCAGTTTGTCAGAAAACGGAGCCACCCGCTCCAAGGCAGGGCTCATGCTCCCGGCACACTGCCTTCTCTGGACTGAAGGGTGGAAGGTACCCACACCCAGGGGGTCATGATGCATAATATTAAGGCTCCTGCGCTTAAGATATTTCTAAAATAATCCTCTGTCTTTGTGTATGGAAAAGGCAATTTAACCCTGCAAGGGGGGAATTGATGGGAAGAGAAATAGCTTCCTAGTTGTCATTTCTCATTGGAAAGAAAGAAAAGAATTTGTGCCACGGTAAAAGAGTCTGATCCAATTGTCAGTGTACAGTAATAAGCATAAATTTGCATGAGATTGTAATGAAAGGCTCTTGTGCGGATGTGTCACCTCAGGGTCTGTGGCAGTCGGTCTTCAGGACATTTTCAGAATGACTCTCTGTGAACCCCCCAAATTCTATAGCAGGGGCACCAAAACTGAAGCACCATGTGCTTTGCCCTTTGGGAAGCTGTCTTGCTGGGCTGTGGGAGCACAAGCATTGGGCTGAAAGCAGGCTGGATGGAAAGTGACCCTATTTCAACATAATTATTCCGCTTGGAACGTGAGGTTTTTATTCCAGAGTGAATTTGCTTTGATTTTGGAGTAGTGTTGCCCGTGTGGTAGTGGAGTGGCCACAGCATGCCAGATATGCTTCCTACGGTGGTGCTGAAGAATTCCTGGGGGAAAAACCCATGGGGCTCCCATGCAATGCTGGGATGGGCAGGCGAGGGGCCATCCCGCCAGGCACAGCCATCGATGATGCTCTCTCCAGTGTCGGGTCGGTCGGCAGCAGCGATGGGCGGCTGGAGGAGCCGCCTGCCCGCCCTGGGGATGACTCAGAGGGGGATGAAGTCATGGTGGACGGACACGGCCCGCCGGACGTGCCGTCATGCCGGTCCCCCTCGGCGCTGCTGTCAGACGGTGCTCACGTATTCCCTGGCGAAAGGGCCCCGTGTGTTGGCCTTGAAGCTTTCGAGGACTTGCTCCGTGGCACCCGGGGGACTGGAGCCGCCCAGACCCCCCTTCCTCCGCCGAGAGCGGTGCCAGAGCTGTGCTGGCAGGGCGGAGACCCACGGTGTGACCTGGCCGGGCGGCCAGCGCTGTCCCCTGCCAGGCCCGACAGCCTTTCCCAGGCCCACCCTCTTCCCTGCCCCCTGCCAAAACCCAAATTGAATTATCCATCCCACCGCTGTCCCGCCCTCCCCAAACACAAACCATTCCCCTCACCGACGCAGATAAACAGCCCCAGCCCAGATTTGTATAAACAACCCGTTTACTTTTTTGGCAGAAGCGCATCCCAGCAGGGTCTGGCCAGGTTTGATATCTCATGGGTCCTGCAACCTCAGGAAAAATCTGGCCAGGCAGGTTTCTCTGGCCATCAGCAGCCCTGTTGCAGGGGCTGGCAGGGCTCAGGCTTCCAAATAGTGCCTGCACCCTGTCCCCAGTGCAGGAGCAGAGCTCCCACCAGACTCCAGCCTTGCCGTGCCATCACCTCCCCTCCCTCCACGAGGATCAAGTCCAAAGCTCATCAAACTGCTTCTAACACTGCAAATTGTGCAAGTGCCCCTGCTTCAGTAACCACAGCAGCTAATGAGAGGAATGATACTTGTTTCTGGGAAGCATTTGATCTTCATCAGTCTGGGGAGTGGCTTCTTGTTAGTGACAAAGGGTTTGACAACTCTTTCAGATGCAGGGAGATACTTGTCACAAAATCCTGGTGAAATAATACAGCACATGGTACATATGCAGCCCTGGATGTGGCCAGTAAAGTTTGTGTCACAAATACCAGCAAATTGTTCCACAGGCATTTAAGGCTGTGCTGACTAGGGCTGTATTTAAAACAGCACTGGAATTATCCGTGGGTGATCAGGGGCAGTCTGTGATGGAGTGGTTTTCCTGGTTGGGAATGGTGCCAGGGATGCCAGCACTGGAGCATGGGTTCATCTTCTGCTGATGGGATGTCACTGCTGGGACATAAAAGAGCTTGAATTTGGCTCATTTTTTGGACAAATCTGCAGTGTGTCAGGGCTGCTGGTGGCCAGGGAAACCAGGCTGAGGCTGCAGGACCCATGAGAAGTCAAAACTGGCCAAATCCCGTGGTCCTGGTCCCCCTCGAGTGCAGCCCCACGGGGAGAACATCTCACAGAGCATTAATCCCATGGGTGCTGTGCATGTGCTACTTGGTACAGGCTGTCGCTCTTCAAACCTGCGGTCACAGGTGGGGTTTATATTGGGGTGCCTGTGCAGGGGAGGTGGGTGAGGTGTGAGATACAGTGGTGCTCGAGCTGACAGCAATCCTGTAACCCTCCCTTGGCACCTGCTCTTTTAGTCTGGACTCCAGTTGCTCCCAACTCTGTCCCCCAGGGATGCCCTGTAAGGTGCATGGTGCTTGTTCCCCCATCACAAGGGTGCAGCAGCTTCCCCCACCACCTCTCCAGGCCACACAATCGGGCAAACACAATGGAAACTCGCATTCCTGAAATCTCAGCTGCAGTTTTGGGGGTGATTTAATGAGAATGATGTGGCCATATTTGGGAAAAGAATCGAAGAATGCATCGCCACAGGAGGATGGCTGCTTGGTCCCTGGGTCCCCACACAGCCTGCTGGCAGTGCAGGGACAGCAGGGAGACCTGTAGGCTCAGAGCAGGGACAAGCACTGGCAGGCAGGGACACCCAGCCACTTTCCTCCAGGGTAGCACCGGCACAGGCTGCCAATGGACCACTTGCTGATGGACCCTTTGGCCCCCCAGCCGGGCTCTTCCATGCTGCTTGATCACATCTGCAGGTAGCAATAATAACATAGTCACTTCGGGGAGGCGAACCTCCTCATTCTGGTTGACCTCCAAGTTGGGACTCGTGTTTCTCCAGCAGCAGGTCGATGTGTCCTCGCAGCGAATGCCCCACCACACCAGTGCCCACGTGAGTACTCCTCAGGACAGGGTTTGGGATCCAGCCTGGGCTTTACTGAGCCCAGTGAGGGACCTGCAGCATCTTCCTGGCAGGATGTAGAAGCTGCTGGATTTTGGGATGAGTTGTTTTATCTGTTGTTATGGCCCAGGTTTGACTAGGAATGAATGGGAAATAGGTCATTCCTAAGCTGCTTTCTAAAGCAGGCACAGCTGAAAATTCGGGAGGAGTCTGCTTCCATGAGGATACAGGGCTTGCTTTGCCCCTGGTTGTCTGTGGCGTGCATGGATGCTGCTCTGTGTCCCTCAAACTGCTGACCCAGCACCTTCCTCTGTTGACAGGGCTCGGAGAGGGGTCGGCATGTGGCCGGGGGGAGCAGGGTAAAGCAAACCACAGGGAAGAGAACACACGCGTTCCCTGCCTGGGACAGAGTGGGGGCTCATCTCTACTGCTTCCAAATGTTACGCTCTCTTCCCCTCGGGTCATTTTTCCCTTCGCAAGCAATCAAATCACTTTTTAAAAAACTCAGCAGCAACCCAGAAAAGAAACATTTCCTCTTATGGAAAAGCCCTCGGTGATTCAAGGAGGGATCCAAGCGAGCAAGGTCCTGTAAAAATCACTTCAGTGCTTCACTGGGATCATGGAGTGAGCAGTGGGAAGGTGGCAGTGCCAGCTGTGCTGGGCTGAGCCACACAGGGCCCTGGTGAATGGCTCCCCTGCCCAGCCAGCTCCCAGCACTGCCCAAGATGAACCCACACTCAGGTGCGAGCAATGGGCATGGTTGTGCAGGGTCCAGCATCACTGCAGTTGCACAGCCAGCCCCTCCTCACCCTTGACATGCTGCTTGCCCTAAGACCAGTAACCTGGGAGATGGCACAGGGCTTTCCTATGGCATGGCAGGGCAGCCTGGCTGTGACTGCCAGCGCTTTGCTGCTGGCACTGGCCATGTTTTGTGGCCTGTGGTGCCAGAGAGCTGCACTGGCAAGTGTGTGTGGGGCCTGTCCTTGTCTCCCGGGATGGAGGGCACGGCTTTGGCGTTGTCCATCTCTGCCACGTGAAGATTGTGGTTTGCAGAGTTTGTTGTTTGCCATCAGAGGAACAGCCCGGCTCGAGGCCATTGCTGTTGGAGCCGGACCGAGTGAGCCCCGTGCTCTCTATCATTCTTATCAAATCTGAGCCTGGCCCTTTGATTTTTTTGACTTGCTTCTGCAGCCAACAGCATCAAACCCAGCCCCGGGACACAAGCAATCAAAGCCAAGTCACCGGCAGACATTCTTCTTCCTCTCCTTGTTGTTTTGGCAGCGGCTTGTTTTGCTTTGTGGTTTCTCCCATGAGCAGAGGGTGCCGTGCGCGGTCGTGAGAAGCCAGGCTGTGTGGCGGTAGGTGGCAGTGAGGCCTGAGGCATTCCAGACCATTGGATCAGAGGCTCCAGGCCCTGAGAGTCAGTTACATGACACACATATGTATTCCGAAGCTGTCCTCCCTGTGTTCCGTGTCCAGACTGCCTCAAGGGGTGGTAGGGAGGTGTGGGGAGCAGTGTTTGCAGTGGCCGTGCAGTATCAAAGCTCAGCTGTGGGTGCTTCTCCCTCTGCTGCGGCATTGGCAAGTGGGGAAGGAAGCTCCATGGGGACTTCGGGTGCCTGAGCAGTGTGGTGGCTAAAGAGGCTGGTGCTGCAGGTGCTCAGTGGCCAAGTCCCTGCCCTGGCTCTCAGTGGTGTAACCTGCCAGAGTGAGAGTTTGAAAGCAGGTGGAAGGATGGATGTAGGTGGTGGAGATGATGATCCCGAGCTATGGCTGTGCCAGCCCTGTTCCTAGCAAAGATGCCTTGCACAGAATCTGTGGGGCTGGAAAGAGGGGTGAGAGTCAAGTGCCAGGTGCCCAAAGGGCAGTGCATCCTGCCCCGTGGTGCCATTTCAGGATCCCATGGGATGTTCAGGAGGCACCCATGCATGCCTACAGCCGTGGCAGCTGTGCTGGGGCTCCTGGAGAAGCAGCAAAGCAAACTCCAGGCATTTCTGGCCAGCGTAGAGTCGGCCTTTTGTCTTCAGCTTATCTCGAGCTGGTTTTAATTTGCAACTCCCTGATTGCGTGCAATGACCTCGGCCTGAGCCTGCTCTGCAGCTGAGTGCCCGGAGAACATCATAAATGCCGTTGATCTGAAGTCACCCGCGGGAGAAGTGAAGAGCTGGCGGCCTGCACACGGGACAGGCGGCACAGCCGAGTGGGTGCTCCCTGCTGCCAGAGGGCTTGGGGCTCACGCTGGTGGGATGTAGCTCCCTCCTCAGTCTCTGTCAAGGCAGACTTTGGTGTGACATGCTGGGGAGAGGGTTGGCATGTGTCCCTGTGCTGCCGCAGTGAGCCTGTGGCGAGGGTGCAAAGCCGCTTTTGAGCACAAACTCTGCAACTCACTGCCTGCAGTGCCTGAGGATGGACTTGAGTGGCACCAAAACCAGGTGCCTCACAGCTCAGCCTGGCATGCATGGCTCCCTCTACACTAGGGTATACAGGGCTCGTGGCTTGCTCCCTCCTGATTTAAGGAACAAACAGGAGCCAGTGGTTTTCCATGGCGTGTTCATCTCCCATAAGAGCTCAGGGCACTGTAATGATGGAAGGGGAGGATGCACCTGCTGGCAGCCAAATGGCGTCCCCTGAGTAGCCAATCTGGACTTGAAACCTGGCATGGGAGAGAAGGAGATGCCGCCCCAGCGGCACTTGGGCTCAGGGACAGGCTCTCTCACAATGCCATCACAGTGACCTGTTCCCCACCAGTGCGTCCAGCAGCAAGCAGTGTGGTTGGGGTTGGCAGGAGCTGGTGGTTCTGGTGCAGGAACTGGACTCCCAGAGATGACCTCATCCCTGCTGGCAAAAGTGGTGTTTTGGTGCATGTTTTGAGGGTGCCGTGGCACAGGGAGTGAGAGGGGACCAGGGAAGGGTGCGGGTGCCTCAGTTGCAAGGTGCACGATCCAATGGTTAACGCTGGGATGTCCTGTGGGCAACAGGGAGGTCCCCTGTCCCTGGTCCCCTGCCACAGCCTGACACATCTCACCACAAAGGGGATGGGGAAGACAGCAGTCTTTTTCTGAAGGCTTGCAAGTTTGGAAAATAAATAGCCCTGCACTGTAGGTTAAGCTTGGCATCCTGGCGGATTAATCACTCTGGCTGCAGCCAGCACTGAGAGCCCCGGTGACGAGAGCTGTGGTTTATAGATGATGATTCATCGACTCGACTTAGAGCGACCACGTTATTCCAGCAGATTGCAAAATCATAAGAGGAATGTTGTGGTTAGTTTACGGCTTAACTATGCAAATCGTCAGGAAGCCTTCAGAGCCGGAGAACGTAAGGCACAGCGCGCCCGGATGGCTGGGCGGTGAGCAGGGGCCGGGAGCCGGCGATGGGGCTGTCGGGTACCGGCCGCTCGCGGGAGCCGGGGAGCGGGGAGGTGAGTGATTTGGGGGGAGATGCGGGTCCGGAGCTGGCGGTGAGCGTGCGAGCGGGGCACTTCGGAGGCGAGGGACGCGCTGCCGGCTGGGAAGGGGTTTCTGGCTGGTTCCACCGGCTCCGTGCCCAGGCGAAGGCGTCTCCGGCTGGGCTGGGGAAGGGCGAAGGTGGGGAGTTGCTTCCCCCACCTCCTCCTGCCCTCCCGTCCTGCTTCCAGAAGCAGGCAGTGCCTCGGCAGAGGAAGTAAACAGAGTGGGAGGAGCTGCACCTCTTCCTCGCCGGGGCTTTTTCCCAGCAAGTCCCGCTGCCAGGACGCGCAGCAAGTTGGTCCGTTCTCAACCGGGTCAGCATTTCGGTGTCCGGGTCCTACCTGGAAGCCGGTGTCTCGCTAAAGTGCGCTTGGAGGCGAAGCTTTATTGCAGCTGAACTCCTGGTGACGTGCCAGCCGATGGAGCTGGCCGGGCAGGGCGAGCCGTGTCGCTCCGGGTGGGAGCCGGGCGCTGGGGGAGCGTGTGTGCCTGCGGCGGGCCCCGGCCCCGGGAACGCGCTGTTCCCGGGAGGAATGGCAGCGCTCTGCGCCGCTCCAGCTGCTCCGGGGCCGGCGGGAGGTTGGGGCAGAGGTGAGCAGGTGTTTGTAATTACGGAGCAGCTCGGGTCGGAGCGCGGGGAGCGGAGGAGGCCGCCTGTCCCCCTGGATTCGGGGCAGGGTCGGCCTCTCGCTCACGCGTCCCGTGTCCGATTTTGTCCTGGGGCCTTTTTAAATAAACAGGATGTGTCGGCAGCAAAAACAAGCAGCAGCGATGCTGAGGAGGAGGAAGGGCGGTCCGGGGTTAGAGCGTCTGACCTGGGAGGGAGGGACAGCCCTGCCCTCTGCCACAGGCATCTTCCCTGGCCTCGGGCACATCCCTTCACCCTCTTGTGCAAGGTGGGGAGCATGTACTTGGTTTGCCTCCGGGAGGTGGGGTACCTCATCTCCACGGTGGCAGGGATGTAGGTGGAGAGAGATTTAAGCTTGCCAGGAGCTGAGCAGTTTTGGTGCCAGCCTTTGGTGTGTCCGCTAAGGGCTGACCCACCTGCCAGTCCACCTCTAGCCGGGGTGGCATGAATCAGAGGGAAACATCAGCTGGTAATTGGGGAAGCATTTCCTGGCCCGTCACGCTTTGGGATGGCGTCCCATCCCTTGAATCATCCAGAGCTGGTCGGTGTCCAGCACTAAGAATAGCTCCCCACACACCGCAGGGGCAGCGCGCGCCGGGAGGGGAGACCGGACAGCTCGTGGGTTCCCGGCTGTGGCTTTCCTGGCACTGTGCCATGCTATGGTCCGGTTCTGATGCCAGTCTGAGGTTTGGGGTAGAGCATGTAGCATGGATGGACTATGGTTGATCGCTAGGGGACTGTCCCATTTGTGTCTGCCATTTGTAGCTGAGCTCCCAAAGGGCTTCATTCAGGACCCCGGGGTGCCCTCTCAGGGCTCTGGGTGCTGCAGACAGCCCCACAGTCTCCAGCCCAGCAGGTACCCATGGATGAGATGTGAGGTGGCATTCTTGAGCATGGCTGGGAGGTTTGGGGGGTGCCCTGCCATGCAGCCAAGCTCTAGCACAGGAGATAGGCCATCACCGTGGGCTTGCCAGGGTTCAGATCAGCATTTGGCTGGGAGCCTTCCTCAGATGAAGACATGAGCACAGCCATGGGTGTAGAGCTGGGTCAGTTTTCCCCACTATACCTGGTGGTGACAGTGCTGCCCATTTTAAGTATTTCTCCCTGGCAGGAGAGGTCTGACAGGTGAGACCTATCCTGTCTGTCCTGCTGGGTGCAAGGTGCTGTGCCCACCTGGTTCTTGCTCCTCGCATCAGACACCCACCCGTGGCTGGAGCAGGGCAATCACTAGAGGGCATCCTTGGATCAAGATGTGTCTCCGCACTGGGAGAAGCCCTAATTTGGTGTCCTACCAGGCTGGGCTTGGAGGAGAGAGATGTGCAGTGGCCCACTGAAGCCAGATCAGGGGGTTTGCCCATCCTCATCATGACAGAGCTTGGCAGATGCTTCTTTGGGGAAGCACCTGTGTTGCAGTGTGAGCTGCTGCGGCCACTCACATCTCTCCCTGCCTTCTCACTCATGCGTTTGCAGGCTGGCACAGGGAGCTCCTTGGCATTACTGCCATCCCAGCCTGTTCCTCTGGGGAAAAGCTGCAGTGACTGCTTGGGCTGACAGCCCCCTGTTTCAAACAAGTGCAGAGACAAGATGATGCTGAACCTTCCCCTGGGAGCTGCGCCAGCCTGATGTTGGGGCAGGGACTTGTAGAGTCATGGCTGGCTTTAGAGCTGGAGGTGAGCTGTGATCTCTGGGATGCAGGGTTTCCTCCATCCCTCAAAAAAAAAAATATTTGCAGTGGAGTGGTAGACATACTGCAAACCTTGTATGGGCTCCCCTCCTTTGCCAAAACTTTTGGTGAGGGGAATGTGTGTGGGTGGTGATGGCCAGGGCTGGGGCAGAGCCTGCCTCTCTGCCTGCTTGGCCCTTGGAGGCTACAGCCCTCACCTCATGGGTGTCTGTCTGAGCTGAACCCAGCTCAGTTTACTATGCCATGACTCAGAGTCAGAGAGTTCAAGGCAACACCGGGGAAATGCGCGTGACGGATGCCCCTTGCTCCTCCGCAGCCAGTGAGTTTCCCACCTCTCTGTCCCAGCAGGCTTGTCCGCTGCCCTCCTCCTTCTCCCCTGTTTTGCGGGCTGGTGAGGGCAGTGCCTGGTATGCTGGGTATGACACTTGGCCAGGAGACAGTCCATTCCCCAAGCCTTAGCAGTCTGTGGGCTTTGGAAGATCGTAAGCAACTGAGTGCTCATCCCAAGTGTTCCCTGGCTTCCTCTCCTCTGGGTCCTCTTGGCCTTGGATCCCATGGAACCATTCCGGGGGTGCAGTGGGACCGTGAGCTTGATGCATTGTGGTTCTGTTCTGGCAAGGAGGTGCTGCAGGGGCTGGCTGAGCATGTCATGCATGTGGGGATCCTGATGGCACAGCTGCCACCCCCCCCCAGACAAAGAGGAACTGAAAGTCCGCAGGGTTTCAGTGATGGCAGTGCCTGGATTTTAAGGGCTTTTGTTGAACTGGAGCCTGAAAGAATCAGCAGTTTTCTTGTTAAACTGCTCCATTTGACAGCTCCACGCTTCTCATTTTAGCGCCAGCCTGTGGGGGCAGAGAGCTTCACTTGCACCCTGTGCTGCTGCTGCAGGGATGCTCATGTTCAAAGCAGCCTCCTAGTTCTGCAGATTGGTGACATGCCAGTCCCATTGGCTCCCAGGATGCAGGGACACCTTGTCCACACTTGCTCTATGGCTGTGTGCCAGCCGTACCAGGCTGCCTGGGATCATACTTTCTGCTAATAAATCCACTTTAAGGCAATTTCCCCCCTGTTACATCACCAAACCCTTTCCCTAGTGGTGGAAGCCCTGCAGCCTGGGCAGGGACCGGGTGAGCCCGGGTGGGTTTCCTGGAGCAAGCAGCCTTGCATTAGCCAGGAGCAGGATGGTTTAATAAATCATTTCCGTCTCTAATTTCTTGTTCTCTATGCAATGCCTCTCATTCGCTGGTTGCCAGAGGGAAGGGAGGTCAGGGGAACCAGGCCTCCCCAGCAACCTCCTTCCTGCAGCTGTTGAAACAAAATCCAGAACTATAATAATCACTGTGTCCCTCCCTGGGGTACTGGGGTGCCTTCAGTCTGAGCGGCAGCAGCAGTGTTGGAGTGGTTGGGCACATGGCTTTTGCAGAGGATGCCAGGTAGTACAGAGTGAGCAGGGAGTTGGGTATTTCCACTGCTTGGTGATATGGAGTCACAAACTTTCCCCATGGGCTGTGTCAAATGCTTGGGAAAAAGATCACAGCATTCATATTGCTGATCCTCGGGGTGTCACTGGTGCCCCTGTCTCCTTCATGCTCCAGCAAAATGCATCCCACTGGCTGCAAATCACCACCCATGTGGCTAAGCCATGGTCTGCAGGAACAGGGGAGTTGTTCTCACCCCCCTGCCTTACCCCTGCATCAGATCCTCTCTTGCTGCCTGATCCCAAGGGAGCTGCCGGGTCTGTCCCGCTGCCTGGAACAGGAGCCAGAGTGCAGCTGCCTTGGCTGATCCTGAACCACCTCTGATCTCCCCGGAAAGCTTTTGGCCCCTGTGGCCTCCAGCAGTGCTCTGCCTGCACCCTCTGCCTGCAGCTCTTTCCTCTTGGCCGCTCGCCCCCTGCATTGTTTTGTGGCGGTTGTTTGGGTTGGCCCAGGTGTTGCCATGTGTCTGCCTCAGCACTGAGGGCTTGGTTTATTTTATGTCCCTTGTTTTGCAGCAGCAGCAAATGCCCCGGAGCAGCCAAGATGAGAAAGATGAAAAAGAGAAAGAAAAAGAGAAAGAGGGAGAGAAGGAGGAAGACAAACAGGAAACAGAAAATGACAAAGAAGAACTGACAAAGTAAGGACAACCATCCCTGCCTGACTCCAGTGAGAGCTGGGCATTGGGCTGGGTCTGCATCAATGGGATGAAGTGGTGGGATGCAGCATGGTCCAGAGCTACCTGACCCTGTGCAGGATCGTGTGCGCCCACCTCACCTCCTCCACAGGGAGGGAAAGGCATAGCCTCCTCCTCATTCCTCTTCCCTGCTGCTCCCAAACTGGGAAAGCAACTCAATACGCTTTTTTTTTTTTTTTATATATCAACCCAATCAATCTGCAAAGCTCCTCTGATCCTCTAGCTTGTTTTGTTGTTAGGGGAGCCTCTGGAGCTGGAGGAGCAATTCGGGCGCAGTGGAGCGCGGCACTTCACCTTTAGTGTTATTGATGTCAATGTGAGCACTCCCAGATGAAGGGCTCCAGCCAGCCCTGCCTCCCTCACGCCGAGCATCAGTGCCGTGGCAGGGAAAGGTTGGCACGCAGACCGCTCGCTATCTGTAATGGGCTTAATACTTGGTTTAAAAGAACATCTGGCTTCATTATATCTAGGCTGCAAAGACATTTACCAGCAGGTCCCTTTCAGGAAGATAAATGAGGAGGAGGCAGGGATGAATTTGAATGGTCTGGTATTAAACCTGTCTCCGTCAGGTCTCTGCGTGCACTTGGTGGTGGAGCTGCAGCCAGCTGCAGAAAGAAAACCCCACCACAAATCACCCCACCTCCAATCCCGGCCGGGAAAAGAGCCTGCGTCTGCAAAAAAAAAATGCAGACCTGCCCCCCCAAAGACCAACAAAAAAAAAAAAAAAAAGAAAAAAAACCCAAAAAAACATCCCCTAACACATGCAGAGAAATAATTGCTTGACCTAAAAATCACATCAACCCAACAACCTTTTTTTTTCTTTTCTCCCTGTTTTTGCAGGGACAAGAACGACGACACGTCCGGGGAAGACAATGATGAGAAAGAAACAGTCACCTCCAAAGGTCGCAAAACTGCCAACAGCCAGGGCCGGCGCAAGGGCCGCATCACCCGCTCCATGGCCAACGAAGCCAACAACGAGGAGGCAGCCACGCCGCAGCAGAGCGCAGAGCTGGGTAGGTGGCAGGGCACGGGGGCACCTTGGCAGGGCTTTTGGGGTGTCTGTTGTGCTGGGATGTGACATCATCCTGCTCTGCCCCCCCCCCAGCTCACAGAGGAGGGGTTTCCTTCATGAAATCCTTCTTTTTGGAGAGCAGCAATGAGGTTTTTTCTATCCCGTGAATTACTCAGCGTGGTTCACTCAGTTAAGTGGGGGCATTTGTGCAAGCCCAGGCTGTCCTGGCTGACTGGGTTTTATGGCCTCCAGAGGGAAAGTGTTGCAAAAGAGCAAAGGGGAAGCCGTCAGTTTTAGCAGTGCCTTGGCTGGGTTCCTGCAGGGCTCACGTCCCTCCTGCACCCGGAGCTGTTTCCCTCTGCAGCTTCTCGGGCTTTGAGTACCCTCAACCTCCGCACGGAACCCTGCTCTGGCTCTGCCCGCTCAGGCTTGCCTGGGTCTCTGCCAGTTCTGCCCTCTGTTTACAAATTTGCCTGGAGCCTGAGCAGCTGCAGCCTGTGGGATCTGTGTCCCCTTGGCTTTGGGCATTGGGCTGGTCCATTTCCACCCATAACTGAGGAGGCAAAGGGTGTAATGTGGCACCCAGGGACCGCACCAGCCTGGGCCACATGTGGCAGTTGGCCATAGCCGTGCCATGCTGCCATGCCTGTCTTGGACTAGATGGGAATTCATGGCAGCATCCACAGCCCCATGTCAGGTGCATCTGCCTCTCGCGTCTGCAGCATCAGTAGTGTCCACCCTGGGGAACAGCTCCTGTATTGACTTAGAGAAGCGGATGCATCGAGGAATTTGGATGATTTTCCTATATTTTCTACTCTTATCAAAGTACAAAATTATTGCTGTGCTACCTAAGGCAGGTAAAAATAAAAGCAGGGTGACTCCTCACGGTTTCCTTGCTCTGCAGTTTCTTGCTTGTGCTGTTCCATGTGCTATAAATCACGCGGAGGTGTTTCGCCTCCCTGTTCTCTGCTGACAACTGGCTGAAGCCTTGATTGCGAGCGCTCTGTTTTCATACAGGCGATATAAATAGTCCCCAGCACAACGGAGCCCTGCTCTCTCCCTCCAACTTGTTCAGCAGTGCTGCAGAGAAGCAGCAGATAATGCCAATAACTTAGATGGGATTTTTTTATCCCAACATCTCAGAGTCCTTGATAAACTTCTGCGAACACAGAGAAAAGGCTTTAGACCATGTTAAATTGGGAAAAAGGAATGGATCAATTCCAGTGACATATCTGAGCAATTGGTTTCACTTTATGTCTCTCCAATAGCGCTTTAATTTAGGTTGGCTAAGAAAGTTATTGCATTTTAAATACCAATTGAACATTAAAAAACAACACAAAACCGTATTGTGGTTTAACTGCAGCGTGCCGGAGCTCCCTGTAGGCATCTGTTTCATAACTGCGCAACCTCAGTCAATGCCATTAATCAAACCAAACGGGCCGTTTCTGTGACATTTCTTTACCATACAATAACAGCCATCACCAGCTGAGCCAAGGGCCGGCACAGCACTGGGGACACTCACTTTTACGTAAACGAGTGTCGTGGCCCCGGCTCTGCCCGCAGCCGGGGGAAGCGGTGAGGTATTGATTTCCCTCCCTCTTGGCTGGTGTCCCGGGGGGGACACGGCGTTTCTGGGGGAGGCAGTGGCCTGCGCTGTCTTCCGGGAGATGACACCTGCAGTCGTGCTCAGCCAACTGTGAAGGAGACTCTTTTGCCCAATGCTGTGGGCATCGGAGCCCACGTTGTCCTCCCACGGGGTCTCAGCTTCCTGTAGAGCTTCTTGGAATATTCTTCCTTCTCTTCTCGCCTGTATTCTTTATCCTGGACCTATCAGCCTGCTTTCCATTTTGAAAGGACACTGTCAAAACATCTCTCATCACTGTTGAAATAATGCTTTGCCTGTTGTTTAGAGTAATCACCCCTTGGCAGCCTGAGCCGGAAATCTGTTTCCTTACCGAGTTGTTTTTTGCCTCTGACTCACACCCCGGTTTGTTATTGTAGGGTTTGCTCTGTGCCAGGCTGCCAGCGAGACTGGTGCATAGTGAGGGCTTTATGCAGGACCTTGGTGTCCCGAGCACCACGCCTGGGGTGGGGGAGAGGGGCAGCATCGGATGCTGACACCCCTCTCCACCTCTCCTGGCTGGAGCAGCGTGTTCCCTTGCGATGGGCACTGCTCCGGGCAAGCCCCCGCCGCTGCTGTAAGTGGCTCGGAGTTGTTGTCCAAGAGCCCGGTGATGGCAGAGAGGGAGACCGCGGTCACACACAGCCAACACCCTTGACAGATGCAGTCAGCCAAAGTCTCCACTGAGGTGACGCTTTTTCTCTGTCTGTGCTGAGGGTGACGGTCCCACCCTGTGTCTGCCACCTCCAAAGCACACAGCCACAGCGGCTCCATCTTAGGTACCTGTTGTTGGGCCAGAGTGCGTGGCACCAAATTGGCAGGAAATCTGCTGCCACCCTCGAGCCATCTGACTTTGCTTCCAGGACTGAAGTGGAGGTTTTGCATCACTGAGGCAAATCCCAAGGGGATGCTGTGCATGGGGTACTGTGCATGGAGAAGCCTCAAGAGCCCGCACCATGACAGCCTTCCTTGCGGAAGCACTTCTGCACTGCACGGGGTTTTGTCATGCCTCCAGGGAACAGGGCATGGGACAGGGTTTGAGTGTTGGGACATCTCCTCTGAGCTCACTGGGCTTGCTGGGTCGTGCTCACAGCTGACTTCTCTTTTTCATTCTTCCTTCTCAGCTTCCCTGGAAATGAATGAAAGCTCTCGCTGGACCGAAGAGGAGATGGAGACGGCTAAAAAAGGTGAGACACTCATTTTCTTTCTCCTGTTGACTGTGCTGGAGCTAACCCAGCAATCAGGGATGGATGGTGTCTGACTGCTGATGTCAGTGCAGGGTGGTGGGTCCTGAGCTTCAGGGCCAGATCCTGCCTGTCCTGCTGCTGGTTTGTTCCCAGTGTGCCTCAGGGAGGGTTTGAGGAAGGCAGGTGGTGGTGCAGGGAGTGTGCTCAGCTTCTCTGGCCCCAGGAGCTGTGCCAACACCAGGGATGTCTGGACCGTGGCTGGAGCCCGTGTGTGTCCCATGAGGCAGGGCTTGGCTGTAGGAAATGGGGAAGGCACTTTGCCTGTTGCTTTTTGGAGCTGATGGTGCCTGTAGCCTGTAGTTTCACTGCTCTTTGGAGCCTCATGCCTTCGCTGTGACCTTTTCCAGGCACACAGAGAGTGTCTGCCTGTGTTCACAGCTCTGGGATTTAAGGAGAAGACAGTGAACCCCAACACTCCTCAGGCACGTGTTGGGGAGCCCTCAAAAGCCAGGGCTGCGGGCAGCACGGGGTGACTTTACATCCTGGAGCTGATTCAGAGCCTTTGCTGAGACCGTTTTTAAAAAGTGCTGAGTGTAGCAGAGACCTTCTTGCCACTTCCCCTCCTTGTGCCGCTCCTGCGCCAGCTCGTTCGCTGCTTTAATTTTTTGCCAAAGTCACGTCCTGTTGATGGGCTGTCGAGCTCACGTCCCCAGCCCGTGCATCCCGCTTGCGTCGCTGCCGACTCTCCTGGCCCGGAGAGTATTGTAAATGGGAAATTAAAATGGAAATGAGTGCCATTCGGGGATGGCAAAGGCAAACAGGCGTGTTAGCAAGTTCGGCTCTGCTTGGAAAATGCACCTGCTGCCGGGATGGTGATTACACGTTCTGGAGCGCCGGCTGCCCAGGTGCCGATGGGAGCTGTGGACTTGGATTACTTTGCCTGTGAATATCCCGAAGTGTTTGGCTCACTCGCCTTTAAGCTGTTCCAACCCTCTTTACAACCCTGTGCCAATCCTGCGCGTTGCTGAGCGAGGCTCTCTATAGTCGCAAAACTTAATAGATAGACTTTAATCAAGGAAACTGGCCGGGGGCCAGGTATGGGGTGAGCAGGTGCTGGCAGGGGAGGGTCGTTGGAGGGATCTTTCCCGAGCACGGCTTTGTTTTGGAGATCAGCATCTGGTTGTTAAGAAGTGCCTCTTGTTTTATGCTGAATGCTGGAGGTGCGCTTAAGGAGTCTTAAAAGCAGCTGCCAAAGCCTGTGTGAAGGAAGGATGGAGCGTGGGAGCACGTAGCACTATTCCAGCCCAGGGGCCAGGAGGGGGCAGGGAGATTTGCTGGTGTAAAGCCCAATGGCTGATGTTTCCCCCTTCCTTACAACCTGGGAAACTGAGATTGCAACACCAGACTTCTACAGAAAAGCCAAAATCCCCCTTGCCAGGAAGCAGCCGCTTTAATGCTTCAAACTGGCTCTGTCTGGCATTTCCAGGGACCTGCGTGGTGGGGGTTTCCAACTCACAGTGACTGTGAAACTCCGGAGGTAGCCTCAGAGGCTGGAGGAGGCGGCGGCAGAGCCTGCTGCCAGCACGGCTGGGCAGGAGCAGAGGAGGTGGTGGCCTGCACCAGGTGGGCTCAGAGACATGGGCACAGTCCTCCTCACCATAAGGGCTCAGCCGCCCCAGCCACACTCCTCCCTGTACTGGTACCAGTCAGAGCCCGTAGCTGGCTGATTTAGGGAGTTAAACAAGCAAGATGTGAGTCCCAGGGAAAGTCAGCCCTACCACCCTGGGGTGTTTTGGCAGATGGGGAGGGTGACTGCTGCTCCCAGCACCTGTCAGGCGGGAGATCAGCCGGGCCTTGCTGTCCCTCCTCAGGGACAGCATGAAACTCCATGTCATTTGTGCTCAGGGAGGTGAGAGAAAACAGCCGTAGGACAGGGAGACACCAGAGTCGCCTGTTCTCCAGTCACAGAGCTGCACAGGGAGTTTCCAATCAGGAGAAGGCAGGACTGCGTCTGCTGGGAGAGACAGTAAAGGGGAGTACCATGTTATTAAACTTAAATAGGGGAACAAAAACCCAGCAAGAGGAAAGTTCTTGCTTAATGACACTTTTATTACGCAATAAAATTCGATTCAGTAGTCTGTCAAAATGTGCAGAGATTGGTGTCATGATGGGGGAAGGTGTTTTTCTGATATTATCTCCTTGCGCCGTGGCTGTGATCCTTACAGCAGGAGGTTTTGATATAACTGGAGTTGCTCGAGGATTTCCCCCTTCCCTTCCCAAGCCGGGAAGCGGGCAGCACCCACTGCTTTGCCGCCGGGCAGGGTGCAGAGGCATTCAGCAGCAGGATGGGGCTGCTCCTTAAAAGGCAATGTTTAGGCAGCTCCTGCCTTTGGGGGACCCACCAGAGGAGTCCACGTAGGCAGGAGTTCGAGGTAGGCTGGGAGTTTGCAAGCAGCGGGCAAGTGGAGCAGTGGGTGGGTTTATTGTCCCCCCAGCCCCTCCACTGAGTGTCACCACTTTTGCCAGCACTGCAGAGCAGCTGCGATAGCGCTGGAGCTGAACTCGGTGAACCGGGAGGTTTCGACATGACCTTTGTTAGTCTTTAAAGTCTGGTATCTGTTCTCGCCCCGCTCGGGGTTTTCCCCTGGGTGTCTAACAAGTGGTTTTGTTCTTTGAAGAGAGGCGGGTGGAAGTGGCAGGTTCTTGCCAAGGTCCTCCCATGCCTTGCCCAGGCTCTGTGCTCATTGTCCTCAAGACAACCTCGGGCTCCTTATGCCTTTTCCCAGGCTGAGAACATGGGAAGGCCACGGGATGGAGTCATTGTGATGAGGCAGAGGAGAGTTGGGCACAAATGTAAAATGCTGATGACAGTAACTGAATAGTTACTTTTGGGTAGCTGTAAAAAATTCCTTTGAATACCAAAGGCACTCTTTCAAAGGCTGATTTTCAGTGCTGCCAATAATTCATCTGAGTTTTGGACTGATCTGAACCATTTTTTTCCCCAGTTCTACTCTGTTCACAAAACTAAAATAAAGTAGATTTTTTTTTTAAATACTAATTTCTTCAAATTAAGGCACAACCAAACCCAGTGACAGGAAAGCCCATGTCAGAAGCCAGCCACCTCCCCATACCTTTATAGACAGGAGCTGGCTGCAGCACAGGTGATGCTGGGGAGCTGGCAGCTCTGTACCTTCCTCCTTTCATCTCCCTTGTGCTCATGTTGGAGCCTTCCCCTCTCCCATGAGAGATATTTACAACAGTAATAACCTGCTGATGGCAGTAAAAGTGGGCTGGAGAAACTGGTTTGCAGCCCATGCTGGTCACTGCATATCGTCCCTCTGGATGGCCTTGGGGTGGGATGTGCCTTGGGGTCTCCCACCCAGGTGTCCTCTGTCTAGGCTGGGTGCAAGGGTAGCTCAGAGCAAGGACAGACCAACCTGCCCATTCCAGTGCCCCCAGCCAAAGTGCCAGCATGTGCCTGCTCCGAGCAAGCCCTATGCTTGCCATAAAGTTTGTACAAATTTGGAAATTACTGGGATGGGGCAGATTGGGCGCCAAGAGGGCAAAACTGCGTCCAAGGTGTGAATTAGCCACACTTACCCTGCCTGAGGCTGTGGTCAGCTGCAGTCCCATCCCTGCCATCCCAGGCTGGGGCTTGGCTACCCTTCAGCCAAGATGTTACCCCTAGGCCCATGCCCGTAGTGCTGCTGTCTGTCATGCCCCTGGAGCTGCGCTTTCTGACACCATTGGCTGAACATTTCTTGAGTGTGTAGGAGCAAACTGTGAGGATTTGCTTAGTGAGTGTCAGTGAATGGAACACAAAAGGCCTGTCAGGAGGAACTGCTGGGTAATTACTATAATTTGCTGCCTACATTTTAATTTTGAGCATTATTTTTTCAACAATAAGGGAGCAGAAATAATATCCGAACGAGGTGAAGGGAGAGAGCTGGACCCACCAGCTGCGGCTGCTCAGTGTGTGCTCACTGTCATGCACTGGAGACTTGAGTGTCCCGGCTGGACAGGAGGTGATGGCACCTCTCCAGGAGCAGGCATCCCAAGTGGGACTTCTGTCCCCTCCTGTGATCAGAGAATGGGGGCACAGCACAAAAGGAGGGTTGTGATAGGAGTAGAAAAGCCAGGCAGGTCTGTGATCAGGGCAGAGGGCTTGATGTTTTGCAGCAGGTGGATGCTGCGGTCCAGGAACCGTCTCTTTCAAAGGGAAGACCTGGGAGCTGAAGGTCCCCAGCCAGGGACAGAGGAGAGGGAACATGGCAGTAGAGCTGAGATGGTCGGGTGTCCCAGCTCCATACCCACACCTTATTTGGTGGCACTGCCTCCCTCCAGAGAGGTGGCATGATGAGTGTGAAAGCTGCTGGGAGTTAGCTCCAAGCTGCCTTGTAGCCATGGGGCACATCAGAGGCCTGCTTGTATCCAGCTGCCAAAGGAGAGGTCCATTGGGAGTGCAGCAGGGTGATTCCCGTGTTGCCTTCCCATGGAAGGAAGGGCATCACCCTCCACGGTAGCGAGAGCACACCGAGCTGGCTGCCTGTGCCACAGTCCCTCCAGCAACACCCCAGCGCCTGCAGGGGTGTGGGCTCGCCCCTCACACACTGTCCCCTCTGCTTCCCTTGGCACAGCATCAGGAGCCTGGCATGCACCTGGCTCTGCCACCCACTGATCTGTGGCCCTGGAGAATTTACTCACCTCCCTGTGCCTTGGTTCTCCCACACGCTGCGAACCACCCCGAGGTCAGTGCGGGAAAGTGATGCCGACCACGCTTTCGGGATGCCCTGGGTGGTGTTGCTGACTCAGTAGTGCTGGTCGTTCTCCGGAATGGGATTGCAGCACATTTTGGCTGTGGTGTAGCCAGAACTGCCTCCATCCCCACTCCCAAGAGGGTGTGTGGGTGCAAGAGATACTGGAGCATCATACCAGGTACCGTCGGGTGTAGGGAATGATATCACTTAGGTTTTCCCCTATAACCTTGATCTGTTAATCCATGCAAACTCCCATTAAGGGACCCTTTTACGGGCTCTCTCCACCCTCACCAAGCCCTGGGTGGAGCAGGGCGGCTGTGCCAGAAAGCCTTGGAATGGCTCTGGTAAAAAAACCCAGCTGCAAAAAGCCAAGGGGGTGCGAGCCGACAGCCCTCGCCCGCTGCGCTGCCCCTCCGGGTTTCTTCTCTGTTCCCCGAGATGCCGAGCACGGTACCCCACTCTCCGAGCAGCTCTTCCTTCCAGCCTCCGCTTGCTGTACGGGAGCAGAAGCCCCAGTCCGCCCATGGCGAGACCGGTGCCAAACCTCTCCCCATCTCTCCTCTGCCAGGGCAGCAGCTGCAGGGCCGAGGTGTCCTGGGGCGCCACGGCACCCCGTCGGTGCGGCACTGGGCTCGCCGGCGCGCACGTCCCTAAAGAAAAGCGCCTTTGATTCACTTGAGAGCGGAGAAAACTATTAGCCAAGCTTTGTTTTCCTGGATCCCTCCCCCTGCTGCTGACATTCAGCCGAGAGCGAGGGAGACAGAAAGTGAGCGAGGGAGGGCGGGAGCGGGTGCCAAGCGCCGCACCCCTTGTCAGCTTGGGTCAGCGCCACGTTCGTTATTAATGCTCTGTCTAGAGGTCACATTCAGATGCAACGAGCCCCGGGTCAGCCAGAGGAACAGATTAGAGCTTGCTCGCTGCTCCGCCACATACCGACGGCACCGGCTCCCCGTCCCCGGGCTGGCAGGAGCGAAGCTGCCGCGTTCCCGCCCCTTCGCCTTTCTCCTGCCTTTTTTTTTTTGTTTTTAATTATTATTATTTCTTGGCAACGTCGGGCATCTCCTGAAACTGCACAGCCTCCCCGTAGCCCCAAGCTGCTGAGCAAGGAGGTGAGGTAGGGGAGAAAATACTGGCGGCGCTTCCATCCACCTTAACAACCGCGGCTGCAGACGGCTGGAACGCTCCGGCGAGCGAGCAGGAGGAGAGCGGAGAACGCTGTTCGCTCCGGAGGGAAGAGCGCTGGGGCCGGAGCATGTGTTCCCACCAACTTCTGCCATCGGGGTCAGGAGTCTGCCGCCTGTGACCTGGTTTCCAGCCTCGGTGCCCGTTTGCTCGCCGCTCCCGGCTGCCCATGGCTCTGAAATCCTTTCGCCCCCAGGATTTAAGGAACCGGCTTTGCTTTCTTCTCTGTCTCTGGCTGCTGCGAGGGAGCGAAAGCGAAATGCGTGGGGAGGGTGTGAGCGGAGCACTCGCAGCGCTTTGCAGCGGGCTGCTGTGCCTAGGTGGGCTTTGAAGAAGTGCCCTGACACCCGTGTCCTTCCCAGCCCACCCGCTGCACACTCCAGGTGCGCTCCCTGCCTGCCAGAGCCGGAGCCGGAGCACGTAAGTCGGGTGTTGGGGTCCGAAGGATGGGGTTAACCTCAAGGTTGTGTGTAGTTGCCTGCGGCAGACCCTGCGTCCGTCCGGAGCCCCCGCCCCGAGCCGAGGAGCACAGCCTTCCTGAGGATCTGATAACTCGGTTAGTCATAGTTTCAGTTGCAATGTGGAACGAAGGGCCGTGTGGTGCCGAGGCATGCTGGTGTGCCGGGCTGGCTGCTGCCGTGCAGGGCTGGAGTGTCAGGGAGTGCGGGGCAGAGGCTGGAGGTGCAGGGGTTGGGGATGGCTGTGCTGACAGAGCTCATGGAACTGGGGTGCCTGGCGAGCCGGGATCTTACTGGCAGGTCCTGAGGTGTCTTGACTGGTCCCTTCTGAGTGTGCAGATAACTACAGTGTGGAAAGCAGGTGTTGCTGTTTTGCTCTGGTTTAATGCAAAAAGAGAACAGCGGCCGGGCTCCCTGCTGGTCCCACGGGCAGGGGCTGCAGGCAGCCGCCCCCTCCTCCTCCCGAGCCCAGCACGGGCCACCTGCCTGGCCAGCTGCAGGAGCCTCCGGCAGTGTCCTGGTGAGAAGGGGCACAGCCAGCCTGGGCAGCAGGAAGGGCAGCCGGGATCTGGCACTGCCTGTGGCTGGCAAAGGTCATGCCATACTGGGGACCACTCACACTGACATCCATCACCCGCCCAGCCCCGAGCTCCACCATGGCAGGTCCCCTTGCCTAGCATCTCTCCCGCGAAAGCACCGGAGCTCAGGGCACATCCACGCTGCTGCCAGTGTCCTTATTTTGGGGCTTTGCCCGGGGTGCAGCAGTCAGCCTTGGCCCCAGCTGTCACACTTGGTGCTGGGCCACCAGCGTGGTGATGAGCAGAGGGACAGAGCTGCTTGTTTGCTTTGGACGGCAGCAGTGGGTTGTGTCAGAGGGGATGGGTTGTGACACAGGGGACTGTCCTGTTTTCCCCTGCAGCATTCAGCAGCGGTGGGGGGAGGACTCCTGCCCCCGCTCGTTACCTCACAGTTGGTGGCCGGATGTGATTTTTTTTAATCTATTATTATTTTTAAGAAGTCCCAGCCCACCGGTGGGGTGACAGAGGTCGTGGGTTTGGCTGAGCAAGGCTGGGAGTTGCAGAGTTAAAGCTCAAACTTGTTTCTTGGCTTGCCAGGGCCCTTCTGGTGCTCAGTGCGTGTGATGCCTTGTACATGCAATTTGATAAGCCTGGTGCTGGGACAGGCAGGATACAGGCACTGGCTGGATGTTAACTCCTGCTGTGCTGAGTATTGCTGGTTTTCTCCAGGAGCTGGGAAGTAGGGAGGGGAGTTTCATCTCTCTGTGGGTTCATAGTGCCATCTATTCAGTCCAGCCATACCCTCAGCTCCCACGCTGTGCAAGGGGCACAGCACAGATCCTGACCAGAGGTGCATCCCTTGGGCCCTATTGCCTGTGGCTGTGCTGAGATCAGTCCTTGAGGTTTGGTTTTGGGCTGAAACAGAGGTTAGGTTGGCACTTAGGACCGGCCTGGGGCTCAGAAGTGACACATGGCAGCAGCTTGGCTGGAGGCTGGCAGCAGGGCTGTGGCACAGCTGCCACATTCCCAGGCACAAACAGAGCTACGCACGGGAGCTCCAGTGTGGGACTCGCTGTTGTCCTGAGCCCCACGGCGTCAGAGCAGCCAGGGAGGGTTTGAGTATGGACCTAGTGGTCCATGCCTGTTCCCAGGCTCTGTGGTTGGTGGCTTCTGGGCAGAAAATCCCCCAGCAAAGGAGGAAGATGCTCTTAGCAGGTTCATTCCCTCTTGGTTTTCTTCTTGAAGTCACCTTTTGTGGTAGTACAGTGCCCCTGGGCTCACAGACTCTGTATCCTGTGTCCTCACAAGGTGTGGGAGGAAGGCTGGTGGGGTTGTTGGCCTGATGGTGGCATCACGTGGACAGCCAGGAGCCAGCCAGGCCAGCAGTGTCCCACAGGCTGGTGGTGGCTCCAGCCCCACCAGACACCACAGGAAGGACCAGCCACACACCAGGAATAATTGCAGACAGCAAGGCGTTTTTTCCCAGAAAGCCTGGATGGTCCTTTCCCAGGTCACCTCCAGGAGCCTGCAGTGGAGGGACCAGGGTGCCACTGCATGCATCCCTGGGCTGTGGTTGTGACTCCCACCTCCAGCTGCAGTACGAGGGGTGCTCAGACACCCCTGCAGAGACCACAAGGACACAGGGTGCTGACTGGCTCCTTCCTCCTCCTTTTCCTCCTCCACCCTGCTGAGTTGCCCCAGCACTGGCAGGAGCCCCGTGCTCGGGTGGCACCATCTGGCCAGGATTGCCAGCCCTTGGCATGATGCCTGACCTGGGAAGCTGCCTTTGCTCATGAGCCTGTGATGAGCACTAATCCCTCGGCACGCCTCTTCCCAGCCAGGGACATCACCTGGACTTCTCTGCCAGAGTGCTGACACTCACCTGCCTGGGCTCTCCTTCCCCATCCATAACAGGGCTGTGTGCTCCAACCTCCTGAACTGCCTTGTCACACCTTTTGAAATCGTCACTGGGGCGGAAACGGTGGAAAGATCCTTTGCTTCGTGGTAGGGAGTGAGAGCAGCTGTCCCAAGTTCTCCTGGATGTGCCAACACCTCCTGCAGCCGTCCCAAAGGGAAGGAAGCACTGCTCATCCTCATGACTGCCCAGTGGCTGGCCGAGACATGCCTGTGGGACGTATTTTATTCCAGAGGCGGTCGGCATAGTGCCTTTTTTCCCCTTGGAAAGAAAAACAGGCTCTCATAGGTCATCCCCTGGCCTAGAAGCCATTCAGACAGGTGCTAGTGACCATATTGTTCCTGTGGAGTTTGGCTTGCACGGAGGATGTTTCCCATCCTGCGTGGATAATGCTGCCCTTGTATGAGGGTGTTAAACTCTTCTCCTTTCTCCCTCCTCCAACCACAGGTCTCCTTGAGCATGGGCGGAACTGGTCAGCCATTGCCAGGATGGTGGGCTCCAAGACCGTGTCGCAGTGCAAAAACTTCTACTTCAACTACAAGAAGAGGCAGAACCTGGACGAGATCCTACAGCAGCACAAACTGAAAATGGTGAGAGCCCCATCCCAGCCCGCATCAGAGTGCCGTGGATATTTCCTAGGAAGTGCTTGAATGTTTCCCATAGCCAAGGGGGGGCTTCTGTCTTCTTGAATGAAAGCTGTGGGGGCTGCGGAGTGATGCAGGAAAGGGTTGTCCACCCGTCTGTCCCTGGGAGGTCTGGATGAGGCAAAGCTGCTGGAGGTCTGGATGAGGCAGAGCTGCTGTGTGGGAGATGCCTGGGTGTCTGGAACATGGCTGGTATCTCCCCTCTCTGTGGGGAGATAAGGAGCAGGAGGAGGAGCAGGCTGTGGTGTGTTGGCCAGGACATGAGCTCAGTCCTGGCTGTGCAAATACTTTGGTGAGGTTGTGCTGTTCCGCCCTGGTGAGCAGAACTCTGTGCCTTGCAGGTTCCTCAGTTACCTAGTAAATTGCCAGTTTGCCCCAGAGAAATTCAGGGATTTAGGACAACATGAGGAAAGGCTGGTCTCGACGTGGGTATTGGTTGTCTTCAGGGCTGTGAGCAGATGCCCACATCACTCCATGCCTCAGTTTCCCCATCAGAAGGGGCTAACACTGTTTCTCTTCTGGCATGCAGTGCAGGGTGTGAGTGAAGTGGGGCTTGTCTGGTGTTCTGGAGATAGCTCGGACTGCTCAGAGCCACTAAAGATTATAATTATTTCATTTGTAGAGTATCCTGGGGTTCCCAGTTTCTGGCTAATAGAATTCACATGGCTAAACCCCCAAGGGGTGCTTTGAAAATGCAAAGGACAATGTTCAATGCAGGAATCTCTCCAAGCAAGCTATTACAGCAAGAGTAAAAAGAAAGACAGGAAAACATTCAATGACTCACCCAGGAATTTAATATCCTAGTCAGTCTATAGGAATGAGAGAAAAAGAAGACATCGGCAATTCTTTTTTATTAATTCTCTATGCACAGAGACACTCCTGTGTTCCCATGTTTCACTGAATTGTTTTTAGAAACAAAGCAAACAAACTATATAAAAGACCCCCAGACCCATATAAAGACTGGAATGAAATGTGCATCAAGTCCTCTGAATATAAAAAGTTACATTAGAAAGATATCATTGTTCATTACTGGGGAGAATCTGAAATAAGATCATACAGCTTTGCTGGCAGTGGAGCCGGTGTGTATTAATTTACTCTGCTCCCTAATGTTGCAGAAATTATATCACGGAAGTGTTTTTCTGCAGAACCACATTTTTCCCTGCATCCGTCCCTCCAAGGCAGCCGCTAGACTTCTCCAGTCTAATTGCTCACTCTCACTTGCAGTTTATATCAGCATCATCATTTTATTTTTCGAGCATTGGAGGCTGTGGGATTCGGTCGTGGAGAAGAACAATGAACATTCAGCTGTTATTTATTGTACTCTATTGTTTTGTGGCAACAGCAGATGCCAGAAAGCTGAATAAAATGAAAGAACAACTGAGATTAAATTGCCATAGACCTTCCTTCCTGACTCCTAAATATATTCCCAAGCAAAGCGAGCCTTCAAATCTCATCCTATACCCAGTTCAGCCGTGACCTCTGTGGAGGAAGCACGTGGCGCGGCAGTGTGGCATCGCTTAGTTTTGCCATGACATCCACAGATGATTCCCTGACCTCATCACCACCCGCTATTGCTGATCACGTGCAGGGAAATGCAGCGGCTCTGCTTTTCCTCCTCTTGCTTAACGAGAGTAAACTTAATTAGGAGATCTCATTCATTTCCCAAATGGGGCTCGTTAGTATTGTAGCCTCCTCTTCCAGGTAGGTGTGACGCCGGGTTTCCGCAGTGTGCAGGTGGCTCGGATGAGCTGTGCGGCCAGGCCAGCGGCAGTGACTCGTGTGGGATGGGAAGCAGACACCCGTGGCTCGGGCCATCCCTACCAGCCAGCCACACCATGGGACAGGCAGCCAGTGACTGCTGGGGCAGGGTCAGGCCACCTCGAGGCTTCGCTTTATCTGCCCTGTTGTGTGTTTTGGCTTGGTTTCACTGCCGCACGGCTCGGATGTGTCCCAGGCATCAGCGTCATTTAGCCTTGACCTTCTGCACGCTGCACTCACTAATCTCAGCATTTAAGGAAAGCAGGGCATTGGTATACATGGTGTTCTCAGAGCTCTTCTTTCTGTTAATGGCTGGAGATTAGGCACTGTCTTCACCGGCACCTCTCTGCAGTGTGGTTGTCACTTTGGGCTGGTATCTGCTGGGGCTTGTTTTGGCTTGTGCAGCAAAGAGGGCAACCTGTTCCCTGGGCTGGGGCCGGTCCTGCTTGGAGAACCAATCTTTTAGACCTCCTCTGAGCAACATTTCTTTAATGCTTTGCTTTTCTGGGTAATGCTGGCTTTGCACAGCAAAACTGCTTTGAGAGTGCAGTCTGGTGGCCTCTGCTTCTGAGGGATGAATGTGTCTGTCTTGCCTTGATGCAGACCCTTGCTCTCAGGGTGGAGAATTGAGACCCTCTTCACTGCAGTGGCAGAGAGGTCCTTCCTGCAGGGTCACTGCTCTACCCCTTCCCATCACTGCCAGCTGCACCCGCAGCAGAGCACGGGAGTCACTCTGTGGTTAGACCTGGTCCTGGCATGGTTGCAAACACACATCATTGCGTGATACCAGGCTGGGACTGCCTGGTCGTGCTCTTTGGACAGGCTGAGGCTGATGGGAGGTTCCCATCATGATGGTTTTGTGTTGGTAGCAGGGTTTGGAAACTGTTTGGGTGGTTGCTGTCATGTCAGTTGGTGAGAGCAGGGAGAGGCTTAATTTGTCAGGATGGCCTGGAAAGACATCATGGAGGAGGAGGCATGGGGTGACCCCTCGTGCAGGGTTTAGTGTCCTCACTGTGCACAGAACTTCTCCTCAGTGGTCTTGGCAAGGCAGAATGCTTGAGTGGCATCAAGTCCTGGATGTTCCTGAAGAAATACCTGTGGAAGGCAGAGAGCCACAAAATAAGCATCAGCATGACCATAGCAAATGGTCCTGGCACCTTCCCATGGCCTTGCTGGCAATCACTTGGATTAAAAGTACATTGTTACAATGGGAGATGCCTGGTTCCAGGCATGGCTCACAGAGACTCTTGCCATTAGGACAGTTGTGGTTAGGATCCCGCGTCAGCCATGGGAGCCCTGGGGCTACTTATGGAGGCAGGGCAGGATGGGACCCCTTCCTGGGCAGGGTGCAGGGAGCAAGTCTGCTCAAGGAATCTGGAGCTATCAGCATAATAAGTGGCAAAGTGGTGGCCTTGAATGTATCTCTAGATGTAGCCAGGATCTGCTGCCTGGATTTCATTCTCCTTAAATATCAGCAGTGGGGTCTGCCGGGAGAGGGACCTATGGTGCCTCTGGGGCTGCTCCCTGCTCTGCTCTTCCAGTAGCTGCCAGCCCCAGGCTCTGGCCAAGTAGGGTGCTGAGGCAGAGGCTGGTTCCCAGCTAATTCCCACAGCGAGGAGCCTGCTCCTGCCCGCGGCTGAGTCACGGACCCGTGAGTAAGAGGCAGAGAAGTCTTTGCCATAGTAACGTCGGCGCTTTGTCACCGCATTAGCGTGATGGGGAACTGCTGCTTCACACAGAAACGTGCGGTTGCTGAATCGCTGCCGTGGCAGAGGCGCGAACACCGGCAGCACCGGGGCATCGCCGGCAGGGCCGGGATGGGGCGAGGGAACCGCGGGGCCCGGCCTTCCTCCCACCACCTCTCTGCGCCTGCACAGAGCCTGTTCTCAAGTGTCTTTTTTCCCCTCTCTTCTGCCCAGTTTGATAAAAATAGATTTTGAGCAAGCAGCGTTTCCAAGCAAAAAGCAGTTGTATTTGTTTGTTTTATCTGGAAGTTTTCTAAAGGATTGAAAAGTTGGGGGTGGGGGGAGGGGGGACCAGCTCTTCCCAGCACAGAGATCCAGCAGCAGAGTTAACGTTTCCACCACGGCTTTATCTTTTCATCCATGTAAATAAACGTCCTACACACGTCACTCATGTGGGGTTTGCAGGGAGAGCCGGAGATGATGAGCCTGTTCCTACTGGTAATATTTACTCAAGCAACAAGAGCAGGAAACAATAGCAAAGCCGAGACTTTTCCTTTAGGTCTACAGGAGGGAGCAGCTGCCCGCACCCTCGTGGCTGTGGCACGTGCCCCATCAAGGGAGGACAGGGCTGTCTTGGGGCAGGACAGGACACCAGGAAGCTCCCCTTTGGGATGCCTTGCTTCATGGAGCATCCTCACTGTTCACCAGTGACAGCTGCCCTGGCATGGCAGTCAGAGCCCTTTGGCAGCACCTGCCAAAGGGGTCATGAAAGCTGGTGCATGAAAATGTTGACTGGGCTGTATCTGGGGCATCAGCTTTGTTATCTGCAGATGAACGTCAGTTCGGAGCCACATGTGTATGTGTAGCTGAAGGTAGAGCCTGGAAATGTGCAGGACTAACACGTCACATGTGTAATGACCAGACACACGATCCCTGGGCTCTTGCCACCCCTGCACTGGTGCTCTCTGCATGCTGGTCCCTTGTCCACATATCCGTGCCATCCTTCCCTTGGAGGCTTGCTGCTGCCTGAGGGTGGAGCTCCATGTGGAGCCAGGCTGGCAAAATTTTTTGGCCAGGTGACACCACGCTGCTGGGCTTTCAACTGATGAGTCTGATCCCAAAGACTCATATTCAGAGGGTTTGCCCAGAGCAGGGGGTCTCTGGTGGTAGGAGCATTCCTCTTGGCCCTTTGGGCAGGACTGGTGCTCTCTGTTCCCACACGGCTCTCCATGTGCTTTGCCTCTCACCATCCTCTTCCTCTTCTCCAGGAGAAAGAAAGGAACGCCAAGAGGAAGAAGAAAAAAGGCGCTGCTGTTCAGAACGAAGAAGCCGCCTTCCCTCCTGCAGCTGAGGACGAGGAGATGGAGGTGTCGGGGACGAGCGGCAACGAGGAGGAGATGGCGGAGGAGACGGAAGGTGAGGGGGGTTGGGGGCTGTGGGGGGGGAATGTGCTCAGCTCTCCTGGCTTTGCTGCCTGGTCATGGCAGAGGCGTCACACACGGCCTCTCCGGAGCTGTAAATGTCAGCACTCACAAGGGGTCACATCTGTCACCCCAAGGTCACTCCGAGGTGACGGTGTCTCACAGCACAAGGCGCTTGTGGCGTTTTGGATGCCTCTGCATTTCACGCTTGTGAGGAGTGCCCTGGATCACTGCCCTCCTCCCATGTCTGTCTGGACAGATGGCTATTTTTGGGAGCCCTTTGGTTTCTGATTCCTGTCAGCATGCTCTCCAAAAGCACCCAGCTTCCCAGGGCCTCTTGTAAATCACATTTCTTGGTGTTTTCCTCCAAAGGAGGATCCCTACATGCTCAGCAGGGTTAGACAGCCACCACTGTGGGCTTTCACAGAGCTTATCATGGGCTCAAGGAGAGATAACTGGTCAAGGTTTGTGTGAACCCATCCCATCAGGGCATTGCTGCTTCCCCTGTCAGTGGAGTTCCCAGAGCCCAGCCCTGCAGCAAAGGCAGGGAAAGCCGGTGGTCTCCCACCAACAAGGCTGATGCATCACGGCAGGTCTTTTCCTCCTTCTTTCCCTTTTAAGGTAGCATTTTCCTCCATCTTAGCCATACCAAAGAAAGGAAACAACTTGAAAGTGACAATTTTCAGCTATTTATCGCTTAGAAAGTGTGGCAGTTTGGAGTTTGGAGAAAATGTGCACAATTTTCCAACAATAGCCCATTTGACTTCTGTCAAAGTAATTTAATAACTTAACCAGCACTATGGCACCACACTGGTTCCTGGCCTTAGCACCCAGGCTAATGGAACTTGAAATGGGAAATCTTTTCAAATTGTCTTTGCAAGTGACTCATTACAAGGCAGATTCCAGGTAAATCTTTGTGCCAGGTGATACGTGACTCACAGGAGCAAAGTAAAAGGTAGTTATTGCTCTTTGTAAGAGTGCCTGAGAGGAAACAATGTGATTTTGAGATTAGAGACGAATTTCTTGACATGCTCTCGAGCCTTACACTCCAAGCATTGGCTCTCATTCTGCTGCTGGGGTCGGCTGCAGAGCTGTGGAAAGGCATGAGCAGGGGGGATGAAACGTAATGGGCATAGAAGTGCCAAGCTTGTGTTATGTAAGAGATGGCCACTGGCTCCAGGGGGATATTTGGGGATGCTCAGACAATACCTTAGAGTTGCAGGGGCCATGTGGCCAGCCAGGGACAGGGGGAAGGACTTGGTGTGGGGGTTATGGTGTAGACTATGGATTCAGCATCTGGAGGGAGTGCACTGGAGTTTAGAGCTTGGTTGAGCTTGGGATGAGCCACCACTGGGTGTCTCGACATGGTGTTCAGAGTAGCATCAAGTGGCAGTCGGGCAGAGTTTGGCCGAACACACTGTGAACCTTGTCCTGGGTGGGTGACAGGGCACCTCATTGCTTGATTGCAAGTGAGTAAGGTTGGAGAAGGCCGAGATTCCTGGAGAGCATGGCACGGTTTCTCATTGAGGAAGGATGGATGTGCTCTGACGTACAGCTCTTAAGACACAGTCCCTCTGTGCCACTCATCTCACCAGCACTGAGCTGGCTGTGCTGCTGTGGAGAAAGGCAAATCAAGGAATGCACACGAGGAAGCCTTTGGGCATGAGCGTGAGAGCCCTGCCCAGTGGGGACGTGCTGGGATGGGACCGTGGAAATCTCCTGGTGCTCCTGGCCCTGACTGTGTTTGTCCGGCAGAGGCTTGGAGGGAGCAATCCTCTCCCCAGCTGTAGAAACAATCTCTTGGCAGCACCGAACTCTTGAGTGGTGCATGGATGCTTGTGCTTCCAGCTCACGTCAAGCCGCTGGTGGCAGATTTGAGAATGATCCTTCCCATGTAATAATTAACCTGTCCTGCAGCACTGCCAGCGCTTTGCTTTTGCCGACCCTGACCTCCTTTTTTCTGCCACTAGTGGCTTAAACAACAACAAACACTTGCAGTGTTTTGGGATGATCCCAGCTGCCCCAGGGGTAGCAGAGCCAGGGACATGGGCAACGTAAGTCAGTGAGCAGGGTGCCAGTGAGGTGCCAGTCCTGGGGCAGCAGAGCTGATCCTGAGCCATGGGTGAGAGGGCGGGGAGAGAGCAAGTCTTGTCCTGCAAGTCCAGCCAGCAGGAAGGGTTTTCCCTTAAAATCCAGCTTCCCAGTCGCTTGGTCTCCAGGCTTTTGGGCGTGTGGTTTTGTGTTTGGGTGGGGGTTAATAATCATGCTGGGCAAGCAGATTCTGGGCCCCCAGAACATCACTTTGCTTAGTAGACTCTGGATCTGGGGATCCCAGCACAGCTCTCCCAGCCCCGGGATCATCTCCTCCTCAGAGGAACGAGGGCGTTCTCTTCCCAAGGGAGGGGGTGGAGGCAGCGATATGGGAAGCAAGAATCTCGGGCTGATCCTTATTTTTATTTCTTCCCTTTTCTCAGCTGCAGTAAATAACAGCTCCGACACCGAGAGCATTCCCTCGCCAAGGCCTGAAGCCAAAGAAGGAGGCGAAAACGGGGCCAAGGCACCACCCGGGCCAGGAGGTGACACCGGCGCAGAACCGGCAGTCAAGTGGGAAGAGGCTCCAACACCCCCCGACGCTCCCCCTGGTCCCCCTGCCAACCCCGCTCCAGCCGCCAGCCCCCCGCCGGAGGCAGCTCCTGAGCCGCCCAACAGCGAGGAGAAGGTGCCAGAGGACCTGGTGGTGGACGTGGTGAAAACGGAGGAGCCAGAGGAGAAGGTGAACGAGGAGCCCTGCAAGAGCGAGGTGAAGAAGGAGGAGAGCGAAGAGAGCCAGGAGAAGGACAAGGGGAATGACAAGAAGGCAGAAAGCGGCGTCAGCAGTGCAGGGACAGCGGGGACAGAGGGGACGCCCAAGGCTGAGAAGAAGGAGAGCCATAAGGGCAGCAAAGGCTCCGGGGTGAACCCTGACAGCGACTCCAGCGCGACCTGCAGCGCAGACGAGATGGACGAGCAGGATGCTGTGGACAAGAGCAGGTAGGAGCTGGGAGAGAGGGGGCAAGTGAACAGCTGAAGGGCTAGATGAGCATCTCTGTTGCGTGCTGCAGTGTCCATGTGTGCCTTTGTGAGCTCCTCCTTGGGAATATCACTGCTCAGGCACTCCCCCAGGCAAAGGAACTTCCCGGCTGTGTCCCCATGTGCCCCCAGCCCTTTGGCCATTGCTTCCAAAGGGGCTGTGACACAACAGGCAGTGTGATGTCCCAACGTACGGGTACTACTGGGAAATGGCCATGGGCAGATGTTGGGTGCAGAGCCACTGCGTGGGCTGGTGGCAGCTGCCCGTTTGGGTGATGCAATGGAGCCGGATGTGCCCTTGGGGACAGTGGAGTTGTGCTGGTTTGCCAGCATCTGGGGTTGGGAATGGTTTCTGTCTGAGCTGGCGCTGGCAGAGAAAAGTCACATCAGGGACATGTTCCCAGTGCAGAGAGGGGGCGAGTTGTTCCCTTGGCAGAGATGCTGCTTGGATCTGTAGGGGCAAATTATCCATCCTGGCCCTAGAGACAGGAGAACGATGTGGGCTGTGTGAGCTTTACTTTACCCACGCCAGTGGGTTTTCGCCTGAGCCGCTGTGGTCCCGAACCCTCCACCCACCCCTGGGGCTGGCAGCCAAGGGCACCTTGGACCCTTCATGGATGGCACTTGGGACAGGGAGGAAAAACACTGTCCTCCTTGTAGAAAATCCTGCTCTCTTCCCAGCTTTTCCCAAAGACCCCTGCCCACCCAAGAGCCTCACAAATGCAGAGGGGGTTTTCTGTTTTTTAAAGAATACATATGAGTACACGTGTCCTCATAGCACTGAATTTTCTAATGGCTCCTAGGCCAGGTAGGACTCCTGTGTCCACTCTGCCATTGCAGATAGGGACAGCAGCCCAGCTCTCACCTCAGAGCTGGGCTGGGACTGGAGGCTGGCATCCCACATCCAGCATTCTGTATCCAACATCCCTCCCATGGGGTCTCAGGAGGCAGTTTGGCAGTGAGATGAGTGCTGTCAGGCTGGGCAGGCTGTACACAGTGCTGTGGATTGGGTTATTTAAAAAACAACCAAACAAAGCAATGGGATGAGGTTGGAGGGAGTTGTTGTGCATCCCACCACTCTGAATGACCTTTGTGCCTCCCCTGTGAGTGATGCAGGAGCAGTGGATGAGTGCTGCTGGTGTGGGAGCATCCTCCATGCTGCCTGGCTGCCCCAGAGGAGCAGCCCCTCTTGCTTCTGAGCATCTGGAAGCAGCACTGACGATGCCAAGGGGTGGTGTGGATGCCCCTGACCCTGGCCCCATGGCAGGGCTGAGGCCTCTTGGCTGCAGAGCTCCTTTCCAGCAGTGGCCAGAGTCCAGCACCACCCCTCCCCACCCTCTCCTCCTTCCCAGACAGGAGAAAACCTCCTAGCAAGGGAGAGTGAGGCCACTGGGGCTGTTCTCCTGCAGTTTAACATTAACTCAACCGAAAGCAGGACAGCAGCGGATTGTACCAACTTCCCAGCAGCAGAGGAGCAAGTCGTCTTGGGAACGACTTTTCCATCCCAACTTTTTCATCCTCGCTGAGTCAGCGCCTTGTCAAACGGTTACCAGCTTCCAGGAATATTAAACATTAAACAGGCGTCCCGCAGCTCCTGGGCCGCTCCTCTAATCTGGTGTGGCAATGAGATGTAGGCGATAGCAGAGCCTGCCGGCATGGGAATGCTACAGCTGACGCTGGCACCAGGCACTTTCCAACCCAGAAGCACCCACAGGGTTGATCCACAGCTGGCTCGGAGTTTTTGGCACCCCTATGGCCTTCACTGCTCTATCATTGCCCCCTTGCCTTTCCCGTGGGCCAAGGGCTGGTGGCCCGCGGGCGGTTCCCGCAGCCCCGCTGCCGCAGCGTGACTCGCGCTGAGCAGGGCCAGGCTGCCGCGATGCCGCGTGAGCCGCCCCGTCACCGCATCACCCGATGCTCACCCGCCCACCCAGCGCCGGCGGGGCGTGGGTGCTTTTCCCTGCGCTTGTGAAAGCATCAAGCTGTCCCTGGCATCTCCTAGAAGGGGACAGAGGGTGGTTGGGGTGTCCCCGCGGTGAGAGGGAAAGGGTGCAGGGTAGGGGCAGCCTTTTTTTGGGTCCTCCTGCAGTTCACACTAGCAAAGGCACGGCCAGGATTGAGGAGGCGCAGCCTTAACTCATCAAAGCTGAAGAAGGCAGCTGGTTGTCTGTGGTTCCACGCAGCGAGTGCTGCAGGAGGGCTGCTGCGAGCACGGCCAGGATGTGGTTCAGCGAGGGGTCACGCCGGATGGGGATGCATGAGGGAGGCCATGCACAGCCACCACTGCAGACCTGCAGTGCAGAGAGGAGACACCTGCCTGTAAACACTGTACTGAGCCACCCCTGGGCTGCACATCCCATTGCTGGCTCAGCCATAGGTGCGGGGACTCGGCTGGGCCAGCGCTGTGTTGGTGCCGTGGCCCTGGCTTGGGGGAGCCCATTGGGGAGATCTGGTAGCCACTGCCTTTGCACAACCACTGGCTGTGCATGGAGTCGTGTTTGGCTGGGTCATGTGTCAGTGTGTTGGCTCATCTGGAAATTAAACTAGTCCCCATCTCCGTGGCAGACGCTGGGGAACGCAGTGTCCTAGTCATCCCCAAAGCTTCATGCCTTGGAAGGGGCATTTCTATACCACCGAAGCTCAGCCATGGGTGTCCTGACCCCTTCCCGCTCAAACCCCTTTCCCATCCTTCCCAATGCCATCACCCATCTTTAGACATTCGTGCTTGGGTTTGGGAGGCTGCGGGTTGGCATTAAGTAGATACAAGATGCTGAGAGTTGTTCATACAGTGACTTCCAGAGCAAAGCATCCAACAGACATACCATTGTCCAGCACAAAATCTACTGGGAGGGATGTAATAAATTAGGCAATTTGCATATTGATGAATTTAATACTGCCTTTGGCTTCCTAAGCATCAGGATCCTGGAGGGATTCAGGAAACCTGAGGATCTTGAGGGTGCTTAAGGGACTTTTAAGAGTGCTTAAATGCATCTCTGCAAGCACCAACGAGCACACAAAGCAGCTGCTGCGGCGGCTGTGCCACAGCTCAGCATGGCGTGAAGGTCTCAGGGACAAGTGCTGGGTGCTCTTGTCCCCAGCCGTGTGTTTCAGCAGACTTTGGGGCATTGCACCCTTCAAGGAGCCTTGTGTTCCCCACAGCATGGCTTTATAACATCCATGTGGCTTCACAGGCAGACATCACTGGGATTATTTAGAGAGAAGCTGAGATTTGCTGGCCCTTGCCTGGTCTCCCCTGGGTGCCTAACCAGAGCACCCTGGGCCCGGTGTGGAGGTTGGTCCCCTTCCTCTCTGGTGCCAGGCTGCACAGAGCAAGGGCTGGGGCAGTCTCAGCACCATGATTAGTTTATTCCCCACACATGGCCCCGCCACGCTTGTTTATTCATCCAAGGGTGAGCATGGAATGACCTTGAAATTTATAGGCTGAAGAGAACACTGAAATAACAGCTAAAATAAACAAATCAAGCTGTAAAGCTTGAAAAGTATGAACTAGCTTCAACAAATTGAAGTCAGGAGAGAGAGAAAGCAGAGATGGCCTGGAGAGATGTGGTCCCCAGGGTCTCAGCATGAGCTTGGGAGCTGGACACACCGATGGTTTGACCCATGGGCTTTGCACACCTCCATCCCACCCCGTTTTGGTGGCACCATGGGGATCCCCACTGTGTTTACACAGGGACTCTGCACAGCTGGCTGAGCGTCTACCAGGGAGCTCAAACAGCCAAGGGGAAGAGCAAGTGGTGAGAGTGCAGGGCTGCACAGCTGCTGGGCTGCTGAGCACCAAATCCCATCCAAATCCAGCCTCTCATCTTTCAAGTGACCCGAGCGCCCCAGCTGCCTGCACGTGGTGGCTTGTCCCGGCTTTAGCACCTTGATAAAAGACAGTCCTTGAAGAGGAGCTTGGGCCAATCCCCAGTTCTGGGTGAGCACCACATGTGAACTCCAGAGGGTAGCATGATGCCCATATGAACTCCCAACTGGTCACCCTGCTCTGTAATGCCCAGCTCCAGGCTCTGGTTCTCCCTCAGGTTTATTCCGGACAACAGCATATCTGCTAGGAATAGCGTGGGGATGAGGGAAAGGGGTTGAGAGCCTGCTGAGCCAGATGTAAGGGTCTCATTTGAGCATGAAGTCCTCTGGGACTTTGAGCTCAGATTCCCAGCAGCAAGCAGTGGTCCAGCACACTCATCTTTCATGCAGAGGATGTTCTCTAGGCTCAGCAGCATAAAATAGGGTTGCAGGGTGTGGGCTGGGAAATGGAATGTGCCCGTGGCATTGCCCTGCTGACGTGCATCTGCTGGTTCCAGGTTGCTGTCCCCCCGGCCCAGCCTGCTCAACACCACCAGCGACACCAGGCTCAACTCCTCGCCGCAGAAGCCGCTGGACCTGAAGCAGCTGAAGCAGCGAGCTGCTGCCATCCCTCCCATCGTGAGTACCCCACCAGGGAGGGCCGGGACTGCGAGCACAGTGACTGCCTGTGCCTCATGCGTGCTCTTCCTTTGGGCTCTGTGGTGTGCGTCAGGGTTGCAAGGATGTGCTCGTCCCTGGGGATGGCCTCTGGTCCATGGAGAGCTGTGCCTGGGTGGTGCAAGCCCCCGGGCAGGCAAGGTGCTCCCTGTGCAGAGCATGTTCCCAGCTGCTGGAGCAGCTCTGCCAGCAGCGTTTGGATGTCTCTTGAGCTCTTTTATCAGAAAGTCGTGGGAGGTCTGGACAGAAAAAGCTTCTCATTGCCACATGACTGCTGCCTCCCATTGCTTTAAAAAGCAAGAGTGCACCTTCCCAGCCCTGCATTTCATCTCATGTGCTTGAGGGATACCACCTAAGAAGTACTTATGCTCTTCCTCACCCAGAAGCTTTGCTTGGTCTCTTTTTGGCTACCCAGTAGTTGTGAATTGAAAGAACGTGTACTCTTCAAGGCTGACGGTTCCTCCTGGTGCAGTGGCTTGGGCTGTGACGAAACACATCCTGCTATCTCCAGGGTCAGCACCAGAGGAGCAGCAGCACAGCGTGAGCAGGGAGGAAATCCCTGCCTTGGGGTTTGGGTGCTCAGAGAGGACCCATTCCTGGTGCTCTTCCAGTTTCCCGTGTTACAGCTGAAGATGTGGCTGCTGTAATGTAACTTCTGAGAAAAGCTATGAGCACGTAACTATAGATTAGAGGTTTAAACAAATCTGAGTCTCTCCTGTGTCATCACGAGCACAGGGCTGACATGCTTTGTCATGGGCTTTTTTAATCTCCTGTGGCTGGTGAGCTTTGAAGCCCTGTTGCCCTGAAAGACTTACCAGGATGGGACAGGGGCTTCTCATAACATTTTGATGTCTCCAAGACTGTTACAGATGTCAACAATACATGACAAGTGTCACCAATTCTTACTGCTTTGCAGATTTCCGAAGGTTTCTCAGAGGGGATATTGCAGAGTGGAAGCGTGAAGCCTCAGGTACCTCCCCACGCCTTGGCTCTCTACCAGCAGCAGATCACAAAAGCCCACGAGTCTGCCCGTGAGGACATGCCCCCGAGCAAGCCCCAGCAGCAGCAGCCTGAGAAGGAGCAGCAGCAGCCCAGCAGCAGTCCCAGGGGAAAGAGCCGGAGCCCCGCTGTTGGTGACAAGGAAGGTAGGGCTGTGTGTGTGTCGGTGCGTGTGTATCCGCACGGAAATGCCCAGTGTGTGCAGCTGTACGCAGCCGGCAGCTTTCCTCCTCTTAGGTGAAAGCTTTCGTCGACCCTTGAAAGCTCTTTAATAGCATCTTGAGGCAGGACGAGAGAGGCATGGCTAATTTCCCGTGTTCATTAGACAGTACATCATGTCTCATTGAGCCTACAGCAAACACCGGGCAGTGTGGAGCGCCGAGGAGGTGAAGATTGCCTTTATTAGCGTCTCTGCCATTC
Source organism: Lepidothrix coronata (assembly GCF_001604755.1). Classification (NCBI taxonomy): domain Eukaryota; kingdom Metazoa; phylum Chordata; class Aves; order Passeriformes; family Pipridae; genus Lepidothrix; species Lepidothrix coronata. The sequence goes on from NW_016690231.1 coordinate 5,117,891, forward strand.
ACTGGAGAGCAGAGGGGCCTGGAGGCATGCCAAGGCTCTGGGTACAATGGCTCTTTTCTACCTTGCTGGCTTTCTATAAAGAATGCTTTTAATGCACAGCAGGGACCATTATTTCATTTAAAATCAATGCTAATACTGTGACTCGGAGTCCAAAGGTTCCTGTAAAGATTCCCAGTGCTTTCTCCCCGGAATAGCTCTGATGTGGTTTGGCTGCTTAATGAGCAATTCAGAGTTTCCCACCGTAGAGCATCTGAAGCATTATTAGCTTGAGCACCTGGGGATCAAGGTTAAGAAGAGACGGGAAGTCCTGATGAGACCATCCTCTAAATGTGTTTTTAATCTGAGTGTCAGAGTCTGTTCCAGTTCACCGTCTGCATCCCTGCCCCTCATAGGCAGCCTGTGGCTCAGTTGTGTGGGAGGATGAGATGCTGTCACCAGTGTCACAGTCAGGAGCAGGGAAGTCGGGCTGGGTGGGTGCATTGTCCCCCAGTGCTGGATCCTGCACAGGGGTGGGTGCAGCTGCAAAAATTACCTGCTTGTGCATGGAAGAGGAAGGTGAATAAGACTGTATTGGGGAGGCAGATCTGCACTGGACTTGGGTGGTGATCTTCACTGGAAAATCACTGCACTAGTTCACCCTCTGGCAGCCAGCATTGTAGCAGCCTGCTCTGTGTGTCCTGGACCAGGTAGTTGTTCCTCAAGCTGTCATGTCCCTCTGGACAGAAGGGTGTGCTTTCAGAGACAGTTGGTTGCTGCCACTTGTCCGCATTTTTTTCAAATAATAAATAGCACCATGTGTGCATCACATCTTCAGAATGTTTTGCATATAAGTAAGGAAGGTGACTGCTCACCTTGAAAGAAAGATAGTTTCCCCGAAGTCGTGGTGTTGCCACCCATGAAGTTCCATTTCCAGTTGATCTGATCCTGCTGTGTTCCTGTTTGTTGCCCAGGCGGAACAGTTCCTCTCTAGCTCTTCCCCCTCAGTGGCAGGCACCTCCTGTGTCCTAATCCTATGCGGACCTGATGCTGCACTGCTCAGCTTCCTGGTGCACTGGGTGCCACGGCCAGCACTCCAGCCCAGAGCTCTGCATTGCTCATGTCTCAGTGCTGCAGCTCCAGCTTCCTCCTGGCCACAGGAGGATGAGGAGATGAGGCAGATTTGTGTGTGTGAGGTACAAGGCAGGGGTTAGGTGTTGGAGTCAATCATGCCATTCTGTGACTTGCTGGCACCATTATTAAATACAAGGATCTGTTATCCCAGTGGATCTTTTGTAGCTTTGTTCTCTGCAAAGCACTAATGATATGAGGCACTTTATTCTCTCCTCTGTAGTGCTCTGAATCTTCCATGTTAATGAAATTAATTACACCTCCCTGTACCCTGCAAACATCTCAGCAGGACTTGGGCTCCAGCTGTGTGCTCTCCAAGCCCTGCATGGCTGTGCATGTGTGCTGGGTGCCACGGTGGGTGTGCGATGCACGTGGACCCCAGGGAGTCATAGGCTGGTCTTCTCTGTTTGTGATGGGAATGCACCTCCCCTTTGAAAACCAGAAGGTTTGTGATGAGTCACCTCAGAGAGAAATCAACTCCCCCAAAGCCCTGATTTCAGTGCGAGCATGGACTCAGTGCTGTCTCTGCCACTTGGAACACATCCCAGCTGTGGGTCAGGGGTTAGAAGGGAGATAGCCAGATAGTCCTGGCAAATCTGTGTACATCCCTTCCCTCCCCTGTTCTCCAAGGCATCCCAGTGAAGTGGCAAGCATCCAGACTGCAGACATCGTGCTGCCACTTGGGCCTTGAGTTAAAGGGGAGAGTCCTGTACAGCCTGCAGAGCCTTCGGGAGAGCAGCCCTGTGCCACCTCCCAGCAAGGGGCCAGCTCCACCAGAGCAGGTACTCCCATTCCTCCCCTGCTCTATAAGAGAGCTTGAACTCCTGCAACTGCTCCAGAGATCGACATCCTTCACACTGCTCTGGATTCGCTTCAAAGCCAAGTCTTGCACACATCCTGGCTGAGGCGTTGGCTGCCTCGCAGCCGCTGGCTGGGGCCATATCGGCTTGGAGGGCAGCCAGCCAGCCGTACCTTCCTGAGCACTGCCCTCCCTTCCCTGCCTTCCAAGAGGAGCTGCTAATCACGGGGCTGGGCAGAGGCAGGCAGCCCTGCCTGGATCTCACCGACAGGCAGACGGATCCCTTTTGCCATTGCCGAGTTGCCGTCAGGCATATCTTCGGTTATCACTCGGCGGTTTGAACTCCAGCAGTATGTTTTGTGTTGATTTAGTTGTGTTTCATTTGGCCTTTGTAGGCGATGGGGAGCCAAGAGCATTAATTTGGATGACGGATCATATAAACCCTGACTCCTTCGCTCCCATTCCAGGGACTTGATAAACGGTAATAGGAACTCTCTCTTCCCTGCGTAAGTGCTATTTTATCAAAAGCTGGCTGAGTTATAGCCACCCTCTAATGTGGGGGCAATTAGGAACTGGCCACATTTCACAGGCTGGAGAGGCATGCAGGGGAGGGGACGGCTCCCGCGGGGAGGGGAGGAGGATGAGGCTCTCCAAGAGCCATCCAGGGTGCATGTAGCCTTGGCTGACAGTGCCTTGGCGTCAGGGAGCATCTTCAGCTGGGACATCCCAGCGCTGTTCGCCCCCGCACGAGCAGAGCTGAGCGGGGCTGAGCTAAAGGGGGGAAGATCAGAGAGCATGGACGTGCCAGGGACTCTCAATCAGAGTGGAGGACGTGTCTGGATTCCCCTATACTGGCAGGATGAAGGAATCCTCTCTGGGATCCAGCATGGGTAGAGAAGAGGCCCCAGCCAAGGTCTGGCCCCAGCAGGCTGCGGAGGTGTGAGCGCCTGCACATCTCTGTGTGCCCAGAATGGATTTCTTCTCTCACCGAAGGGGGCAAGAATAATCTCCCAGCTTCTGAGTACACTGAGCATTAATAATGATAATGCAGTAAAGCTTCATTAAATTGGGCCTCTGATAATCTACTTGCCCTATTATTAGGCTTAGCAGGATTCAGGCATCTATTTTTATCAAAAATTGATGGTTAAAGGCTGGGTTCATTTGTGATTGCTATTGTTTACTGCACAGTTTCTAATTTCTGGTCAATGCGGACGTTACACAGGTGGATCTGGAGAAGAAGGGCAGTGCAAAATTAAGTGTTTATTGATTACAAGCAAATCCTACCAAACCTGCCTCTAATCCATCCAGAAAAGGCTGTCTCATCTGTCTGCTTAGCAAAGCGTGAGGATGCACTTGGCATTGAGCTGGTGCAGATGAAGCCTCTCTTTTCCCTGCCATCCTTCAGCGCACAGCAGGGTTTGGGCATCCCCAGCACAGTTTCTCCATCATTAAGCTCTTCTTGGCCTCCAATCAGCCTTTTTGTAGCCAGGACGAACCCAGAACGTCATCCAGGATGCCCTGAGCCAGGTGATTTCAGGAAGCTTTCCTGCCCCCAGCCCCTGTGCCTCACAGCAGGCCGCCCTCATTTGGTTGTCCCACAGAGTCCGTCTTCATCTTCGTTTGCCTTTGACAGTCTCAGGCAGTGTGGTTGTCCCAGGTGTTCAGAGAACATCAGCATGTTATCCCCTTCCTGTCCAAGAAGCTGATGCCACTATTTCTGGACACTTCCCACAGCTTGCAAATGATTTGTAGCCAGCAGCCATCCTTTAGGAGCAGCTGAGCTTTCACATCGAGGTGTGATGTGGGGATGAGCTTGTTCCTGGTGTACTGGTATGCAGTAGTCCCTGGCAGTGGCCTGGAGCTCTGCAGGCATCCTGTGCTCCACTGCACACCACAGACCATGTTGTCACCAGAGAGCTGGTGCCCTCTGGGTGTCCCTCGTGCACCAAAGAGACGCTGACATTGATGCCTCTTGGCATTAAACTCAGTGGAGGATTTGGTAGGATCATCGTTAATCTCCCCACCATGCCATGGTGGCCACTGTGGAGCTGTGGGCACAGGCAGGAGCTGCCCAGGAGCGATTCATGGATGGCCAAGCCCTGACAAGGAGCTGGATTCCCTCAGCAACCAGCTGCAAATGCCATCTCTCCTTGGTGAGGTGGGATGGCACCAGGTCAATGGAGGGCCCTGCTGGCAGTGAGCACCAGCAGAGTCACCAGCACAGATGTCCATCCTCACAGCTGCACTTTAAACATCTGAGTAAAATAAATGCTGTCAAATCCAGGTGGTAATACTGAGCTTTTTCCTTTTAGCTTGTTTGGGGAATTCAGCCCTCACCTCATGGCCAGGTCGGACAGAACTGAAGCCACTTCCTTTGCTTGGAGCTGGCTCTGTCTTCCCTTCCATGCTCGCAGAGACCACTCACCCATGGGGGCTGCTGACCAAGCTGGTTTCTTTCTGTGTCCCTTGCAGAAAAGTCCGTGCATTTCTCCTCCATCGCAGAGGCTCAGAAGCTGAGTGCAGAGTCAATGGCTGCCTCGTGCTGGCCCCCTGTCCTGTCCTACCCCCGGGATGTGATCAAAACTTCTCCCCAGGCAGAGCCCCACTTGTTCCAGTACAACCCACCAGGCAAGTAGAACCCACTGGCTGTGTGGTATGTGTCCTCCTCTGCCTGACCTGAGGCTGAGCACAGACTGTGATTGCAGCTAGTACCACAGGTCAGGTTCTTGAAGGTTCATGGGTGATCACATGGGTCTCCCAGCTCTGGCTGGGGCAAGTTTAGGGATGTGGTTTGTCACAGAGCAGTGTGAGTGCAGTCAGGCAGATTTTATCCTTCGCTGCACTGTCCCTCTCCAACTGGAGGGCAGACAAGTCGGGCACAACACATCCTCTGACTGCAGAGGGGACAAGGCAGTAATTTAAACTATTCCAGTCCTTTCCAAAATGATCATGTGACTTGGAGCCTCGTGCAGGCTCATAGCTGGCCAGTTCACTGCATCCAGCCCCTGCTCTCTCCCGTGCCCCTTTCCTCTCTGATAGCTGCAGCCCCTCTGCCTGCCCTCAGTCCCGCTAATGTTTGTGTTTTCCTCACAGGACACCCCATCCCACTAAACCTGCATGAGAGCTCTCGCTCAGGGCTGCAGAGACTGGCCAGCATCTCCAACCCACCCCCCCTCATCTCCTCCACCAAGCACCCCTCTGTGCTGGAGAGACCTGTCGGATCCATTTCCCAGGTAGGGTATTGGGTGTGAGCGGTGGAGACACCTCGCAAGGACCAGCAGTCGCTCCTGACCTCTCCTCTTGCCCCACAGGGAATGCCCATCCAGCTCCACACACCCTACAGCTCTGAGCATGCCAAGGTCCCTGTCGGCTCCATCACCATGGGCCTGCCACTGACCATGGATCCCAAGAAACTGGGTAAGGAACTGGGAAGCGAGTTGTTTCTCACGTGCCCTGAAAGCAGCAGAGAGTGAGCTTGCTGGCAGCATAGGATAAGGGAGGAGCACAGGACATAGCAAGGGAGCACAGAGAGGACTGCTAAGAGGATGAAAGGATTAGTCCGTCAGGAGAGCAGAGACACAGGGAGCTAAATTTGTGCAGTATAGGAAAGCAGCAACTCGGTCAGGGATGCATCCCAGCCTATAAATACCCTCCGGCTAATACTGTGATCGAAGGAAGGAAATATATTGTTGCTCCCCAGGCTGGTAGGATAAAGAGTAAATGGCCTGAAGTGAACAAAGAAAGTGTTTAGTCTGCAGATTTGGAAGCTTTTCTTAACAGCAGGAGGGGATGGGTGAGGGATGAAGCCTGGGGAGTAGGGATATGGGCTCCGTTTCCTACTGTGTGTAAGTCCTGTTATAAACCAGCAGAAGGTTTTCAATGTCAGCTCCAGTCCCAGTGTGGGCAGTGCCTTTGCCAGTGCTAAAGATCTGTCTTTGCTTGCTGCCAGTTGTGTGTTCACCACCCTGGGAAGTCCATCCCAAAGAGCGGGGGATAGCAAAGGTGCTGAGAAGGTGCCAACTTGGGATGGACAGGAATAAAAGCCTCGACCAGCCAAGGGCTGCAGCCCCTTGTCCTGCAGCTATGCTGATATGTGGTTAATGTTTTCCAGTGCCTTTTCCTGGAGTAAAGCAGGAACAACTTTCTCCTAGAAGCCAGGCCAGCCAGCCAGAAAGTCTGGTTCTACAGCCGTCCCAGGAGGGCTCCATCCTGCGGGGTGAGGACCCAGAGTGGGAGGCGTGTGTCCCGGCTGTGGAAGGGGAGGGATGCTGGCACTGCCAAGCCTGGTGAATGCTACGCTGGCTGCAGCTGCCTGGTTATCTTGGGTTTGATTCCTTGGACTGAGCCCAGCCCAAGGGGTCTCTTCGCCCCTTTTCTCTGTATCCCCAAATCAGGGCCTCAGGTCTTGATTCTGGTGAAGGTTTTGCGTTCAAGGGCCACCTGAAAATCTGTTATGTAAGACAAAGCAAGACCTGTTTAAATTCCATTAATTGGTGTTTTCATGCTCTTTACTGTTGCTGCTGCAGCTGGGCAGGGACCACATTTTCTTTAAATACAACTCTCTCTTGGGTTTCTTTCCCCATTAGCCAGGTAAAAAAAATAAATGCCAAGGTGTTGCTTTTTGGTGCAAATTCTGGTTTGTGAAGCATCCCCCAGTAAGGCAGTCAGGAGCCTGAGTGTGGTAGGCTCAAATCCTGCACTTAGTAGTCTCAGCCCCATGGGTTTTGTGATGAACAGCAAATGCAGCCCCAAGCTCACTGGCTTTGTGTCCTACAGGTGCTTCCCTCAGCTCTGCCTCTGGAGGGAGCATCACCAAGGGAACACCCACATCCAGACCCCCTCCGGAGTCGCCCATCACCTACCGAGGGTCCATCACACATGTAGGTTCCTTGTTTCCAGTAGGTTTTGCTTCCTGGGTGTTGGTGGCTGCAGCTTGTGGACGAAGGGACCACGGGTTTGCAGGGTGCATTGAGTGTGGGGCACAGGGCTGTGCAGCAGGTCTGTGATGCTCCACCCCATCGAGCCCCTCAGAGAGGTCTGGAAGCAGCCTCTGCTCGGGATGGCATGAGCCATGTCCCGTGAGCTGAGACTGCAGAAGAGCAGAGCCTGACAAGCAGCAATGCAGCCTTACAGCACGTTTAAACCCTGCTTTGGTTTACGTAGCTGTCAAGAACAGAGGCAAAAGCAGCTTTAAGTGGATCTGGGAAAATCATCTTGCCAGGGCAAGAAAGTGGAGCGGAGCAAAGGAGGAGATGGGTGGAGGGCCCAGGCCCGGTGGAGGAGGCTGTGAGGGGCACATAAGGTAGCGAGGACTCCTGCCAGCACTGAGCGTGCTGCACTGGGGGTCCTGCCCAGAGGCTCTTCAGCAGGAAGATACTTTGGCCTTAATCTCCACCATCCATCTTCAGAAGAGCAGCTGGCAAGCGGGCGATAGTTCCTTGCAGTGTGAGTTATTGCTCATCTGGTAACAGAGCAGAGAGCATTAAAAAAAAAAAAAATCTGCTTCCCATGGGGATTTTATCTGGCCATCATTCAGATATTTAAAGCCACTCAGGCTTAGATTTTTGCCTGCCTCCTTCAAGGGGAGCGACCATGTTCTCTTTGGCCCTGGAGACCTGATCCTGAATCCTGGCCCAGAGCAAAGGCTTAGCTTGACTGGTGCCCTGTGTCCAACAGGTGCCAGGAGCGGGTGCTTGGGGGCTGTAAATAACCCACCAGAGCAAACACTTGCTCCACTCTCAGATGCTCCTGCAGCAGCTCTGGGCAGCAATGGTGGGTGTCAAGGGCCTTGAGCACCACATGCCAATTCAGGAAATTGGCAGAGTTTGTTAAGACACTGTTTTGCATTAAGCTAATGAGTCCAGCTAATAGATTCCTTTGTTTGGCTTGGGATTAAGGTACCAAGCCCAGACCCAGGGCATTGCCTGCCTCTCCTGCTGGCTCAGCAGCCTGCATCCCTCTGCTCCCGTTATGGGGAGAAGGAGCCCCCTGTTCCGGCAGCAGCTCCCAGTACCAGAGCTGATATTTGATCTTAGATTAGTCATCCAGTTCACAGGAGGCAGATCTTGCATATATGCTCTCTGCTCTGAAGCCATCTGTCATCACTTGCTTTCACGTCCCCTCGGAGCATCCGCGGGAGGGAGGTGACTTACCTGGGGCTGGGAGGGCCATTCCCGGGTGCACCGAGAGGGTGAATGACCAGAGCACTGAACCTGCGTGCTGCCACATCCCGGCAACTGCAGCAGGGTTTTGGAGACTCTGAGGGTTTGGCACAGAGCAGGGGCATCCCCAAGCAGGGGTGGGGAAATAGCCTGCATGGCACAACCTGCAAGCACCAGCAAAGCTGCCTGCGGCATCATATCCCCTGAGGCATGCATCAGTCCTGGGGGTTGCAGGGGTTAAATGATCAGAGTAGGCAGGTGTCAGTCAAGAGCTTCACTCTGACGGCATTGCTGTGCCTTTCCAGAGATGGGGAGGGGAACCATCAGCCCATGGTGGCTGTTCCCAGTTGGCACCAACAGGTTACAATGGCAGAGGGGTGTTAATCACCAGCGACTCTTCGAGGACATCCAGTTCTGTGTGTTTTGAAGGGGATTCCGGGGGCAGGTGGCTGTGAGCTATGTCTGTGTGTGCCTGGGGGAAGGAGAGGGTTTTTTCACACCAGTTTGTGTGAGAAGCCCAATGCTATTCCTGTTGGAGAGCTAAGGCAGCCTTCGCTCCCCGACCTGCTCCGGGACCGATTTCGTTGCTGCCATCTCTCCCGGGCACGCTGCCAGCCGCCAGCTCCCGCACACAGGCAGCTCGCTGAAGGTCACGCTGCTGCCAGCAGATCTGCCTGGGTGGGCAGGACTTCTCCGTGGCTCCTGTGCCAGGCTGGGAAAATAGGCTGAAGGGGAAAAGCTAACACTCGAGTAGTCCCTGCTGTCACCATGGTGTCACCAGGAGGGCAACCAAACCTTGAGAGGAGAAGCAAGCCAGGTAGCTTACTCTGAAACACGCAGGGTGAGAGAGTTGCTGTTCTGGAGGTCTGTGCTTGTCCTCATCCCCCGCCTCTTCCCAGCAGCCTCGCACAGATCACGTACCTTTTTACCGCTCCTCGTTATCATCCTCATCAATAATTAAGCTGCAAGTCCCTCGCTGTTGGCTGCGCCAGGAAGCGGAGGCCGGGTGCGCTCCCTCCGCTCAGCCTCCCATGGGGAACAGCCTGTCCCTGCGCGCGCGCTTGCTTAATTGCTTGTGACACTGTTAAATATGGATCTTGGTGGCTTTCCAAGGGCACCCCGGCAGAAGTGCTGTACAAAGGAACCATTACCAGGATAATCGGAGAAGACAGCCCCAGCAGAGCAGAGAAGGCAAGGGAGGATGCCGTGCCCAAAGGACATGTCATCTACGAAGGGAAGAAAGGCCACGTGCTGTCCTACGAGGGTAAGTCCTAACTCTCTGCCTTTTTAGGGCAGGTGCCAGGGGTTTGTGCCACCCTGGCTGGGAGTTAGGAGCCATTTGAGGAAAGGCTGACAAAGTGCAATGGGCCAGCCTCATGTCTTGCTTCCAGCGTCAATTCTCTCCCTTCCCACCCTGCTGCTCTCTATGCCTCTCTCCTGTGTGATTATCTTGCCTTAGAGACAGCTTGCTGGCAGGCAGGATTGCAATGGTTTTGGTTGGTTTTGGAAGCAGGGGAGAGGAGAGAACCAGATGGGGAGGTATTGCCTTCATCCCAAGCACCCTGTGCAGGAAGGGGACTGATCAAAAGCGTCACAAGAGCATCCCCAAACTCTTGGGCCAAGGCAGACTCAAGAACCTGCAAGGTGGAGGCAAATCAAGTAGTTTGGTATAAAGGTTTGTTTGGACATCAGATTCTCACCTGCAGTGTCTTGGGTGCTGTGTAGCTTTTCCAGCATGGGGCTGCCTTGCAAGGAATCCTCCTGGGTCCAGCAGCACTGTGCCTCAGTATCTAGTGAGTTTTGCTAGAGCTGTTGAGGGGCGTGAAGCCATTCCTGCATCCCACAAGGAGTCTGTCTGGGGATGTGTTGGCCCTTTGCCTCACCCTCTGGCACAGTAAGGTGCTTCCTCAGTAAATGCTGGCGGTGCCTCGCTGTGTTAGTGGTACCAGCAGGTGGTCACCAGCTGCTCCTGCCTCCTCTGCGCCTGCTCAGCCCAGTGCATCACTGGCCATCAGAGCTGCTCTCTGCATCCTGGTGCCTCCCGTTGGAGATGGGCAGATGTTCCTCTGCAGTGAGGCTGGAAGCAACGCCTTAGTTCTCTCCTTTCCCTGTGTGCTGGGTCAGGCATCTCTTGTTGTGGAGCCAGGCTCCTCCTACCCCACAGCTGGGCTAAGGAAGAGCTGAGTTAGACTCTGCAGCCCCGCATCCTCCTGGGGTAAAATACTGGCATGTGCTCTGGTGTGCATGGGGACAGCCATCCTCATGTGTCACTTCTCTTCTCAGTTGAGTTTGGGAGATGGCTAAGAAGCAGATTCCAACATCAGCCACCTCAGCAGGTGTCTCTGGCCAGCTGCTGTGCTACCTGAACCCCCTGCCTCCCTGGGGCAGAGCACCCCTCCCTGGGGCGCTGCAGTCAGTCCTGCAGGCAGAGCGTGTCCTGAAGAAGTCCCTTTCCTCTTGCCCACAAGTGCCAGCAGCTGGTTTCATCACGGTTGGTTGTTTCATCCAGGGCCAGAGGCAGAGGGTTCAGGTCAGGCCATGGGGGACAACTCACAAGCTCCAGCTGATGTTACCTCTGTGCATTCCCTGAGACCGCAGGACCTTTCAGGACAGGGCTTTGTGCCATGCCTCTCGCCTGCCACGTGGAAACTGGCTCATCCCATGCCTCTCCATATCCACTGTCAACTCTAGCCCAGATAAGAAGTGTCACTGTGGAGCACTGGGTGCCCTTTGGGACAGTTGGCAGGGCTTGGACTGGGGAGGACGCAGGAAGCGTTTCAGGACTTGTTTGTGCAAGAAGCTATTTTAATCTCCTCTGCCCAGGCTGGGGGTCGAACGAGGCTGATCTCAGAAATGGTGCCATCAGGAAGAGATGGGGAGGGCTCCTGGCAGGGAGGGCTGCCCATGCCCAAATCTGGGATCCTGCTCCAGGCAGTGAAGGAGAGCTGCAGACCAAACTCTTTCCCACTGTTCATGTCAGCCCGAGTCTCCTTGGCTGCAGCCTGTGCCTGTCACCTCTCATCCTACCCCCCATGGACACAGATGAGGAATTAATTCCTTCCTTTCCCCAGCAGCCTTTTACATGCTTGATAGCGTTTATCACATCCCAAGTGATCCCGTGTGCTGCTGCAGCCTTGCCAGCCCTGCCTCTCTCCTTTCTCCCCCGTACAGCCTGGCAGGGCTGTGCAGCCAGGAGCAGAAGAGTTAAAAAAAAATTAAATAAGAAAACTGAAACCGTTCGTGATTATGAATTTTGGCAAGCAGGAAAAAAATTGCAAATTCTTTAGTGTCATGAGGGTGCTTAAAATAAAAGAGCTGTAATGAGACGAGATCCTGTAGCATGTGTGAGCTGAATTGTGCTAGATTGGTTATTCTCATCCTGCATATGATTGCTGATGGCTGCTGAAGGCGAGGGACGTGGGTTTGGAGTGGTTTTCTTTCTGTTTAGTCTCTCTTCTCTCTCACGCCCTCCCCCTGCTTCCCGGTGGTACAAAGGGTGCCTGGGAGCACGTCCCCTCCTGCAGAAGGGCTGGTGGCAACAGATGTGCCTTGATGACAGGGTGCGGGCACATCGCCCGCGTCTGCCACACGGTGCTTGGCTGATTCTGAATGTCACCCCCGGATTTCTCCTGTCAAATGGAGCTGAAGCGAAGGCTCAGGCACGGACCCCCTTGTTTCCCCACACACAGCCCCAAACACTTCGTGGATTGAGTGGGTGCTGATTGCGGAAACCAACAGTGGGTGTGAAGTTGTAATAATCCCATTTTATTAATTACTGGTTTTGCTGAGGAGGAGTTTTGTTCCTGATTGTCCACAATGGAATGAATGTTTTTAACTTCTCCGTTTTCCCTAATTGTACAACCACCTTCTCTGCCTACAAAGAGAAGGGTCAGGGCACTGGAGATCATTGGCAGGGGTGGCCTGGCCAGGGACAATGGGCAGAGGCATTTGTCTCTCCAAGCTGACATCCCATTCGGAGCTCATTACATAAACACGAGGCATTCAGCTGGATCAGAAGCTGCTGAATTCACAGCTCACTGCACATGATGGGTGCCCATTGCCTGGGGTGGGTGGGATGCTGCCTGGCACGGGCAGGACTGTGCTTGTGACGGGGCTGTAGCTCAGGACAGATGTCCACTGTTTGTTTGCAGGGAACCTGCTCCAGGTTCAGATGAGGGGATAGTAAGTGGTCTCTCCTCACAGTAGCACTTGCTCCATCAGTCCCGCATGGGACCTTCCACCATCTCTCCCAGTTCTTATGTGTCCTTACCACTGTTTCAAAGTAATCATTCTCAGCTTTTCCTCTCTGCCATTTTCCCTGATTTTCTCACCCAGGGAGTGTCTCGGCAAATGTTAAGGCTGGCCAAGATCCCAAACAGTAGGTGTCTAGCAAAAATCAAAACAAACAGGGGAAAAAAACCAAAACTCCCCAGACCCAGAGGGCCAAGTTCAGGGGAACTGCAGCTGGTCCCGCCTATGCCACACTGGCTCCAGGCTGTCCCACTGCCTACGTGATGGCCCCACTGGAAAGGGAAGGAGGGAGTGGGATATGTCAGGGTGGATGCTCCTACCCAAGCTGGAGGCACAGATCTGGAGTCTGAGGCAGGCAGGGAGGGGAGAAAACACCAACTGAATTTCCTGGAAGCCAACTCCATGCAATATTTCTGGCACTGCGGAGCGGTGGCTGATGCTGGGGTGGGATCTGACCTCTCAGCAACGCACACAAACAGCAGTAAACACCCTCCCTTGGCCCATGCTGACTTTCCATGCTCATGATGGTGCCTCTTGATGTTCCCTTCACCAGGTGGAGTTGCTGCTTCTCAGTGTCCCAAAGAAGACAGCAGGAGCTCGGGAGCTTCCCATGAGACCACAGGAACTAAGCGGACCTATGATATGATGGAGGGGAGGATCAGCCGGGGCTTATCAGCCCGTGATACCTTATCTGCCAGCATTGAAGGTGGGTCTGGGTGAAACCTTTCACTTGTGTTTTGTTAGTGACCCGTGGAAACCCCATCTTGTCTCTTGTCTACATGATGCACCTTCTTGTGCCAGTGTTTTGGCAGTGGTTAGCTGGTATCGTGCAGCACATCCCAACAGCATCCAACCAGCATGGGAAGACAAGGGGCACAGACTGGCCCATTTCCCTTTGGTTTCTATCCTGGCAGACCAGTTCCAGGAATAGGTTAAAAATAAGCACATTTTAAAAAAAAAAGAGAAATAAGTAATTTAGAAATTATGTTTTTTCTTGTCCCAAGAATCCCTGGTAACACTGTCGTGTATTCATTGTAAATTAACTCCTGTGTCACAACCCAACTTTCCCTCTTGGATCTGTTCTAGGTCTCATGGGTCGAGCGATCCCTCCAGACCGACACAGTCCCCATAACCTGAAGGAGCAGCATCACATGAGGGGCTCGATTACACAAGGTAAAACCTGCAAGCAGAAGGGCACGGACAGAGGTAACATGGGGAAGCATCTCCATGGATGGCCCCTTGTTCTTTTTGTCAGGGTAGGACAGGAGGAAACAAGGATGGACACATCAAGGTCCAGCTGCAAATTTTTGCAGCCCCCTGCTATGTGCTCAGAGAGATTTTTAGTCTTGCTCAGTTTCCACCAACCTAAACTCTGCCCAAGTCAGGGACAAAATTGTCAGTGATTCACATGGAACAGATTGAAATCAGTGTGAAATGGGTCCAGAAAGTGGTGGGAGATGATGAGGTGGTCCAGCTGCTCTGTGTGCTTAGTTGGGTACTAGTCCCTGAGTTACATGTGTTAACTAGAGACCCCCTTGAAGTGAGCATCTGCATGGAGAGTGGGAGTCCAGTGTCTGGCCAGGGAATCTCCCTCTGCATCCATCATGTGCTTGGGGGTTGCAGGAATACCTCGGTCCTATGTGGAGGCCCATGAGGACTACCTCAGAAGAGAAGCCAAACAGCTCAAGAGGGAAAACACTCCACCGAGGGACTTATCTGATGCCTACAAGGTCAGATCTCACGAGGGCCTTACTCCTCTGAAAATGAAATCAGCCCATGAAGACTTGGTAGCCACGGTGAAAGAAGCAGGAAGATCAATCCATGAGATTCCCCGTGAGGAGCTGAGGCGGACACCGGACATCTCTCTGACGAGACCTCTTAAGGAAGGTTCCATCACGCAGGTGAGTGTGGGATGAACAGCAGATGTGATCAGCCCTACTCAGGCTGCTGTCTTTGCACAGATCCTGGGGACCATTCCCAAGGTAAAAGGAGAGCAGAGACAGCTTGGGGGTGCATCGCTGGTCAGACTCAAGGCTCTGCTTGAGTACAGGTTGTCCTGCCCCATCTTTGACAGGATCCTTTTGTAGTAGGTTGACTCTGGCCAGATACCAGGTACCCACTAAAGCTGCTCTCTCACCCTCCCTTTGCAACTGGACAGAGGAGAGAGAAAAAAACCAGCTAAGAATTCATAAGTAGAGATAAGAGCTGGGAGAGGTCAGTGACTGATTACCTTCACGGGCAAAACAAGACTCAAAGCTCCCATGTTCTCACTCGGCTCTTCCCTGGCTGGAATTCTTCTGCAAAACAATCTTTTGTTCTTAAATATGTTATCACAGAGGCATTACTATTACTTCTAGTTGGCTCAGCCTTGGCCAGTGGCAGGAAGTCCGTCCTGGAGCCGGCTGGCATTGGCTCCACAGAACAGGGGAAGCCACTCCTGTAGCCCCCCCTCGCTACCAAAAACCCAGCCACAGAAACCCACTGCACTTTCCAATCCAAGCCATCCTATGATCCTTCCTAGTGGATAAACACAAAACCCAGGGAACCCCCTTGCACATTAAGAAAACAATGCTCCATCTACACGTGTAAATGGAAAGGGACACATTTACCTCTCTTTTCAAGGCCAAAGTCAACTCCGTGCCCTTGGCAGTTGTAACTCAGGGTGCAAATAAACTTGGTCTCCTCCCTTTATGGGCAAGTGGCAACCCAGCAGGGCCAGTAGTTAGGATGAAACTATCTCCTGTTGGGCTCCAAATATTTGCAGGGTTCCCATGGCACCTTGTAGTCCTACCTCATTTCACTGTGTGTGTAGGAGAGAGGCGTGATGGGCACAGCCAGCCTTCAGCAGTGACTCATCATCATCTTGTTGGAGCACAACAAGACATGCAAGATGGGCACTCCACCCTGCCCCGTGCCGTGCCGAGTGGTTCTGTGCTCTTCTGATGGCTGTTGCTGTTTGCCCAAGGAAGCTTTATTGATGTATTGACCCACTGAATGAGGACTCAGGAGTCTCCTTGAAACTCGGTGGGATGCGATCGCTGCATCCCCTTCTGCTCTATGCCTCTTTGATGTCTCCTCTGCCTCCTGTCCCCAGGGTACCCCACTGAAGTATGACAGCAGCTCTTCTTCCTCAAGTACCAAAAAGCATGACGTGCGGTCCATCATCGGCAGTCCTGGCAGGACTTTTCACTCTGTGCACTCACTGGACGTCATCCAAGACCCGAGGAATCTGGAGAGAGCTTATGAAGAGAGCCTGAAAAACAGGCCAAGCCCAGTGACAAACTCGGGTGGCTCCATTGCCAGAGGGGCTCCTGTGATTGTACCAGAGCCGAGCAAGGCCCACCAAAGTGCCCTCGGCTATGAGGACCACCAGGCAGGGCACAGCACCGCCTTCAGCAGCCACTTGCACAGAGGGTCTCCGGTCTCCACACGGGAGTCCACGCCACGGCAGCACGAAGGTACTTGGCAAACCTTTTATTTGATGCTCCCCTGCTCGTAGCAGCCGAGCAGGGGAGGTGCGCAGGAGGCGGCTGCTGACCCCACCTGCCCGAGCTGTTCCCAGCAGGTCCCTGTTGAACCCGTTCTTCCCCGCACCTACAACTGACTCACAGCACTGGGGTGGCTGCCAGGCACAGCTGGGGCTCAGCACCCTTCCTGGAGGTGCTCACATGGTTGAAGTGAGGGCACCTCACCTGCACCAGGGTAACCAAAGGGAGACTTGAGCTGTGGCTGGTGAAGCCTTTGGTATTTCAAAAGCGTCTTCCCTGTCCCAGCATTGGCCCACGGCACTCTGTTTTCCACAGGTGGGCAGGAAAGCAGTGCTTGGGGTACTGGGTGGGGGATCTTCACAGTTCTCACCAGCCTGATATGTGTTTGCCCATCTCATCCATCTCTTGGGCACCTGAGTGCCTCACCTCCAGGAACATCTAATCCCTTCTGAGTCAGTGGGTCCAGGCAGTGGGATGGTCTTTATGCTCTGACATCTCCCCTGCCCATCTGTGCGCCCTGGCATCGGTCATCTCCTGCTCCCAGAGTCAGACCTGGGCTCCCCAGGAGCAGGCACATGTCTGGGCTGGGCTCAGTGGTCTGGTAAGACACATTCAGATCCAGAGCACAAACAACTCTCTTACTTCATGGCACATTTGTGGGGATCAGTGCAGAAGCCAGTCCCTAATACACCTTGCCCAAACAAGCCTGCTGGCTATGGGTAACTGCTTCAGAGCCTTTTGCATCTCCCACCCGCAAATCCATGTCCTAATCCAAGAGTCTTGTGATGTGGGAGTGTGCAACACAAGACACACAGTTTGCCAAAAACTGAGTCTGGGATGTGCCTCCCCAGCCAGCAGGAATACCCAGGCAGCATTTGGTGTGCAGTCTGGTGCAAGGGGGTTGGTCACACTGCTTGGGGTGACTGTGCC
The DNA here is from genome assembly GCF_001604755.1 of Lepidothrix coronata. Taxonomy (NCBI): domain Eukaryota; kingdom Metazoa; phylum Chordata; class Aves; order Passeriformes; family Pipridae; genus Lepidothrix; species Lepidothrix coronata. The sequence continues at coordinate 5,134,627 of NW_016690231.1, forward strand.
AGCCACTGTCCCCATCCTGCGGGCTTGGACACAGGAGCTGGTGACACTTGTCTCAGGTTGGATGAGAAGTGCCCCCAGTGCCCAGCTCAGGTTGGGAGAGCCAGGAGAAGTCCCTAACATGATCCAACCTCCCCTCTGTGTGCTGGGAGTTTTTGGCTCCAGGGAATGACAAGTACTCAAAACACACTGAACTATATTTCGTCACCCTTGCCAGGGGTTTCAGGGTCCCCATCTCTGCCCAGCAGCTGTGACCTCTGTCCGAGGAGCGCAAGGAGGGTCCAGCACCGGCTGCTTGTGCGGGCCAGGATGAATGCACAGACTGCCCAGCATGGATGTGCTGGGGTAGAGGGATGGTTTGGGAAAGGCCTCTCTCTCAAGGGCAACTGGGACTTGGCCTGCCTCGATCTTGGTGGTGTAACAGGGCATGGCAGTGCAGGGAGCAGGGAGGGGAAAGTTCCCTTGAGTTCAGGGTAGCTACGAGTGTCCCTGGAGGACACGCTTGGCCGCAGGCATCCCTCGGGGACATGACTTGGCCACGGCACTCAGTCTCTGACTCACTTCCTTCTGCTTACTGCAGGGAGCATCACTGCTGGGAAGCCGGTATCCCAGGACAGAAAGATCACCCCCACATCGAGAGAGCTCACCAACTCCAAGTCTCCGCACGCCCCTGTGCCTGACCACCACCACCCCATTTCCCCGTATGAGCACCTGCTCCGCGGTGTGAGCGGGGTCGACCTGTACCGAGGACACATCCCGCTGCCTTTTGACCCCGCCGCCATCCCCAGGGGAATCCAACTGGAAGCAGGTACCTTTGTTGTGGGCACAGTCTGTCTGGGATTGTTTTTTTTCCTTGCTATGCTCTGAAAGCCAGAGGTCTTTGGGGAAAGCCACATCACATCTGCATCCTTTTTTCTCCCAGCTGCTGCTTACTACTTGCCGAGGCATCTGGCTCCGAGCCCCACGTACCCCCACCTGTACCCCCCGTACCTCATCCGGGGCTACCCGGACACGGCAGCCATGGAGAACCGACAGACCATCATCAACGACTACATCACGTCCCAGCAGATGCACCACAACGCCGCGGCCACGGCCATGGCGCAGCGGGCGGACATGCTGCGCGGCCTGTCGCCCCGGGAGCCCTCCCTCGCCCTCAACTATGCAGCAGGTGCTCCCGGCACGGCACTGTCCAGGGGCTTGGGGGAAGTTTGGGAGGAGGAGGGTCGGTCAGGCCGGGACTGACAGCTCCAGCATGGCCAAGCTGCCGCAGCTCGGCATTGTCCTGACGGTCCTCTCACTTCTCTTTCCAGGCATCATCGACCTGTCCCAAGTGCCACACCTGCCTGTCCTCGTGCCCCCTACCCCTGGCACCTCTGCCCCGACCATGGACCGCATCACCTACATCCCTGGGCCCCCCCAGACCTTTGGTAGTCGGCACAGCAGCTCCCCACTCTCCCCAGGTAACACTGAAGGTTGCTTTTCCCAGAGGAGAATGGTTGAGCAGGACACTCTTAATCAATCCAGGGCCATGGGCTAAGTGTGCCAGGGCAGATGGGGAGACCCCAAATTAATTCTCACTCAGTGACCAGTCCACTGACTCCCTCCCTCCCTGCTTGTTGGGGGCTTCCCTGCTTTTCCCCCTTCTTCCCCAGAGTGGCAGCTGGCAAACAGCTCTGTGGAAGGTCATACTCCAGAGGTGGCGCCAGGACAGCTATTCCATGATTTGTCTGGGCTTTGTCACACTGGTTGCCCTCATCTGTCCTGCTCCAGGTGACCTTGGATGGAGCTGTTCCTTATCTGCTCTGCAGACACAGCGATGTGAAGAGCAGGCAGCGTTCCTGGGAGAATTGCTGTGTCTGCAGCCATCTCACTGCCTTTCGGTTGGGTTTCAGGAGGCCCCACGCACATGACCAAACAGTCGGGATCGTCGGTGTCCGAACGGGAACGGGAGCGGGAACGGGAGCGGGAGAGGGAGCGTGAAAAATCCATCCTAGCATCCACCACGGTGGAGCATGCGCCCATCTGGAGACCAGGTAGGCCAGGCAAGAGTCCAGCACCACACCTTGGGGCCTGTGCTGGGTGGAGGTAGGTGGGGCTATAGGATGAAGGGCTAAAGAAGCCATTCCTTGTGTTGTCCCCCAGGTACGGAGCAGTCCAGCAGCCGTTCGTCCTCCCACTCTCACAGCCACCAGCAGTCTCCCGTCTCACCCCGCACCCACGAGACCATCCAGCAGCGCCCCAGTGTGCTCCACAACACGAGCATGAAGATCATCTCCTCGGAGACCCCCACCCCTTCCGTCCTGCGGTACGTCCCCCTGCCACAGCTCCTGTCACTGTGCCACTGTGGCAATTAATTGTAACGAGCCATGGGGATGGAGAGAGGGCTGTTTTGGCCTTCAGTCTCAGTGGGAACAGGAGTGGGACTTCCAGGGAAGTTGTGATGGGGAGAGGCAGGTTTTGGTGCCCAATTCCTTTGCTTTCTTTAGTGACTTTTCCTGCTGCCAGGAAAGAAACCAGGAGCGTACCTGTGCCCAAATACAGGTATTGCTCCTCTTGCTGAAGGTTGCCTGGTGGTGGAGTTATGAAGGTCTCTGGGACCTGTCCATGGATTTTATGCTCTCCAGTCATCCAGGCCCAATAACCCTGTGGCCAGTTACTATGGTGGAGGCTCCATCCAAGCCCTCCTCGCTGGCCTCAGCACAGGCCAACCCTACACTCGGGAGCCCCGGAAAAAGCTTGGCCAGGCAAGGCTGGACACTGAGGCTCTGGTAACAGCATTCCTTTTCTCATGTGCTTCTCTCATCTTGGCCTTCTCTCCGTTTTCCTTCCAGAACCTCCTCCACCACTACCACATCACCGATCCGCTCCACCGCCTTCCCCTCAGCCTCTACCCTGCGCTCCTCCCTCAGCGCGGCCGACGGCTACGCAGCCCAGCTGGACCCGGCCATCCTGCAGAAAGAGGCCTCGAGGGTGCGGGAAGCCAAGACAGAACGAGCCCAGACTGACAACAACATCTACACCTCAAAGCTGCCCAGTGGGGCCAACCTCGAACAGTCGCCTTCACCCATTAAAGCCATGGAGTCAAGACCTTTGCCCACCTCTGGACCTGGTTCTTCTCATCACTATGGCAGAGGACAGGGGAAAAGCCAGCAGCACCATCACCCTCTGGACCAGCAGCACGCAGCCTCAGGCTCCGAGCAGCACAGTAGAGAAAAGAGTCAAAGTAAACGCTTTTCCATGCAGGAGCAGGAGCTCCGAGCACTCGGTAAGACCACCACAACAGCAGCCAACTTCATAGGTGTGATTGTCATGCACCAAATGTCTTGCGATACGGGGCAGCGAGAAAGAGGCTCGCTGAGTAACGACTGCACTAGCGATGGTAAGAAGTTGGAGGGGAGAGGTGAGAGAGCTGTGGCCTGACACCCATTATGTTTCATTATTTCTTATTTTTAGTTGCACATTTTGGCTACTGGCTTCATCAGCTCCCCGAGTGTGCTTGTCCCTCTGCTTTCCAGTTGTTGTGTTATTCCAGACTTTTTTATTTTTGTGTGTTTTAAGGATCTTCCTTCTCCCACCATCTTTTAGTTTTTCCCATTGCCAAGTCCTGTTTTGCAAACATCGTGCAGTTCCTGGTATTGCTTTTTACAGACAATAGCCATTTGCTAATTTTGATTTCCCCATCCTTAGAAATTCCCAGGCAGTCTGTAAGGGACAGTTGTGGGTAATAAATCAAACGAGCGAAGCGGAGAACTGGGACTGTGAGTGTGACAGGGCTGCTGGCCCTCAGACACACAGTTTACTGCTCATGAGCTGCAGGATCTCAGAGGGCTTTGTGGGTCTCAGTATGGATGGGGTCCCCTTGCTTGGGGTGACCTCACTAAGGGTCCTGGTGCTGGATGCTGCCCAATGTGGGCGCCATGGACGTGGCTGTCCTGGGATCATTCAGCCCACCCATGCTCAGCAGCCGTTTCCAGAGCAGACCACAAGAACCACTTAATAGAAATCTTGTGTAGGACACAAAAGCGCTGGGTTTAGTTATTCCAAAAGAAAGGGCAGGAAGGGGGCTGGATTTAAGGTCCGGGTCATTCTTGATGGGACCGGCCTTCATCCAGAGCATGCATCCAGGCTCCCATCAGCATGAAAAAGCAACAGGCAGCCTGTGGGGATTTGGTGGGACCTTGTCTTCAAGTTGCAGCATCTGCTTTGACCATCAGCACTGGGAGTTGCTGCCCCACTCCCCTTCCTGTAACCCAAGGGTGGAGTGGACACTGTACTGTAGCCAGGCAGAAGAGCTGCTCTCACTGGCACATCCTGACCCACCCAGCCCACTGCTTGGTCACATCTGGTCCCTGCCTCTTCTAGCAGTACATTCCAGGACCAAGGACGTGGCTCTGGCTGAGCTCTCCTCCACCTTCTTCCCTGGCACCAGTGTTTCCTCCAGTTGCATGTTGTGCTGTGGAGAGGACATCTCTTCTATGGCCATAACCTTACAGAAAGGAGCTGGCATTCCTCAGGACCTAACTGTTGGCTAGGGATCTTTCTAGAGCAGGATACTCCATCTTGGGTGGATCCAAAGTGTGGTCATGTGGGTGCTGGCACATATGGGGTGATGGGGGATGCTGCATCCCTGTTCCTGGTGCAGGGAGGTTCTCCATGGACTCCTCTCCCTCCCCGTGCCTCAGGTAGGGGCAGAGTCAGTGTGTCTGTGCCTGGGCACCAGGGACCCTCCAGCAGTGCTGTGGATCCTCTGCCAGATGTGCCTGCTGTGGGCAGTCTCAAGGAATGGAGCATTAGGAGGGTAAAGGTCTGCAGAGGCAGAAGTTGTGTTAACAAACGTGCTTGGCTGGTGAGAGGCAGCATTTGCCTCCTCCAGGGCCCCTCCACCCTCCACCCCTGCTCTGCAGAAGCATAACTCACTGTGCTTCAGTTTCCACTCCCTGTTGAAAGGTGATGGTGGTTCCTCATTCCAGCTCTCCCTGTTTTAATGCAGCTTGAGTCTCTGCAGAGGTGGACTTGGTAGACTTGTCAGTGTTAGGGTAATGGTTGGACTCAATGAGCTTAGAGGTCCTTTCCAACCTTCATAAATGATTCTATGAGTCTATGAAAGGCCTTAAAAGGCAGAGAATGGTCAAATTTTGCCCCTGCAGTGTGTGCATCCACTGTCTCTGGAGCAAGATCTGGAGTCTCCAGGGCCTCACATCCAGTTTTCAAGTCCCTGGTCTTGGCCATGCTGGGCTTGGGGCTTTTCTTTGTAAAGCACTTGGAGACCTCTTGTGCGGCCACCTCCACTCCTGCTGAGCATCTCAGTTCCTCTGGGCATAGAGGAGGTTTTAGGAGGTGGGGAATGGGAGGGAACAAGTTGGGAACCCACAGGGGATGAATTTGGTCTCTGACACTCAAGTGTCATCATAAGCTGCTGAGTGTCCAGCTGTGCTTGAACAAGATACCACCTCTTCACTGCAGCCATGACCACAGCTGGACATCAGAGGTGGCTCCAGGGGTCCCTGCAGCGTGACCTGCCAGGTCTACCCTCATCTCTTTTTCCCCCCTTTGCTGAAAATGTGACTCTGCCCACAAGCAATAGTGCCACAGCACCAGGGAAAAGCCAAGCGAGTTTCTAGTTTTGACTGTGTTCTCCCCTTTCCCCAGGTTTTCACGGAGGCTACAGCCCTGAGCGGATGGAAGCAGTGAGTCCCGTGAGCTCACCCAGCCTGTCGCATGAGAAAGGGGCCAAGCTACTACAGGATGCAGAGAAGGGGCACGGGGAGCATGACCTGAGGCAGAAACAGCAAGGTGAGGACAGGGAATGGCAGTGCCATCTGGCGCAGGAGAGCCTGAGCTGGCATGGGGGTCTTCTTCATCCAGATTTTGCTTGCTGTGTCCCAGTGCTGGGATGGCATTCAAGGAAGGGGTCACAGACATCATTTCATGCTTGTTGTCTTCTTTGTGCCCCCCAGGCTCGCTGAAGGGCTCGGCTCCCGAAGCCGCCCACCTGCAGCACCTTCGGCAGCCCGACGGCCCCCAGTGCCAGCCCCTGCAGAGCACCAAGGGCATGAACCAGCGGGTGGTCACACTGGCCCAGCACATCAGTGTAACTAACCTCATTCTCCTCCTTCACCTTCCTGCTGGGGCTCCGGGGAGGAGGGACAAGCCAAATGAAACACGTCTGGTGGGGACGGGCTGGGAGTGATGCTGGACACCTTAACACCTCTGTTTGGGGGCTGGAGAGCAGGGGGCATCAGGGGTGTTCAGCCTGGGTGTTTGGGTCACCAAGGAGCCCATCATGACAGGAGGCAGATGTTGCATCTGCAGGGACAAACCAGCCTTTTTCCCTCTTGCTTGCCCTCTTAGTTGGGCCCACCAGAGCAAAGGTAGAAACCAGCTCTATTTCTGACTCGGGGGGGTTTCTTCCTTAGGAGGTCATCACGCAGGACTACACGCGCCACCACCCGCAGCAGCTCAACTCGCACATCCAGGCGCCGGTGTACTCCTTCCCCGGGGCGGCCTGCCCGGTGCTGGACCTGCGCCGCACCCCCAGCGAGGCCTACCTGCAGCAGCCGGAGCACACGGCGGCCTCACGGATCTCCCCGCAGAACGAAGGTGGCAAAAGGTGAGCTCAGAGAGTCCCACCCGAGCTGGCACAGGGCAACTTGTGCCAGTCTCAGTTCAGGTGGACCCGGGCTGCACAGGGCAAAGAGCTGGGCAGGTGGCCTGGTAAGGGGGTGCACTGGGCAGGCTGGCATTTGGCATTGCTGAATTTATGCTCCCAGGCTTGGTGCTGTGTGAATTCCCTGCTTACACAGCCCAGAGCGTAGAACTGCTTTCTGAGCTGGGCCTCTTTTCTCTGTGCTGGTGCCTCTTGCCATACCTGTTGTCCTCAAAGTGCTCTTTAGACCCCCATAACGTCCATGCATGATCTCCTTCCTGATCTAGCAGGTGTCAAAGGATAGTTTAGGTGGAAAGGAGCTCTTGAGCAGGTTACCCTGAGTCATGGCCAGTTAGGTTCTGAATATCTCCACTGAGGGAGACTTCAACACCTCTCTGGCCACCCTGTCCCAGCATTGGAGCACCCTCACAGGAAAAAAGTGTTTCCTTATGTTGGGATGGAATTTCTTGTGTTTTGTTTGTGCTTCTCATCTCTTGTCCTGTCACTGTTCTCAGTCCCTGACCACATGGTTCTCAGTCCCTGACCAGATGGTTTTAAAAAACCCAAAGCAGCGTGTTTTCTATGGTTCAAAGTTAAAGGTATCTTTATCTTTCTCAGTGAATTAGAAGTTTGTTAGACACAAGTGCCTTGACAACTGTAACTGTCCATTTCAGGCACCACCTGTACTTGTTTTAAAATCACTTTCAAATCCCTGTGCAGCTACAAGGCAGGTCTGATTGCTGTTGTCTGGAATTAAAAAATGGGTCTGTCCTCCCACCCAAACAGCCACAGAGACCCAAATGCATCCAGGAATGAGTGGTGCCTCCAGACTGGTGGTTCCTTGTCAGTAAATGGGATTATTCTTCCCAGCTCTGCCTGGTCCTAGAGTTGGCTTTATAACATAAAAGGAGAGAGCCCAGCCCTGACCACCCAGTGATGAAAAAAACAGGAAAAAGAAGAGAAACCACAGAAAGAATAAAGATGTAAATTCCCAGAACTTGCTGTGCGAAATTCCTCGCAGACTCGAGCCTGGCTGTCTCCCAGGCTCTGGCCACAGGCAGGCATCGGGGGCCAGTGTTGATGCTTTCTGAGCTGCCCCAGCTCCAGACCCCCTCCTGCAGCCAGCCCCTGTGTGGCCCTGACAAGGTGCATGAGGGGTGGCGGGTGCTGTCTCCACTGTGTTCACAGATACGATGGAGAATCAAAATCCATGTCCCCAAAGGGTTAATGTCACAGCTCTCTGCCAGCCAGGAATACTCCTGAGCTGACAGGTCCCGGGACTGGTCCCTCATCCCTACTGGGCAGTTGTGTTTGGGGTGGCTCAGCTGTCCAGCTGCCGGGGGGATCGAGGCCATGGTTTGGCTCAGCCCGGCTCTGCACGCCCAGGCTGGGCTCTCCCTCTGGCCCGTGTTAGGAGGCACTAGGAGTCCACAGGATGTGAAAGGTTTGGCTGTTTTCCCTGCTGTAGGAAAACAGTTTTGGCCATTTTACCTCTCTCAACCCCAAGCTGCTGCGCAGGGACAGAACCGATGACATGTTCCCGTTGCTCCGCAGGTCCCCGGAGCAGGGCAAAGCCGCGGCCGGCGGGGCTGACAGCTGTATCGAGCCGGTGTCTCCACCAGACGGCGTGGGAGAAGCAGAACACGCCAAGAGCGCCCCTTACCCCGTCCTGTTCCGCGAGGGAGAGCCCATGGACCAGAGGTACCGCCCAGGAGCAGGCGCTGGAGGCAGCTGAGGATGGGGATGCCCCCACACGTCCCCTGGCTCAGGCTCCTTTCCTTGCTGACAGAAGCAGTGTCCCATCTCAGGGTGCTGTTTTCTCGTAGAGACTTTTCAACACAGTTGGGATAGGGAGAGAGGTTGGAGATCCTGAGTATCACAGGAGTGCCCAGGCTGACTCTGAGCAGTTACACCAAGGCCAGAGGCTTTCTAGGTAGGACTTTGTGCACTGGACGTTGCAGAGGTTTCCAATGGTCTTTTGCTTTGCAGGATGGGGTCCAAGTCCCCAGGAAACAACACTCAGCCTCCAGCTTTCTTCAGCAAGCTGACTGAGAGCAACTCTGCCATGGTGAAGTCTAAGAAACAGGAAATCATCAAGAAGCTCAGCACGACCAACAAAAACGAGACAGAGTACAGTAAGGACCAGTGGGGAGAACAAATGGAGGGCACTGGTGGGGAAAAACCTCAAGGACACAGGAAGCAAAGAAAATTTGGGAATGGGTGCTGCTGTGTTAAGGGCTGGGAGCTCCCAGCCTGCTCCATCTGCACTTAAGAGTTGGACTCCAGGGAGGCACTGGGGTCTTCCCACCCTGTGTTTTCATGCTCTGGGGCTGCCAATCCCACCCACACCAGATAAACTAAGTAGGAAGGAAATAATGAGCTGAGCATGGAGGAGACTTAAAGAGACTTAATTGATATTTTAATGAATGGCCAGCCAAGCTGAATCCTTCCTCCTTGGGATGCATCTCCCCTCAACATTACTTTAAGCCCTACGTCAATATTGGTGCAGCTTTGTAAAACTAACCAGGCTGGCTTAGATTAGAAATTCAGCCCGTTCATTCATTAACCGCTAATAGAGTAGATAGGATCATAATTTAATTTAGCCCAGCATTATACAGTCAATACTAATTCAATTTGAATCCATCTTACAACAGCTGCATCGGATAAGAGGGACCGAGCTGTCTCGTCTCCTGGATGATGTTACCATGAGCCAACAGTATTGTTATGCCCCTTTGGGGACACGTGGCTGAACCCTGTGACCTTCCACACTTTTCCTTATCAAGGGAAAATATATAGAAATAGGATACACCTCTTATTTGATGAGAATTTCCGTTATTCTAAGGAAAACGATATCCAAGTCAAACAGCTCAGCTAAGAGGGAAAATATTGATTTAACATTTCTTCTCCTCCTCCTCGCCCTCCCCACTGCCCAGACCTGCTCCCTGGATAGGGGGCATTCAGCCTTTGGAAATCCCATAGGCAGGAGAGAGAGTTTGGCTTCATGGAGCTTGTAATCCCAAGGGCAGGAGGGAGAAAAGGAGGGAGGCCAGCACTGAGCACAAAGACATTGCCCTGGCTTTCTGGGCTCTGCTTTTCTGCTCTTTCCACCTGAAAAAGGTACCCGCTGTGGATCTCCCAAAGGTACTGGGAGTTGTTCCTGGTCCCAGCCAGCACCCACAGACCCACCCCAGTGCCTGAGGGAGGTGGGCTGCTGTCAGGCTGGGCGCCGTGACAGGAACATGGGAATCTTGTCATGGGTGGCACAGCAGGTCCTCCCTGCCACCAGCCTGCACATGCTGCTCTCCATACTGAAGAGCTTCTTTGTTTTTCTCCAGATGTTGGGCAGCCTGGGACAGAGATTTTCAACATGCCAGCGATTACAGGAGCAGGTAAATCCCCCACATACCCATACCTCATTCCCCACAGGGCTTACAGGCATGGAGAGCAGGAGGTTTGGTAGATTTAAGCATCTCCTTTTCTCCTTGCTCCATAAGACCAAGCATAACAGTTGCTGGGAGGCAGAAACCTCAGGACACACCGTAACTCTACTGTTGGGTTGGAAACAGGGCAGTGTAATTCCTCAGAAAACCTGGCAGAATTTGAGGAGAGGTTAAAAGTCAAGCCATCTGATGCCAACAGAGGGTTAAACCATAGCAAGGCGGACCTCACAGCAGGAGAGAGCACCTTGCTCTTGGTGGGACCTTCTGGTCAGCCATGGGTGGGTGGGAGGGCAGCAGCGAAGGGGAACATGAGGGTGGGGAGCAGGGTCTGTGCTCTGCAGGATGGGCACGAGGCAGGAACCAGTTGGAAAAGCAAACTGGGATGAGAGCAGCACCCTGTGCTGGGCAAACTGGCAATGGCTGAGGACCAAAAGGGGACATGGCTGGGACATGGAGAGGGGCTCAGGAACATGACCAGCCCAAGGGGGAATGACAGTGGGAATGCTGTTGTGCTGTTACTGCCTGCAACATGTCCAGGTGGGCTCTCAAATGAATGACATGAATCCCCATTGAGGAATACTAATTGGTACTTAATTCATTAAGGATTAATGCTCTCCTACAGCAGGAATGCTTTTGGGTTGTTAGTTTTAAGTAGGAGAACAGCAGCCTTCCCACAGCCAAGGGCAGGAGGTGCTGTGGCAGGGGCTTGGTGAAGCAGTGGTTTTAGACTGCTCACCCATGGGAATGTGTTTGGGAGAAGGAGCCGGCTGACATCATCTGCGGGGATGAGCGGGTACAGCCAGGTGGGACCTGAGGGTCCCTGGCAGCCAAAATTTGGGGGTCAGTTCTGGCCAGAGGGGACCAGGAGAGACCCTGCCCATGTACAGAGAGACAAATGTCCAAACCAGGTTTACAGGAACCTGGGATCCGTCCCTTTCTGAGCAGAAGGGCGGCAATCCCAAAAGGAACACCTCAGGATGGGGCGAGCTGGGGTGCCTGGCAGTTTCGTGTCTGTATTTTGCCCTTGCTTGTTCCCTGTAACCGCCACCCCGGGAATGATGGTGGCGTGGCTGAGCCTCGGTCCCTGTGCGGTGCTGCTCCATAACTGCATGGCTTGAGACTCACACCCACGCGGACACCACTGCGCCTCTGCATCCTGTCCCGTAGCCGCGGCTCAGCCCGGGGGCCTCTGGCCCACGTGGGCACCCGGCCTGGAGGGGGAAGGGAGGGCTGGGGCAGTGGGCAGGGGGCTTGCAAAGAGCGCGAGGAGGGACAAAAGGGCGCTCCCCTCTCCCCACATCACCCTACCCCACACAGGCAGCTCCATGGGCTGCGTGCTCTCCTCTGGGAGCTGCCTGCATTTGCCACCTCCGATGCCAGGGCCAAATCCAGGCCCTTCTTTCTGATCAAGTGTTTTTATGGGGTACTCACCCTTCTTCCCCATGACTTCCTTTATGGGAAATTGTCCCAGCCTCCATATTCTTGGCGCACCGACTTTTGCCGTGTGTGCATATGGATCCCACATCCAGGTGACATTCTTCCTGCCCCCATGCCTCCCATGTTGGGAGTGCAGCCCCTGTTTCTTGCAGCTGCTCCCTGGGGATCAGCAACAAACCCTTACTCCCCCATTCTCCCATCCCCTGGCCCCAGGGAACCCTCCCAAAACCCATATATCCCAGAGTGAGTCCCATCCGTCCCACTGCCAGCCCCTGCTGAGCCCCGGGGCGGGATGGAGCGGGCGGAGGAGGAGGAGGAGGAGGACGGGTGCATCGCAGCGCTTTAAAGAACAAGATGACAAAGTTTGTTGCTTTGCGAGAATGTGCTGACTGTTTGTTTCTTCCCTTCTCCCTTGTCTCCTTTCTCCCCCTTTCCCCGTCCCCCCCATCTTTCTTCTCATTTGGCTCCCCCCCATCTCCCGTCCCCTCTCTCCTCCCTCTCCCGTATCTCCCAGGGCTAATCAGTTGTAGGAGCCAGTCGGTCCAAGAGAATTCCAGTACCAACATGGGGTTGGAGGCAATAATTAGGAAAGCCCTAATGGGTAAATATGACGAGCAGTGGGAAGAGCGCTCACCTCTCAGTGCCAATGCTTTTAACTCTCTGAATGCCAGTGCAAGCCTGCCCGCTGCTATGCCCATAACTCCTGCTGATGGACGAAACGAGGACGTGCGCTCCTTGCCAGGTCTGCAGCCCTCTCCACCTTCGCTCTCTCTGTGTTATTAATTCTCAGCCTTTATATTTCCCCTTTGACGGGTGGATTTATTCCTCCCCTTCCCCATTTTTTGTTCATTTTGGTTTTCTTTTCTCCCCACCCTCCCCCAGCTTTGAGCTTTGTGAATCTGCTGATTAATCCTGGTCTTGTTTGATGTTAATTTAATAGTCTCCGAAGGTGCTGTTGCTTTCTCTAAACCACTGACTTGCTCCTTTCCCCATTTGTTGGTTTTTAATATCTCTTTTTCCTATATATTTTTTTTACACAATGGAAAGGTTTATGGGGGCAAAAGCCCCCACCCAAAAATCAAAGCCATAAACCTTAATAGCCACCCCCAACTATCTGTAAACCCTGGGTGGGACCAGTGCTCCCAAAATAGAGGAAGGAGCTGAGAAGGACCAGAGTGGGGGACACAGGGCAGGATGGCATTTTTCTCCCCACCCCGGGCTTTGGGGTGTCAGGGCAGAATCCAGCCTGGCACGGGAGGTTTGATGGAATCTGGGAGCACCTGGAGCAAGAGGGAGATTTTTAAGGGGGCTAAAAGTGATAGATGGGAGATGAGATGATAAAGAGAGCAGGGTTGGGAGTGAGCTGTCCTGTGGGCCCTGGTGGGGGGCTTGCAAAGCCCACTGGGCCCCATGGTGGGGTCTGCTCAGCTTCAGGGGGACTTGAGCAGATCTGGGAGTGTTGTTGAGCAGATCCCCAGTTAAGGAAGGGAGGGAGGAGGGGGGTCAGGGATGGATTCAGCTGATCCGAGGGAGCATTTGTCCCCTGCACGCTTCCTAAGGGTAGAGTGCCTCATGCAAGGCCCCTGTACAGAGCATGGCACCAGTGCTAGGGATCACCCTCAGCAATCCAGGCACAGAGTCCCTGACTCAGGAGCAGTGTCCTGGGCACACATGTGCACCTTCCTCCAGGTCAGCTCACACCAGGCGCTCTAAAGCTTGTTGCAGAAAAGCTTTTCTGGCTCCTGCATGAAACCAGCAGCTTATTCCAGCCATGTTTCCCCATGCCCGGCAGAGGCTGCCTGGCCAGGCGAGGTGGGATGCAGAGCCCATCTATCCCTCCCCCTTGGGGAGCTCCCCCTGGTTTATCCAGGCTCACATCCCTGGCAGAGGCCCATTTGGCTTTAAACCTTTTAAAAGCTGGCTAAACAGCCCCAGGGATTCTACTGTAAGGACGGATCAAAGACCATCCTAGCATGTAGACCATGGGAATGAAGAATGTGTCTGGGGCTCCAGCACCCATGTAGCTCCTGGAGGGTCCCTGCCAAATGCCTGTGGACATGGAGCAGCACATGGAGCTCCATCCTATGACCCATTTTTGTGGGCTGAGCATTGAGCTGGCTCAGGAGCAGACCCTGCAGAGAAATAGCTTGGCCAAAGCCACGTGGCTGCTCCTGCCCCCCATCCCTCCATGGGACAGTTGGTGGCATCAACTCACAGGGCGGAGCAGCCCAGGAGGGGAGAGAGACCTCCTCTGTCTGCTGTGCCTGCCTGCCCCATTGCCCTTCCCCCATGGTGCCATTGGCCCGGGGTGAGCTTTTCTCCTGCCACAAGCCATTTTTGCAAGCTCCTAAAAAGGGAAGCGCTGGGAACCTGCACCCCCTCCCTGATCCCCTGAATCCTGTCACGATGAGCCGGGTGACCAGCAGGTGCTTCTTTTCGCAGGAGGAGGGGGGAAGCCAAAGATCGCTGCCAGGCCCAACAGCCGCAAGGCCAAGTCCCCGGCGCCGGGTCTGTCCTCGGGCGAGCGGCCGCCCTCGGTCTCCTCGGTGCACTCGGAGGGGGACTGCAACCGCAGGACACCCCTCACCAACCGCGTCTGGGAGGACAGGCCGTCGTCCGCAGGTAGGGCTCAGGGGATGGGTCCCCAGAGTGGCTGTGCCACCCTCGCAGGGGTGTGGAGGGGCTGCAGGGGGATGCGGGAACAGCCACCCCCCACCACTGACTCTCTACTTCCTCCTCTCGTGCAGGTTCGACGCCGTTCCCCTACAACCCGCTCACCATGCGGCTTCCCAGCGGGGTGGTGACGGCAGCCCCCACTGCCCCACTGCCGCAGGGGACCCCCAGCAGCCAGCACCATGCCTGGGACGAGGAGCCCAAGCCCCTGCTCTGCTCCCAGTACGAAACCCTTTCGGACAGTGAATGAGAGGAGCCTGGGGCAGGGAGACGGCGACCAAACCCAGGGTGTGGGGAGCAAGCGGGACGCCCCGGGCGAGTGCCCACCGCCCCGGCCCCGCCGGCTCTCACGAGCGAAGATGTAGGAGCAGAGCTATTTTGTTTTTCCCTTTTCCTTTATTTTTTCCCTTCCTCCCCAACCAGCCAATTTGGAAGGGGGGGATGTTATTTTTTTTTTCATTATTATTATTGTTTGTTTGTTTGGGTTATTTTTTTTCTTTCTCAACATCTGGGAATTTCTGCATCCTCTTTGGTCCGATAAAGAAAAGAAAAGAAAAAAGCCTTAACGAGACAAAACCCAAGGAACCCATCTTCGATCTTGGCAGCCGTGCTGGGCGGTGACCCCCGCGCTCGAGAGGGACTGTGAGCTGCCACACGCCCGTCCCGGGGCCGCGCGCTCGGACGCTCTGCTGGCGCTTTCCCGCGGAGTCGGGCAAGGGGCTGTGGCATTGCTCCCAAGGAGTCGAGCGAGGGGCCGCGGGATGCTCCTGCGGAGTTGTGCAACGGGCTGTGGGATGCTCCCCCACATCCCAGCCATGGGGATGTGCCACAGAAATGCAAAACCTGGAGCGGGTTAAAGAAAAGAAAAACGGTTTAAGAAGCGAAATGGGACAGAACACCCTGGATTGGTTCCCCAGCTGATCCGAGGGCTGGTGGCCTGTCATTCCCATGTCACAAGACGTATCAGCCCCGCAGCGACACACTTTGAATGAGCTGGGATGAGCGGGCAGGGGAGGGAGTGAAGAGCTGTTTCTTAAAAAAAACCCACAAAAAATCCTGGTCCCTTCGGTGGAAGCGATCCCGGGTAACTCGGAGCGGGCAGGGATGTCCCGGGGCTGGCTCATGTGCTGCCCACCGAGGGGCTCGGTTGCTTTAAGTGCATTGTTTTCTGAATGGTGAGAAAAGGCAATTGTAAATTGTATTGGTCTACAGGGTATATTTTTGATACCTTCAGTGAATTATGTCAATATTTTACGCAAGGAAGGACTTAAACAAAACACAGTATTACATGCTGTAAAAGAGGTTCTGTTCTTACATGCAGGCTTTGATGCGTTTGTCCATTGTATGGAAGGGTTTAAAAAAAAAAAGGTAACAATGATCCATCAAAGTTATCTGGGAGTCAGGAGAATGTATGTACTTAGTTTAAAAAAAAAAAAAAACCAAACAAAATCTTGCCATGGTTGCAGGGCCCCCCGTTACACACACCTTTGCTGGTTGTAGACATTGATTCTCCAGAGCCCTCCGAGCTGGCCGGGGCAGGGGCAGAGCGGGCATGAGACCGGCGTGGCAGGGAGTTCACAGGAAACTTTAAAAAAAAAAAAAAAACAAAAAGGAAAAAAAAGGAAAAAAAAAGTTTTTATTGTATTTTTGTGATACACACGAATGCTCTACTTTACATTATTTTTTTTCATTCCATGATGTTGGCTCATATCCGCAGTTACATGGTTAAAGAACAAAATATTAGACTTTTTTTTCATTCACTTCTGCTTTCTCGCTCTGGGGGGGAAAAACAAATGGCAAAAAAAAAAAAGAAATAAAATGTATTAAATGCTTTGCATTCTATGCGCTAGAGGAGCCCCAGCCCAGCCCGTCTGGGTGGGCAGCAGCCCCCGCGTCCCACATGCGGGCCCAGCGGCACAGCCGGAGCCGTCACCTTCCCCACGGATCTTTCTTTTCCCCCTGCAACGTTCCCAGGTTGATTCTGATTTCAAAGCAAGAGAATGATGGTGTTTGTTGTTTGTTTGGGGGTTGTTTTTTTTTTCTTGTTGTTGTTGTTGTTGGGGGTTTTTTTGGTTTTTTTTTTTTACAATGTACAGGTTTTTAATGTTCATCAATGTTTGTGTCTTTTCTTTTTTTTTTTTTTAAGAAAAAAAAATCCGAGACAATGCACAAGCGATGTGGAAGTCTTTCCGTTCCCAGGTTATTGCTGCTGGTGTCTCCGTGGCTCTGAGCTGTACAAACTCACAGAGCTGATGTCTGGGCGTAACGCTATTAAAATGTTGCAGATTTTGCTGGGAAAAAAAAGAATTATCCAAATCCAACCCATCTTCAAAGCTGCCTCCTTAACCGATTCAGAAAAAGTAGAGAAAAAAAACCCAACCACAACGAAGAATAAAGTTCCCACTTGGCACAGTAGCAATACTGTGTGCTGCTTGGTGTCTCCAGATGTCCAGGAAGGCGCCAGGTGCCGGTGGAAGGTGGCTGCGGAGCTGACGATGCCGGGTGCCCATGGATAGCAGCTGCAGGGCTGGCGGTGCCGGGTGCTGGTGGAAGGTGGCTGCAGAGCTGGCAGCTCCACCAAGTGGCATCGCAGACCCTGCCAGCATCCCAGCGAGGGTTGAGACATGGCAAGAAGGCGAGGGAAGGGGGCGGAGGCACTGAGCCACGGCTTTGCCATGGCTGGTCTCGCCAGTGGTGCTGCAGCATGCTGGGGATGGAGGTGCTGGGGTGGCATTTGGGTCCCTCACCATGTGGGCACCCCGTGCCAGCCCTGCAGCCAGGTGTCCTGACATCAGGAAGGGCCATGGGCTCCAGCCAGGAGCTGCAGAGCCACCTTCTCACCTCCTCAGCTGGAGCGGGGTTGGGTTGCCCTCCCTGTTAGTCCCAGGCAGCATTCAGCATGGCTGGCACCTGAAGCTGTGGGATGGAGAGTTTAAGAGCCAGTCCCACTTGTCAGTGCCAACCCCATAACAGTATATCTCTTTGTGTCTCCACTGTGTTTTCCCTGTGTGCAAGGTGAGGGGCCAGGGCTGGCCAGGAACCCCAAAGCACAGCAATGCCCAGGGTGCTCTGAGTGTGGCAGAGAAGTTTTCAGGTATTTGTGGGGTTGTTTCAGCCCTTTTAGGGTTTTTGGCTCAGTGCTGCTGGCTGTATGGTTGGGCAGATGTACCCACCAGCTTCTGAGCAGGGCAGTGTTTGCAGGAGGGGACAGTGTGGCAGAGCTGGGAGGACATGGAGGTGCTGGGGAGGCACCAATGACCCCCCCCAGCTGCTGCAGTGCTCCAGCAGCCTCACAGCCCTGCTCCATGGGGTCCTTTGGGATCTTTTGTGGAGCAGGGAGCAGGACACTTTGGCTAATGTTCCCGGCTCTCTGTAGGAGCTCAGTCCCCAGCTGTGCTGCATGTCCCCATCATGCCAGGACAGCCTGCCCTGGGCTGGGAGCCAGCGTAGGGGAGCAGGCCAGGGGTGCATGAGACTGGGAGAGAGAGACATGCAGGATTTGCTCCGGTGAGAACCTACACTTGGGGAGTCCCCCTTGCTGGGAGCTACAGCGCTGCTTGGTTTTGCCACTTTCTGTCTTGCTGCGTCTCCATCGTCAGGTCTCCCCGTGCACATCCCATCCCACACGGACCCTCCTGCAGCCGCCTGTCCCCTGGAACATCCCTGCAGAAGCAGGGACAGGGATAGGGGAACACTGCGGGGGGAACATGGGGCAGCAACAGCTCCTCTTGGGGAGCTCTGAGCCACCTTCCTGGGGTGCTGGAGTGGGGAGCATCCTCCCACTTGGGTTAATTAATTTGGGTCAAATCAACATGGGCAGGAGGCTCACAGCTGCTTGGTGGGGATCCCCCCAGACCCGGGGGGTTGCAGTGGGATGGCCCCCATTTCCCTGCTCTGATGTGGGCTGGAGGAGCATGGTTTTGGGAAAGGGAAAGCTGCTGCTCCTGCAAGTTGTGGTGCTTCCCCCTCTGGCTGTCATTCTCCCCACTGAGGTATCCTCAAGCCCCCCAAAACCTCGTGGCAGGGTCCGATGGCACCTCCTTGCGCTGCCGGCTGCGGTTGTGCCATCCAGGAGAAAGTCACATTAGACTATTAAAAAAACCCCTAAGTTTAAACTTAATGTTCACCAACTTTGTAACTTGTACAAACAGGCAAACAAATTATTGGACAATTTATTGCTTGAACTGTACCAGGGGGAAATATCTCTATTTGTATCCAGCCTGTACACAGCTGGTGTGGAGGAAGTTGTACGACAGCCGGGGCTGTACAGAGACCACCAGGTGTAAATAATTCCACAGCTTGCTCCAGAGGGGAGGGGGTTCTTCTGCTAAAGGTGACGGGTTTGTTCACTGTTACTTGCTCGGCGTGCCCACCAGCGAGCGCTGGGGGGGCAGTGGGTGACCACTGCCATACTGGTTAAATAATAAAAAAGCAAACAAACCAACCCAATCCAAAAAGCTTATTTGGGAGCAGAATGCAGCATGCTCCTGCCTGTGGGTGTGTGTGAGCCTGGGAAGGGTGAGCCACTCCTGGGGCAGCCGAATCGGGAGCGGGGCGGCTGATGGCGAGGGGCTGGGGGTGGACTGGGGACCCCTGTGCTGCAGGGCACTGATGGGGTGTCCAAGATACGGTGGGCAAAGGGGACAGAGGGATGGTGCTTTTCTGTGTGCCCCAAGGGCACAGTGAGCACCCCGAGACCTACATGTAATTTCCCCAGGGCTGTAGGAAGTTACTGGGGAGGCTGATGGGCCCCTACCCAATTAAGAAGTGAAACAGAAGCCCTGGTATCTATTTGTGGTTCTAAATTGCTTTACCTCTGACACCTGTCCCATGGGGTGTGGTTGACTTTGGCCAGGAGTCTTCAAGTCCCCCTCCCACACCTGCAGGGCTGATGCCACAGGCTGGGGAGCTTTTCCTGCTGCAGGGCGTGATGAGTGGGGAGGATAGTGAGCTGAAGGGAATGGCTGTGCACAAGGATTAAGTGGATGACTATCTGGAATTTAATCCATGCAAGGGCTGTTAGTTGGTTTGGGGACCTTCTGCTGCCTTTCCTAGGGCTTAGAAATGGATTTTATACAAATGACACTTTCCTGAGGACAGCAATGAGTGTTTCAGGCAGGGTGTACCTCTTCCTTCTGCCAGCTCAGCCTTCCAGGTGGTCACCCTGATCCATGTGGCTGCAGTCCTGGAGGAAGGCTGCCAGTGCTGCCTGACCAGTTTGCCCACCCAGGAGATATCCAAAAGGTTCCTCTGGATCCCCAGACATCATCTGAAATCCCTCCAGGTATGTACCCAAACTGACCGAACCTGCCTCCTCTGGTCTCTGTCTGCTCTTCCAGCAACCAGCTCCCATGGCAATAATGCACTAAGCAGATGCTGCTGGCTCTTACAGATTAGCCCAAAGATCTCTGAGACCAGTGATTGTGTTGAAAACCTTCTTGCAAAGGTACTCTAATTGCTCTGAAGGCAATTAGAATAAGTTTATAACTAGTACAAACAGGAGCCAGGCTGTTCAGCCTCTCACATCAGGGTTTAAAAATTGAGAGGGGCTGACAGCACTCACCCTGGTCAATAATTCACACTGATGTTGAAGAAGCAGAAGGTGGTAAAACTTTAAGTTCAAGGCCAACACTTAGAATTTAATGATGGAAAACTTTAGGTCTACTTGAAAAGCTTTTACATAAAGAGATGAAAATTAAATGGGACAAAAGCAGATGGCTTTGAAAACCAGCAGTAAAAGGATGTCAGCAATCCAGATTCACTCATATTTTGGGTGGCAGATGGGTTTTTGAGGGGAAAGGGAAGATAAAAGATGTTCCCTGATGCCTTTGCCCTGGACAGAGACTGTGAGAAAGCACAGGAGCATTGTGACCTTCTCCTGGTGATGAATTGGTGTTTAGTCAGGATTATAGGGAATTTCTTTTCTTTTGGAAAGAATTAAAACAAGAGGAACAATTTTTTTGCTAGGCTAGGCTGAGCTGAGTTACAAGAGCAGGGAGGAAAGGGCATGAGATGGAGATTGTCATTCCTGCATGTGCCAGGACACTGCACTGGGCATCAGCACCCTTCCCACAGGCTGCGGGTGACGGGGAGGGGAGTGGGATGGGGTACCCAGTGGTGAGGAGGGCAAGACTTTTTTTAAAAGAGGGTACAAATTACACCAGAATACCAACCCCCTGTGCTGGTAGCACCCAGCCCTGTGCCCTCCCTGTGAAGGCAGCCCACAGTCCCCCCACACCAGCCCCAGCAGAGCAGGGGCTCTAAGCAGGTCAGACATGCCTTTAGCCAGGAGAGCTGGTAACCATTCCTGGGCTCTGCATGGCAGGAAGCATTTTATACTCTCCTGACAATTGCAATCCAAATAGTCATTCATCAGTTCTTGCGATTTGCTGTGAAATTACATATGCTCTGTGATAATGATGCAGGGGCCTAAAGAGCTGATCTTGGCAGGAGATGAGACAGGGTAGGTTGGCGAGTAACTTAGAAGGAAAATAGTGGCTTTTGGTGGGATGCCTGGCTCTTATCAGCTGTAGAACCCTGAAGGGAATTGGGCAGAGGTTAGGGGTGTCCAGGCTGGCTGAGCTCTGCCTGGCTTCTGTGCCCATCTGGGAAGAGTTGGGCTCCTAAGAAACCTGGGAATGATTGTCACTGTGTGTGTGTGTGCATAACAGCTGAATTAATTGTCAGGTTTATTTATCCTCTCATTTTTTGGCATCCTGTAATTACCAAAATGAGTATTTGTCAGGACTGCAGGCAGCAGAATGGTAATAAATCACTGGCCACAGACAGGAGGTTGGAGCAGTTGTGTCTGTAGTGAGCTGAGATTGGTTTCAGCTTTACTGAAGGGCAAGTGCTTGTGGGGGCTGGTAGGCTGGGGCAGAAACAAACAAAAACCAACAAACAAACAAACCAGCTTTACAGAAATGCTCCTGAAATGAAATCCATGGATTCTCCATAGAGTTCTCCAGCTGTGGAGAAATCCCCTAACAGGGATACAGGTGGGCTTGGGGAGGTGAAGGCTCAGCAGGTCCCCGTGCATGGGACATTGCCAGGCCCTGCAGGGCTGCAGGTCCCTTCCCACAATGGCACCAAGGTGACCAAAGTCACCCCTGTGAAACACACAGGAAGGTGTCTATCTTTGTAACCTGAACTGAAGATCTGCAGAAACAGGATTGAAAGGTGAAATCCTTGTGCTGCAAACACACCACTTTCTGAGTCCTGCTTTGCAGAGTGGGAGGGTGACTGGATCTCACCAGAGGCATCACCTTCATCTCAGCTGCAGACACTGCTCGCTGACAGGTGAGGCTTTCCTCTTGTTGGCCCTTGTAAAAGGAGAACAGGCAGAAAGGACTGCCCATGGTGCTTGGGAGGCTGGCCCAGAGATCAGTTTTTGCCACCTACATCTTGGAGAGCACATCGGTCACACATTGTTCCGAGTCTGTGGTTTTGAAGAAGTTGGTGTGTTTCCCTTCTTTGGAAATAATCTGACTGTCCCTCAGTAAGTGCATGGAACCTGACGAAGCACAGGGTGTTGCAGGGGTGGTAAGCTCCATCTGGAGAGCTCTCTGCTTTGAAGTCGGATGCTGTTTTAAACTCTGCAGGGTACTTTTGCTTAGAAAAAGCAGCAGTTGTCAGTAAAGATTGATCTTGGTCCAGAAATTTTTGCTGCCCCCTGACTTCTTTTCATATTTATTAGTCATTTGCAATCTCTTTGATGACTAGATGCATGTTCAGCTTGGAGAAAACTCTGTTGGAGTATTTGCTGAAGCAATGTCAGGGGATAGGAGACACTGACCACACTCGCTGTGAGGCCCAGCCATGCTAATGATGGTGCAGGTGCATTTAGATCAGTCATTATTAATTGCCACAGCAGCCCCTGTGTTCCCAAGCAGAGGCTGAGGAAACCCATGGAGTCAGCAGAAACCCTGGGGAGGTTGGTCTGAGGTCTCACCCATGGGTGTGCAGACCTGGTCAAGCCAGCCAAGATCGATTGTTCCACAGGCTGTAGGTCAGTAACTGTGGAAAATGCTGTGCCTGTGGGAGTGGAGCAGTGCCAGGGGCTGCTGGGGGCTTCTTTCCTGCCTCTGGTGGCAGAGGGGGAAGGTTTCATGAAGAGCAAAAAGCAGAGCAACACCATCCAGGGGGTTGCTGTTGAAGACACTCTATCTTCATTCAACACGTTCCTCAAACCACTGAGTGCAACTGTCAGCAGGTGCAGTGTGATGGGCCCTAAATCAGCTCCACTGGGAATGGGACTCTGAAGAGGTTTAGACTACAATGACTCTGGTGTTTGTTTGCAGAAGTCCAGCCTTTAGCTGTGAAATCCTGATCCAGCTCTGCCCAAGATCCAGGAGTATTTTCTGCTGCTGTTTCATCCTGAGCCCTTTCCAGAAAGCAAAGCAGCTGCCAGAGGTCAGACACAGGGAGCCTGGTCGGTGCATGTGTGAAGATGGGTGCCAGGTCTGGATCTGCATTCCAATTGGACCAAAGCAGAGCTTTTCCCCATGGGGATGTTAATCCTGGGCCTTGGCTTAGAGCCATCTCCAACTTTCATATTTTTGGAACTGAAAAAGAGCACCATTCTGTTCAAGAAAAAGTCCTTATACCCCAATGAGAAGTCACAACTGGCTCCTTAGTGCTGAAACCCATCTAACTCCACCCTGCTGGACCCATTTTTAAGCTACAAGTCCCCATGGGCAGCCTGGACATCCTGTTCCCCTTCAGGCCAGCAAGAACTTCTGAGTTGGAGCTGCCTCCTCTGTCCACTGGTGAAGGAGAAATCAAACAGCAGAGGTTGGAAACCAAATAGCAGAGGTTGCTCTTGGGTCTCTTTGGGGGGGGGAGAGCAGCCTTTTTATTAGGTCCAGATGTTGCTTTCTGCCCCGGGCCATGCTGGGAAGTAAAGCAAAGTGTGTTAATGTTGGCTGGAAGAGCCTCTTTGGAAACAGGCTCAAAGGAAGCAGGTTTCTCCTGTGCCCGTTTCCTGGGGGAACAGGGGAGATGGGCCAGCACAGGAGGCACAGGCATGGGGTCACCCTGCTGCTGAGCAGTCTCTTCCCTTCCCTCTCTAAAATCTCCCAGCAGTGAGTATGGCTTCAGCCACCCACCCACTTCTCCAGGGCTCTTGGGTACCTGCTGTCCCCTGGTGAGTGGCTGCTGTCCCCGAGCTCATGGCACCCACAGGGAGAGTTGTCCCCATTGCTGAGCTGACAGATCACTTCTAGAACAATTCCCTATTGGGTTTTGTATCAGGATGTGGAAATGGAGGACTCTGTGTGAGGGGCAAGGCTGCTCTCCAGATGTTATTTTTCACCATTAGGCAGCGTTTAAACATGCTATGATTTCTTTTCCCCCTTTCTGAGTGCATAGAGGAGAGACCCTTGGAGGAGTGAAGTGAGTGGCAGGGGGAGGGCAAATGAAGCTTTTCCAGAAAGTGCTGAGCTGGGCACTTTGCAGCTGACTCTGCTGGGCTGTGGCACTACAGCCACTTAACAGAGCTGGGCTCCAACAGGTCCCCAACAGCCAGTGCCAAGCCTGGAGGCCTTCAGAACACGTGGCTCATTAACAGTGTGCTTCAGCTATGGCTGGGGCTGACACAGAGAGCTGGTGCTGCCAAAACACTTACAAGTCCCGGAGGACTCAGGAAGGGCCCAAGCTGCAAAGCTCAAGGGCAGATCTGGAGGCAGAGCAGAGCTGTGCTCAGCAAAGCACCCTGAGCCTCAAGGGCTGCTCTGCCACTCCCTGAATCCACTCCATCTCCACTTCACTTGAAAAACAGGCTCAGACTAGAGCTGGAAGGATGCTCAACTCCTCTCCTAGATACTAGTCAGGAATATGCGTGGCTCTGGGTGCTCTCTCCCCTGGTTCAATCTATATCCCAGAGTAAAGCCTGTGCTCAACCAGCCAAGGACGCTCCCAGAGGTCTGAGATGCTGCCATCCCAAAATGCCCACTAGAAGCTGGGTCTGCAGTTAAAGCCCCAGCTCTGCCCCTTCAAGGCCATCCTACTTGGCCACAAGGGGTCCATAACACGATGTGCATCATCACCTCAGCAGCCCCCAGCGCTGGAGACACTCGTCCTTGAAGCCGTCGGGCAGCTGAGCTCTTCAGCAGCAAAAATGAATATCCTGGAAGTGCAGGCGCTAAAAAAAAAAATCCCTGTCGGAAGCACAGCAAAAGCCATCTGTGAGTGGAAGAGGTCAAAGAAGAACACAAAGGCTTTTATTTCCTGGAGGCATTTGTCAGCAAGACAAATGTGGGTTTTTTTTTAAATTTGCTGCCATTTCCTAGCTGGCCGCCCACGCAAGCGCCAAATGGACTTTCGCTCGCACAGAGCGGGGTGTTGGCCTGTGTCCTTTGTAATCCAATGCTCGGGACTCAGCTGAGGAGTCGGCTGGATCACTGTTTGTTATCAGTAAGTGGGGCATATTTAAAGGAAATGGGCAGATTTCAACACTACATCTATAACTAGTTTATTGCTGGTGTGTTCCTCTCTTGCCCTTATAATTTATGTTGAGAATGATAAATGAGGGATTGATGATTCTGGCTGGTTCATGAATAATCAGGTTATTTCACTGCAAAGCCCCAGGGGAAGGTAATGTTTCTCCAATCCTCCATCAAAGAGAATGCAGTTTGCACGCGCGTGTGCCTGTTGCTCATTCCTCTGCTGCTTTCTGTGTTTTTTGGCGTGGTTTTGCACCCTCCCTCTGCAAGTGTGCATATGCCCACGCATTCCCACAGCACATCCCAGTGCCAAAATGTTTCCCGGTCTATGCAGTGCCTTGGCATCGTGAATAGCAGCCAGGCACGGGGTGTTTGGAGCAGTTGGCTCTGCAGAGCAGGAGGGGTGGGTGTCTCAGTGGCCTGTGATGGGAGGCTGCACAGCCACGGTGCAGCTCCAGGGAGGTACACGGTGGGCCCTGACCACAGCGGTCAACTTGGAA
The DNA here is from genome assembly GCF_001604755.1 of Lepidothrix coronata. NCBI lineage: Eukaryota > Metazoa > Chordata > Aves > Passeriformes > Pipridae > Lepidothrix > Lepidothrix coronata. The sequence goes on from NW_016690231.1 coordinate 5,159,762, forward strand.
GAAGCCGTGATCCCATTTGTATTTCAAGGAGCTGCAAATAGCCGCTGGCCTCAGGATTTGCTTGGGAGACAGGAAGAACCTTGGGGAGGTGATTTGGATGTTTATGTATATAGAAATGTCTAATCACCAGTCTCAGAACAGGCTCAGGAAGGGAATCTGGTGGTGGTTAGTCAGAGAGGAGGATATTTTTATGCTAGAAATGTGCTGTCCGCCTGTTTGTAGGGTAGGAAGGATATGATGAGAATCAAAGGCTTGGCAGGATGAGCATTTTCATCCTTGTAGATGTGAACTCCCCATCTGTCTTGAACTCCAAGGCGTGGAACTGTTTAGATCCAATATCATTATTAGAAGCAGAAAATAGAGCTCATAAAACTCCCTCCTTACGCCCCAAAAAAGCAATTCCAGGACCCTTTATCCTACTCGAGAACAAGCCATTCCTGCTGGGAACATGACTGGGCACATTGCCAGGGGAAGGAGACTCGGTGCTTTGGCAGAAGCTGCTCAGGCCTGTGGCAGGTCCTTGCTCCTCTCCAGTGTCACCAGACCAGGGGATTTAGAAACAGGCAGGCGAGCTGGGCTTGGACAATGTAGTGGCAAACCTGCATGGCCAAGCCACGTTCCATGGGCCACGGGGTAACTGCAGGGGCTGAACCTGTGGTGGGAATCACTCCCCCAAGGAATAGGATGAAAACCAGCACTAGACCCACATCTTACCACAGCTGGGCAAACAATGATGAGAGTATCTGGGAGTGCCAGCCTGGGAAGTCCCCATCCCACCACCAGACCAAGCATCCAGAGGCCCCATGCAGCCACCCTGGGGGCTTGACTGCTGAAGCCAAGATGCCCCCTGAGGCACTGAACCTGCACCACGGGACACGAGGAGGTCACAGAGCTGCATCCAGAGCATGCCAGGTGGGTTCAGTCATTCTGGGATAGCTGCTGGGGGAGGCAGTTGTGGAGCCACAGGGGCAGCTGCCCAGGGGACAGAGGTCTATCTTGCTGTGACAGTCTCCCATCCCATGTCTGCTCCCCACAGAAATGGATTAAGTGACAGTTCAGCGTCCTGTGCCAGAAGAGACAGTTTGAGTAGATGGCCATGCTACACATCAGTCCAGGAATGCTGCTGGTGATTCCTTCGCATTGGAACAGATTCATGACATTTCTGGGGACAATACAACCTCCTGCTGCTTGGCATTGCCTCGATCCTCCAAAGAGATTTCTGCAGGTCCAGGCTGTGACATTGCCATCTGCCGATGGAGACCAGACACCAAGCCCAAGGTCTTGAATGTGGTAGTCTAAAGCTGACGATCTGGCAGCAGGGGGACGTTTTTACTGCTCCAGTATCAGGTAAGGCTCTTTCTCTGGCAAGTCTTTCCATTATTTGTTGACTGTAAATAGCTGTGGAATGAAATTTGATGAAGGCATCTATTGTTTCCTTACAACTCTGCTTTGCTGAGTGGAATAGGAATCCCAGCATGTGGGTTTTTATTATTATTTAATTTGTAGCTGCCCATTACCAGCAAATTCTTTTAGGTGAGGCTTTTGGCATTTTACACTCAGCATTCTTGCTGTCTGTAAAACCAGCCTAAACCTTTCCTTCTGTTCATAAAGGCATCTACTTTAAATTCAAAGTCCATCCATTATAACTTCAGCACCTTGTAATCCCTCAGAGATATGTGCAATTACTGTCTGAAATATCCCAGGAGCAAAACTAATACCAAGCATCATCTGCTTAAATTTACAACATCCAAATAGCACAGTAAAAGCCACTAGCTTAGGGGTTAGCTCATCTGAGCACACTTGCCAAAACACATATCCTGCATCTAATACTGCTTTTGCTGCTGAGGATTTAGCTGACACCTCAGGAATCTTCATTGGACAGCATTCACATTTTATGGTTTTATTTAAATAGCAGGAGTGGATGCACATGTCCTTCATCTGGCATTTGGGTATCAGCCAGTGAACTCGCCCAGCCTGCACATCCCCTGCCTTCTTCACATCCTTGTGTTTCCTCAGGTTCTTAGGCATGAGTGTGTCTCCCATCCTTCATCCTAGGAGCAGTTCAGACATGATTTGTGTCAAAATGCTTGGGATGTGGACACAGGCACTTCCCTTGCAGCTGAAGCCTCTTGCATACCATGGCTTTGCTTCTCCTTTCCATTCCTTAGAGTTTAACAGCCATTTTCGTCCAAGCCTATTGACTTCATCCCTATAAATCCAATATGATTTTTCCATAAAGATTAGTGTCAGATTCTCCCTGCAGACATCTTGGGTCTTGGAAGACAGCAGAGCATTCTACTAATAGCTGGCTGGTGAGCCTGAGGCATTTACAGGAATGGGTTTAAAATGCACTTTATGATTTTAGCGCTGATCCAGCCTATCCACTGTCATGATTTGGAAAGTCAGGACACAGCAGGGGTCCCAATACTGTACTAGGTTGTGGATACCTGTATATGAAATAAGCATTGTGTTGGTTCTTCCTTCTCTGGAAGGCCATGGAAAAGCTGGGAGAGGAATTGTCTAGATCAAACACACCAAGGCTTCGTAGCTGAGTAGAACAAGATGAAGGAAGAAGAGGGAAATTTAGAGTGAAGAAATGGTAAAACTGACAACCAGTTTTTGGAAGGGTCAAACTGCCTCTGCAGGAAGCAGAGTTCTGCCTCTGCTTTTCAGTTTCCCTGGGCACACGTGGCAGAGCAGGTTTTACACATCACAGCACTGACTGACTGTGCCACAGCCACCCGTCCATGGGGAGCTGGGCTGAAACCCACAGAAGGGACACACCAAAAAGATGCCCTCTGGATGGGAAAGGGGCATTAGGTACCAAATAAAGGGACAAGGAAGAGGAAGGAAACTCCAGATACATCAGTATGATAGTTTGAGCATTTTATTATGATATATAAATTTTGTCTTCTTAAATTACTCTCTATGAGTTGAACAGAAAGGGATTATGGTGGAGGGGGGAATATACAAAAATAAAAGGATATTGTGAACTACTGCATCACCACATATACAACAGTAAAGTACTTTACAAGCACTTAGAGAATCAGACTTACAAAAATAAAAATATGACACATCCTTATGCATTTCCACCACTTATATGTTCTCCTTCTCTAACCTTCAGACACCTTTCAACCCCATCCTCAGGTCACGACTCACATGGTAGGATACTTTGCTCATTTTGATGACCATCACAGTATCTGAAAAAGAATTAGTGCCTCCCAAGACCTAAAAAATCCAATGGTTATAGGAAAGCTTTAGGGGAGATATTCAGAACAGATCAATTTGTGAGTGATCAGGTGATCCTCAGGGAGCAGAGTTTATCTGGCAGTAGAAATCTGAATATCCCACAACAAGATCCATCATCCCCTATAAAGCATTCCCCCATCTCCCCAGAGGCACAGCTCTGTGCATGTTTGCTTGGCACACACACAGTAAGTACCCCGTAAGCCTGGGGAACACTGATGCTCACAGACTTCAGTGGGACTGAATAACTGTGGCAGAGGATGGATCTGATTTTGTTTCAGCTCTAAAGAAGGCTGTCATGGTTTGAGATAGCCTCAAAAATCCAATTCTGAGTCTGGTGTGTTTTGTCTGGAAAAAACCCATCTCACATTAGGTTGAGATGTGGGAGGGGGCTTAGACTAGGGGATTGGATTTTTGAGGCTATCTCAAACCATGACAAAGGCAAGGAATGCCTCTTCCTACAGGAAAAAAGGCAGGTTAAAAATACAATGGCTAAATATCCTAGCTCACAGTGTCCACACATAGAATCATTTGCCTCTAGACCAGACTCACACAGTCTTTAGTCTTCAGTTTGCTCTACAAAGTCTTTTGCCTTCTGTGACCTTTCCTATTTTTTAAGACACACTCAACATAAATAGTAAATAGCATTCACTTCTCTGACCAGCAGCTCACTCAAACACTGCTATCAACACCCAAACCCCATTTCATCATTCCCAGAAATGTTGCACCAAGGGTGCAAATCTGTCTGTATTTCACATTGAGAAAAGTAGAGTGGGCTTAGGAAGAAAAAAAAAAAAAAAGGAAAAGGCAAAAAATAAAGATAAGCAGTAAACTGGTTTGGTCAAAGTTGTTCTCTGTGGTTTGTGCAAAGTATTCCACAGATTTTGAAAGTTCAGTATTTCGTTAGGGTTTCCTCTTTTTGGCCCCAAATGTAACGATAGCAATGCAGGCAGACCAGACACCAGCACACTCTGTTGCATTCAGGGGCAAAAGAATCACAGGAATGAAGGGGGTGAAGGGGAACCCCACACATTTGGGATAGTGAGTTTCCATATTGAAAAAAATCAGTCTTACCCCTAAATCCCCCCAAAAAAGAAAGATGCCTTCTGTGAAAGTTTTTGATCTCAAAAATAACTCTTGATGGACAATAATTCCAAAAGGCAGAGTCTAACTTTACCCATCAGGCTTACAGGACTGTGGGCAACATGTACATCAGGATCCCAGAAAGACATTGTGCAGCCACAGTCCAAGCTGCTCAAGGAAACTCACCTTTCCATGGTCTAAATTAATCACTTATATCTTTGAGAAAATATACAGGAATAAAGATCTGTTGGTTGAGATTAATAATGCTCCATTTAAAAGAAAAGCACCTCCCTAGTGGGACTAATCATTCCTTTTAGATGTACAAACATACTACAGCTATGGCACAAGGCACTTCTTGGCTGCTTGCAGCAATTCTTCATTGGCAACACACACACAAAATACAGTTTCTGGTGTTTAAGCAAAACAAAAAAGTCATCACTTTTCCCAGTCATGGTAAGGCGAACTTTGGCTCTTCCACCACTGCCTAACCCAGCCACAGGGATGGGAGCAGCAGGGACAGGGTGGACAGGCAGAGTGGGATCTGTGCCCAGGCAAGGGTGAAGACTTGACCCTCTATGGTTTCCTTGTCCTCAGGAAAAACAAAGTCCCTTTCCAGTGCCAGCTTTTGCTGAGAGGAAAAGCAGCTTGTGATGGGCCCACGGGAGACACCTCGTAAGAAGGTATTTTTCAAAAATTTCTACAGATCTCAGGCAATGTCCCAGTTGGGATGTGGTCCAGGGTTGTAGTCCCACCATAGCCACTGTGGCCACACAGCTCAGAATGTGTTCAGCAGCCTAGAAACCCACACTGCTCTGTCTTTTTTTTTTCCCCTAACATGGCAAGACCACAAAAGCTGCTTAAACTCAAAGGAGCAGGAGCATGTTAGGTCATTTCTAGTCTATTTGCAGAGAAAACAAAGCATGAAGCTTCAAAGAGGCCTGGCCCGGGCGTGTGGAACCCTCCAGTGCCAAGGATGCAGCTTTCCACTGCACCCTCCTGGGGGTCACATCCACCTGTGAGATTTTGCCTCTGCAGCCCCTGTCCCTGTGTGGTGAAAGTCCAGGCTGAGGTTCAGGTCTCTCTGCTGGATTTGTATTTGCACACTAGTTTTTTGGCTTTCCTTGAATTCTTTTTTTTACTGTTGTGGCCAATATTTAGGAAGCAGAACTAACAGTGGAGAAGGCTGGCAGAAGCCTGCAGCCAGTCATGATAAAAGAGATTTTTTCTGGGGAAAACCTGTCCTGCTCAAAGACCAATGTGATCAAAAATTGTAGCTTTGTGCTTGAAGCAAGGGAATAATCCAGCTGTTAACGGGAGCAAAGCCTGATGTGTGGTCAGAACAGGGAGTCTCTGGCATCCCTTTGGCTCTGAGGCCAGCCTGTCTCCATGCTTGCTCAGTGGAGGTGCCTGCAATCTAATCTGTCATCATGCAGGGATCTCCTGGGTGTGAGTGCTGGCCCTGCTTTTGAACCTGGATAACAGTGTTGCTCAGCTTGGAAACCTGCCCCCCTTTGTACAGACTCTCATGGATATGTGCAATGAGCCCTCCAGAGCCTTCATGTGTACCCAGGAAGGCAGGTGGGTATTTCCCCCAGTCCCAAGGCTCGCTCGGCAACACTTGGAGAACAGGACAGACCTCAGGATGAACTACCAAGTAAGTGCATCACCAACTTAACTGCACTGGGACCGGGACCATGTTCATCCTCATCTCCTCCCTACTGCCTAAGCCAACTCCATGTTTGCTGGTGCCCTGGGGAGAAGGGTTGCTTCAGGCATAATAATCCCTTCAGAGGCAGACAGTGCTTTTCCAGGCTTTGATGCTGACAGTCAGTGACAGCAAAACCTGACCAATAACAAATATAATCCTTGTTTGTGTTGCTGTAAAGAATTCAACAGTAGGTGGAAGCCTTGGAAATCCTTTGAGAGGTTTCTCCCCACCAAGTGCTAACTCCCAGAGAAGCAGAGTTCATCACTGCCATAACACACATCTTTTAGTGCTGATGATGCTTCAGCTGTCAGGATTTAAGTTTATATATAAAGATTTTATATTTACCTCTGGTGGAAAAACTGTGCTTCATTTTAAACAAGAGAACTCTGTTTCATAAAGGTCATGGTTCTGGTCACATTTACCAATTGCTTTTTGAAACTTATGGAAAGAGTATCTTTATAAGTCACTATTTAATTTTACTATTTTTTCAAGTTTTTCAGATTTTTTTTTTTTTTAATCTCTGTGGGTTTGTGCGTCAACTGTTCTGGGCAATCAGCTACGTCTTGTTGACATCGTTAATAGGCTTTCTGACTTGGCTGCTCAGCTGTGTTCTGAAGTAACTCCATCAGACTCACAGCAAGTCAGGAACAAAGTGGAAAGTTTAGAAGAGGGAAAGCTGGAAATTAATTTCCGGAGCTGTGTGGTTATTTTCTAAGTCTGAGCAGCATGCAAGAATTCTTGGTAAGATTTTTGGAGACAATTCTGTGCTATTTTCAAAAGTTATATGTTTGTGGGAATCCAGGCTCTTGCAGATTTTCAGCAAGGTAGCAAAGTGAAGGGATACCAGGAAATGGGATTCATGAGTGGGGAATGGTTTACCACAGGATGGCTGTACTGACTCCTGCTCACTCAGTGTTTCTTGGTCCTTTTGCAGAGACAGCTCAGCTGTTTGTGAAGTACCTGTTGAATTGCTACAGCCTGGATGATTTAGAAAGACCTGGACTGATTTGGGCTCTTCAAGCTCTACACAGAAAGTTTGGCTGCTCCTCCACAGTCAGAAAAGCTGTCCATGCGACAAGTATGGAAACCATTGAGAGGGTGAGTTAACCCTGCCCTGGGCTTCTTTGAAGCCAAAGATCATCTTCCTGCCCTATGCTCTTCCCTGCAATAGTGCCATTCCCTGAAACTCAGAAGGGTTGCAAGTGCTTAAAGATCCCTGTAAACTGAGTGTTCAAGGCAGTGAACAGCACAGCACACTTGGACTGACAAAACTTTTGAAAAAGGGCAATGGGCTCCTAAATCACTTGCTCAGTTTTAGAAACTAGCCCCCCACCTATTCAGTGTCCTCAGTCTCCAGTGCTTACTCTCAGCTGGGCTCACAGAAGACGCGGCTGGGTCAGGGCAGGCCCTTCTCCCATCTCCTGGCTGTGCTGTGCCTTGCCATGGTATACAAACCTCCAGTGGCTTGCAAGAGCACCAGGAGCCTGTTTTTCTCCCTTTTCTTGGGGTGACAGTCCCCACTGCTCCCAGGAAGTTAGGCCTGAGGTGACTGCAGTGGTGTAATACTGCAGCTCCCTCTCAGATGAGCTGTTGGAGCAAGCTGTGGTGTATTAATAACCAACTCCTCTGCATTTCAGCTCTGAGACCTGGCCTGGTCTATGCCAGGCTGACCAGACGCTGACTCTGCAGTTGGTCTTCCCTTTGCAGAGATCAAAATAGCTCTGAATGTTACAGTGACTCTCACCTATGTGCTAGACGAGACCTACAGAGCTCACTAGGCTCTGCTACGGGTACCTGGGTCCTTGGTCATCTTGATTTCATCTAAACACAACTCAAAAATAGATATGCTCAAGAAAAAAAAACAAAAACAAAAAACAGAATCGAGACCGTTAACGTCAGGAATGTCGCAAAATACAAGCCAGCCTCTCTCACTGATCAAAACCATCCCGTGCCCTGCAAGCCTCCTCCCAGCCAATTCAGCCTCACCCACAACGAGGTGTTCTCCAGCCATTGATGTTCAGTCGCCATCCATGAAGGCCCAGCCAGAGGCCCGGCGAAGGCCGCGGCCTTCCCGGAGGTCGCGCGGTTGCCGGGGCGGATCAGAGGGTCTCGCTGTAGATGACGCACGGGCTGGTTTCCTCACAGAGTTCCAGCTGCACGCTGGAAGCGAACCAACGCTTGGCACAACCCAAGCTGTAGCTGAGGGTGGTCCGGTAAATGTTCTTGGCACGCTTGGGAAAAATGATGGTTGTGCTCTGAAACCTCAGTGGCTTCTGGCGGGGCTCGAAGATCAGCTGGGACTTGTAGTTCCGCCAGGTGCAGTTGGGAGCAGCGATGATTGTCTCGCTGTAGGTGGTGACAGTGGGGATGGGGCCGTAGAAAATGTCATCCCGGTAATGCTTCTCGGAGTCATACTTCACCTCGGAATTGCACCTACAGAGAACAGCAAGGTATCACGAACACAGCCCAGGCAGTAAAGGAGATAAGACAGGCAGGGCTCTGCTCTAACCCTTTGAAGCTGGCAATATTTATGATCTCTTACTGCACAGACACTGGGGCTGATGCCAACTCTACAACAGAGAGCAAGGGCCAAAAGAGGACTCCATCCTTCTGGTGAATCTTGGTGGAACCACCCCTTGCTGTGAATCCATCTCAGCATTTCTGCAGTGCATGTGCACAGGGGACCATGGTCCTGCCAGGGCAGAAAACACCTTGGGGCACAGGCTCCAAGCCACCCACTTCTTCCTCTGGTTTCCTCCACAGGCCCCACTGCAACCTCAGCTCAGCCCTGAGAGCTACACTGGAGGCAAACACCCTGTAATGGACTTGTTGAGCTGTCAAGGCTGTGTGTTTGTCTTTTTTCTTTGTAGTGCCTTGCCATCAGAGCACGAAGATGCCCAAGCTAGCTAAAATCAGAGTGCTGGGAGATGAGGGGTGAGGTTGCTTGTTGGAGCCTACAGAAAATCCAAGCAATGGTGACAGAGAAGGTAAAGCAATGGCCTACTGCAGGCTATGGCTGCCCAATACCCACATCACTGGTCCCAAAGAAAGTAACCACCTGAACAGCCATATGAAGAACCCACAAAACCTGGAATATCACTACCCTGCCTGTTTTCTGCAGGCATCCACAAGAGATGTAGGGACAGCAGGCCACAGACAGCAGGCCACGTGAAGGGCTTTCCCTAGAATTCCTAGCCACGAGGAACAGCAGGACTTTCACTGGTTTTCCCTGCTCCCCAAACGCTCCTCTAGCAATCAGCAGCCAAGGAATGTGCAGCTCCACGTAAAAAAGATTAAAAGCTGGGTGTGTGCTCCTCATTACCTCCACCCAGAGGGGGGCTGACTGATTGTGCACCGAGTGTAATCTGAGCTGCTGTAATGTATTTTGCACAGCCAGGGTGTAAGCAAGTCATTCAGCACACATAAAACAAGACTCAGATGTAATCACCATAAAAACATGCCCGCTGGCAGTTCCTCAGCCAGCAGAGATTTACTGGGGTACATTTCCAGAGAGATGTTGCATAGGTTGAGGGAGGTGGGAATTTGCTTTACAGTCCTCCCACTGTCCCTGCCCCAAGCTGTGTGTAACTGCTCCAGGCTGTTTTTGGAGTACATTCCACACCAGCAAAAGAGGAAAAGAAGAGCAGAGACCCATGTTTATCCACAGGAGGGCAAAACATCTCTATCACTACCTTGAGGGACCATCTCCTCACTAGGAAGAGCTCATTCAGTCTCTATGGACTGATCTAATGTTGCTTTCTCTGCTGCAAGGGCTAACAAAAACAGGTGCCAATTATAAGGGTGTTGCTTCTTCTCAAGATACAAATCATCTGGGAACAGTATGAAGACTATCAGATTAGTTAGTGGAGCTATCAAGCCCACAGATGGTAATGGTTTTGTCTCATAGCCTTGGATTTGAGCTGGCCTTGGAAGGAAAGCTGCCTTCTGTTAAAAAACCTCCCTCCAGTTCTTGCCTCCTCCCCTCCACCTCTGCTGCTGTCAGTGTCTTTAATTCAGGCTTTACTCTCCCACCTGTTCCTCCCTTCCCATCAAAATAACCATGACTCCCATTTATAAACACATTTTAATTTTTGGCAGAAGGAAAAGCACCAGGAAAAACACAGAAATCCCCACCTACCCACCCAATCCCATCTGTACCTGATTTCCTGCACGGGCTCGGGGCTGACCTCAATGCTTTCTCCAAAAAACACAGGGTGCATTCGAGGCCTTATCTCTGGCATGGACGGGTTCAGGAGCAGGTAAGGCATCTGCAGGAAAGGAGAGCACAGCAAGTGGGACACACCAGATGAGGTTCCTAATGTGCTGTGACTGGCAGCTGAGCAGCCTGATGCGACACTGTGGACTGCCCTCACCTACCAACACCTCCCAGGTACGTGACTCTGCCCAGATCTCTGGCACTCCATGCTGCGGTATCTGCTTGTTGAAATTTAGCCCTTCTTTTCCTTCTTCTTTTCCTGTTTCTTATAGGAATTGCAATTGTTTGGGGATTTTCTTTAGCCCTGATATTACCTTTACTATTATGAATTAACAAGTCTTACAAAAACTCGAAGTGCACCAGATGTGGAAAAGTGCTCCACATCTGACCTAACATAGATACAGGGCTTAAGTCTGCTGATTTAAAGGACATAGGTCTACTTAAGTGAGATGTGTATTTATATTTATATGTATATATATATATGTGTGTGTGTATATGTATATATACATATGTATATATATGTGTGTGTATACATATATATCTCTTACACTGATCCAGCAGAGGAAGTGGGAGACTTGCTGTTGCTGAAGTCTCTGTGCCAAAAATGGCTCTCATGCTCCAGGGGATATTCTAGTTAACCATGCACAGCTGAGGGTGGGGTGAGACACTGGGGCACCTTGTGGCCTCTGCAATGCAGGAAACCAGTTTCAAGCCAGGAGTTTATAATGAATGGAGCTGCTCCAATTCATGACACCAAAAACTGGATTTTTAAGACTAACTGCACCCTGAAGTTACTACTCTGACAAATTGTCACAGTCCAGCCTAAGCTTCTCTGCCCACCACAGAAATGAGTAATCCCAGTTCTCTATACTGAGGTGCTCCTAAACATCAGTTCCCACATACAGAGATCCTGTGTCCGGTGCCTGGACTAAATCCAGCAGCTAATTAAGCCTAATCCTGCCCTCCTGGAAAAATGTCATTGCATGTTTCAGTCCCTGCCACTACTTCTCTGTCAGCAGGTATTTATGACCCACAGGGACATGGGCTTTCTATAAAGGAGATGGCCCGGCAGCCTCTGTGCAGGGTCTCTAGATGGCTGAAAAGCTCATGGAGTTTTCTACTTTCTACCATGGAGAGGCCATATGTGTTACAATCACAGCCACATTTCACCCGTTCAAGTCTGCAAGAGCATCTCAGGACTCACAGAATCCACTGACAGTAGCTGAGGACACAGCTCTTGTATTGGCTTGCTCATCCCAGGCCTCTCCCTTCCACCTGCCCCAGCATTTTCTGGTTGGGTGGCCTAAGAGACAACACTGGAGCTGTGACCTAGTTCTACTAGCAGCACTGGGAGAGGTTCTGCAGCCTGTGCCCTACCCTGTACACTGTGGAGGTCCCCAAATGCTCAGCAGAGTGTCCCCCAAGCTGGTGTTAACTGGCAAAGCCCTGCTGAGTCCACTCAACAGCATCAGCTCCCACTAGCTGAGGTCTGGTTTTCTCTTGTGGCTTGGACTTTCTGCCTCAGGCTAAGTCAAAAAAATGTCACTGCTCCATCTGAATTCACCAAGCCCTTCAATTCTGTGTCCCAAAGCCACAAAGCTGTTTATTCTTTCCATACTGAAATATCCCTGCACTTTACTACTGTGTAAAGTAGTGCTATAAAGTAAAATGGCCAACCTCTCTTTTTCATTGAGTATTTCTGTTCCATTGTCAAAGGAGGACAGTATTTGCATGGGGGGGGAGAAAAAAATATATGTGCATGTGTGTATATATATATATGTATATGTTTACCCTTCCTACCAAACACTGGCCAAAAGGCAAAGTTCACTTCTGGATTGCTTTCAACACTCTTGACAGGGGAGGGCAAGGGGAGCCTTTCTGGTCGTAAATAAAGCTCTTTGCTTCTGAAATGTGAATTGTTTACATCAGACAAGCCTCAATTCACAAGGGTGCAGATATCCAGCTTTTAATAGTCTGCACATGGCCAGAGCTCTTTCTAAAGACATCTTGTACACGAGAAGAGGTTCATTTGGGTGAGGAGTCAAACACCATGTGGACAGGTACTCATGGGCTTTGTGAACAGCAGGCAGGCTGCCCTTTTGAGGGTTCACCTGCAGAGATCTGCAGAGTGCTTGAACTGGCAAAGGAAGCCAGGCTGGGCATACGTGTCCCTCCTTTAAAGAAGCATTTTCAAAGAAGCCATTTCAGTACTTCCAGGCAAACAAGTCTTCGCACTTCTTGCTAACAAATGCTGACACTAAGTGTGCTCTAAACATCCCCAGCCAGGATGTGGGAGGCGAGGTCCTTCCTGTGTCTTAGCTGGCACACTGCTGGAGCAGCTGGCCCCAGTGTTTGTACAGCACAGACTCCCCGGCCCGCCGTGCCGGGGGTGCCACTTGGTCGGAGCGTGGGCACTGTGGCCAACGCATCTGTGGAAAGCACAAGTCCCACAGCAGGGAGCAGGAAACAAGAACATGCTGCAGAAACAATACCAGCGTGCACGGAGGAATGGAGGCACTGGCATGCACGACTGAAAGCAATCAGAGTCAAAACCCTGCCACTGAACTTGGTGAGAGCGGGATTAAATCGTCTCCAGGTTAGTTCTGGATGGAGTGGTGATGAGAGTATTTCCATGGTGGGTTATAGTTTACCTTGCTCTGGGTAGAGAAGGGTGACAACAAGCACTTCATAATGCATTTCATATGCTATAAATGAGCACCAACCTCAGAACTGCAGGCTTGGCCTAATTTAGAAAGCTGGAACAACTGTGGACATTGGCAAGCCAAAGCCAGGACTTCTACTGCCTGTCAATACCATTACAGACTCACACTTTTCTTCCACAAGTAGTACCAAGAGTTGCTGCAGGTCAGAAACCTTGAAGTGACCTGGAAGTCTGCATATGGAAGATGTAAATAACTTACAAGGCATGGCCTAAAAATAGACATCATCTGTAGGACGCTGCAGGGTGCTCAGCAAACAGCAACTGATTTGCTTGCACAGCACGAAGGGGTCACTAAACAGTAAGCACAGGTTTTACACAGCGGGGACTGAAAGGCACTTCAGGTGACATTTCGTTTCCCCTCCAGTGATGTTCTGAAATGTCAGTTCCTGCACCTCACCTGGAGTTGGGAAGCAAGGAGCAGGGGACATGAGCTTTCCAAAAGATTTGTCTTTGGGGCTGAAATGTTATATGCTTTGCGCGTGTCCAAAGCTGGCTTTTTGCCAAATGTTTGATACCAGTTCCTTCCAAACTGTTTTAAGGTAAAAACAAAACAAAAATGTTCTGCCTGTCAAAAAATACTGATTTAATTTTTTCTTCTTCTGCACAGGAATGGCTGAAAGAAGAGGAGCACTGGACTGCTGCACTGCCTTGAAAAAATGATCCCTGGCTAATTTCTAGCAATCACTCAGTGATCTCCGGACACCTCACAGATAAGGTGGGTTTCTGTATTGTCCAGCACCACAGATGGGCTGGCAGGGAGCAGACCTTGCTGCCACTACTGGGGGTTATTGATGGTGAAGAGGAGAAGCCCACATCACTTTAGACCAGGCTGTCTACAAGGGATGCACAGCTGAGGTCTGTCTATCCAAGAGTTGCTCTCCTGGAACACTGCAGTAGGAGACCTGATTCATCCGTCCTCGGTAATTGGAGCTGTGCTGGTATTTACCAGACACAGCTCTGCAAAAGCCACTACAACCCTCTCAGGTTGTGCAGGGACATGCCGGGACAGGAGGTAGTCTTGTAGTCCAGGAAGGTTGAGGAGAGGAAAGGAAGGACACTGGAGAGATCAAATAGTGACCCCTACGTGTAGACATTATGCCCTCAAAACAGATCCGAGGTGACTAGTAAGCAGTAAAGGTGTTATTATTTTTATTTCCTTTCCAGCATATAATTTGTTTCAACCAGCAAAGAGTTACAATATTATTAAAAAGATGAAGTGCTTTCTTGTTCGGCTGCATTTTTCCCTCTGCCTCTTCCCTCTGATGCCTTTCAGGCATGTAACGGCCTGGGCAGCTAAACTCTGCTTTCTGCAAGTAGCAGATAGATAAACACAGATAAAATTGGTTGCTGAACGGAATTCAACCTACAGCTAAACGACAGCACTGACTGCTCTTTAGCTTTCAAATTCCAGGCAGCAAAGCAACAAAAAGGAAAGGAAATTAATGTGATTTGAAATACATAAACCTCCAAAGCGCTTCCCCAGAGAGCACGAAGAACCAGAACTGACCGACTCCTTTCGCTACGGTCATTATGGGGAAGGCACTAAGATGTGGCATTAGATCTCTAGGGACTGTAAGGGGAAACGGTTTTCCAAGTGTCAGGGCTACAAACAGGATATGGCTTCCCAAATTCCCAGCTCCTAAGTTAGCCAGGGCATAAGCAAATCTCTCACCACATTTTCCCACTATGGTAACATGTCAGGTCCATGAAAATGTCACTTTACTCAGCTGTTATTTACAGCTATAATGAAAGATCTGGCTGAGTTATTTGACACACATCTACATTCTCCGCTCTGGAAGATAAGCAATATTTGTTTAACAGACCATTTATTTTCCCAGTATCTACACGTATTGCACATTACGAGTAATTTATACTAGAGCCGGATGAGATTATATTGGGAGGTGATAACAGTAAATGCAAACCTCAGGTAGAAGGCAGGGCTTTATTATTTCAAAGAATTACATCTTTCCTGCTTATCTCCCTCTTTTATTTCAAGTGGGAAATGCGTGCTGCTTTGCTTACTGTCCACGGGGTTATACAGGGACGCAATGGAAATTCAACAGCTAGAAGACATCACCCTAGATGTCTGCCATCACAGCCACGTTTTTCAGAGTAGATGGTAAGATCCTGATGCCTGTTTCCCTGATCTGCCCAGAAGGGACATCTGTCACAGCCTGCAGATCAGGTGAGGCCCAGAGCCATTCCTCTCCTTCACGGCTGGCATTGAACCAAGGATGAAGAGGAGCGGGTGCATGTCCAGAACTTGGAGCTGAGGGACAGGGGACAGGCAGGTGGGGTTAGCCCTCGCCAGGCAGAGGCCACAGGTGTGGAACTGAAACCACCACCAACCCCTGCCGGGGGAATTCCTGCAGGATCTGGCCCTGTGGGAGTGGTTCAGAAGTGGGTCAGGATGCCAGGCTGCCAACGCCAACCCCTGAGGCAAGCCCTGCTGTGGTGCCAGATGGGTGCCTTACTTCCCACACAAGCCTGGGGCTTTCCCCAGAGCTGCTGGGACCCACGTGGCCTTGGAGAATCACATCACCTGCCTCGTGCAGGCTGCAAGCTGGCTCAGGTTGGGGTGCTCACGTGTGCTTTCACTGCAGGTGTTGGCAGGTCTGGAAGTTACATATTGCCTGGAAATCCTTCAATGGCCATGTTCACCACCCAGCCCCTACAAGATAGCCCTCCGTTCTTCCTCGGGCACTTTCAGTGTAGGACAAGATGCTGCCTCTGTGGCCCAAGGGCTCTGTTAGTTAGGATGTTAGGAGGAGATGTTCTGGGTTCGTTGGGGTTTTTTTAATATTGGCCTTAAATCCAACAGAGTTGGCACACGTGCTGACACACACCCCATTGTTGGGACCATGCCTGTGAAGGCTGTGCCAAGGGGCAAGGTCTCTCCTCTGTGCTTGAGAAGCTGAAAACTCCTCCCACCACGAGATTGATTCTGGCACCACACTGTTGTCCAACAAGCTCCTGAATGTAAGTAGCAATTCCCTATATCCCTGCAGCTGATTCACTAGGATATAGTCCCACAGAAGTCAGTGCTCAGTCAGGCAGGTTGAATGCACAAATACTTAAAAGTCTTTCAAAGAAAAGGAACTTGTTGCAGTGACAATAGTTGCCTTCACTGTTGGGAAGGAACACAGTCTGCTGCTTCAAGAAGGTACAATTGATAGTTCTGCAGATGAATGTGATCCTGATCTCCCTCAATAACCATTAGGAGTTGTGCTGATGAATGCAAAGCATTTATTTCAACACAGCCTAAAAAACAGTTCTTTTAGCCTAAAAATATATCCCAGGGCAACAACAACAGGGAAAACTCTAAGCAGATCTGGCTACTTTGATGTCATTTCATTCCCTACCCTTTCAGCAACTGCTTCTTTGTGCATATTATTAGAGATTTATTTCATTGTATTTATGTTCCTTTTGGCCCAACTTTATGGGCACAGCCTAGAGAATTCAGTAACCCAAGTCATAAGAATCAATTTAATCATGTTTCAGATTTAAGAGGCAGAACTAGGTAAAAGTCACCTTCTATTTTCCTTAGGATATTTGCACTTAAGCACAAAACACTTGACAAATTCCCTATATGGACTTTATTTGAAGAAATAAAAGCCAATTTCTCCTTCACTGCAAGTAAAATGAAAAAAAAAAAGTCCCTAAATGGTGTTGAACTTGTGGTATTTATGACTCTGGCCCTAAATTGCCTTTCATATTTTCTTGGATCCCAAAGCTGTTCCCAAATTGGCTGGTTAAATGTGAATAAATGGTGCATTGTCTTTGAAACAAAGTTGTGCTTATTAAAGAGCAGAGAGTTTACTTTTTCAGAGTCACAGTTAATAACACAGAGCAGAGAGAGACAGATTTTAAACACAAGAAAGTCCTCGATAAGGGCATGCAATCTCCTTTTAGTCGGCATGAGCAGAAAAATTCTGTAACATATTTGTGAAGTTGGAGCAAAATAGCTGACTGCAAAATGAACCAAATGGGCTCAGACTGATGGTTTGATAGTTCTGCAGCAAAGAATAGTATGAAATACTTCCTGCAGATCTGGAATGTTGTTTTCTTCACCTGACAGCAATTTATTGTTACTGTACATACTGGAACTTTGGCCGTTACTGACTGAGTTTCTATAAGGTTTTATAGTATTCTAACACAAAGAGTGCAGGCTGCGTTCTTGGCTCTGTCACGTTTGTAAGCAAAACAAACACTAATATAACAGACAATTGAAAAAGGCATTTCTTGGTGTGCAAATAGCTGCAATTATTGATTTGCCAATTTTGAATGCTCTGATGAACTGCAGAGGAGTAGAGTTAAACAGAAGCACATTCATGGATTGCATAACTGCTCATAGATCTGCAAGTCCTTGTTAAACAGCAAGATTAAAGCTAATTAGACACTGCAATTTAGAAGTATGAAGCAAGCAACGCTCTTCGTATTTTTCCTGCTTTAATAACAGCTGCGAGCACAGTATTTGCAGGGTGGAATTGAGAAGAAGTGAAACTCTCTGTACAATCAAATAGAGTGAAAGTTCCTACTTACTTCATTATTTTGCAGTGCACCAAACAGAGTTAAAGAGTACAGTCCAGCACCACTCCAAACAATACAGTCCAAGTGATTTCAGTGTTTGAATCCCTGTAACCTTCTGTACCTCATAAAAGCATGAAAATACCCCCAATGTATGGAACCCATACTCTAAGAGCAGGAGCCAAGGGCTACCCTTGCAATGCGATACAAAATTTGGAAGCATCTACAGTGTGAGTTTCTCTGAAATCTGTAAAATGTTGATTTATGATCAAAATAACTGGGAAACCTATTTTTGCCTTACATATATCACAGGAATAACTTTTTTTTTCCCCCTGTAGGAGTCAAGCACTAAAACTCTCAGTCCTAATAGCCCGTGAGCTGAAATAAATTTTCTCCTGTTCTTTCATCTTCGATATCTAAAGGCTTTCTTGGGTGGAGTGGTGGCCAACTCTCATACTACTGGAACAGAAACTGTCATATCCCTATTACAGAGCTCTGCAGACACCTCCACCCCAGCTGTTTTCTGGTCCAGCAGCCTTCATTCACCTTCCTCCCACATTTTATTTTACAGACACATAGCAACAGCCTGATCCTGCCAAATCAGAGGTGTATGGGTAACTCTTTGTACATAAACAGTCCCATCAAGATGGCACACACGCCCCAGGCATCTGCAGGTAAGGCTCCATATTTGGAACCGCGGCATGAGTAGGTTTTGAGATTTGATTTTTGCAATAACCCCACTGTAGTCTGGTGAGGAGGAGTCACTGTTCATGGGGAAGGCTTTCGCAGGTTCAGGAGTAAAAGGCAGTTTTTAATAATACGCTAAAATAGCCTTAGAACTTGAGAAAGTGCACGAGGGTGTGAGAAGTCATTGCAAAATGCTTCTGTGGGGAAGAAGTCTTTGAATTGTCACTGATCCATAGGTAGGTAAATTTTTCTCATAGAAAGATTTGTGCCACAGTTTCTATTCAATATAGAAGCCAATTAACTGTGTTGAATACACCTACAAACATCTTTTATATATGTTTAAAAAAATTTTAAAGAGCCCTAGGGAAGAACTTTCATCATCCTTTAAAAGCCTCCACCACCATTGCTTATACTCTGAACTTTGTGTTTTAAAAACAGTTTTTATAGCCCAGGGATAGAAATAAACAAATAAAACAAAATAATAGTCATAATAAATCTACCCAAATAGTAGTCCACAGTGAACCGCTTCGCTGGCACTGCAGCAGGCTGACTGAAATCTGCTGTGCTCTGCCAGCTGAGCTTACAAACCACTACCCCTGCTCCGCTCGGCCGTCAGAACACGAACCCTTCACTCCACAAAGCCCCACTCCAGCAAAGGGTGGCAGACATGGCCTGCCCCAGCCCCTGTCCCAACTCCTCGGACACTCATCTGTACCCTGCCCCAGCTAACAGGCAGTTCTGTCTTTCTTTCAGCCAGGGCTCCAGCAGAGGTGGCTATGCTCTCCTCACAAAACAGATGTGGGATGCCAGGATGGCTGGGAGCCAGATGCCCCTGCCTCGGTCCGGATGGATGCAGCTCCAACCTGCACCTACCAGGCAGCGCAGTGTCACTGAGGAGCAATTACACTTGTCTGTTCCGAAGGTAAGGCAGGGGAGCCTGTTTCAGACCTGGGTTTCGCTCCCACACCGTTATTACGAGTTTACCCAGCCAAACTGCCAACACTCTTGTGAGCGTATCTGAAAACCCCGCCTGGCACTGGGCCAAGCCCTGCCTGGCACAGCAGCGGCGGTGCCAACACCGGACTGCAGCTGCCACGGGCAGCCCGAGAGCCCCCGGCCACCAGCAGGGGGGACACGGCCAGGGGTGTCCCAGCAGCGGGCACAGGCGCCCTCCTGCCTGTCCCCCACGCCGGGGCTCGGCCAGCCTTTCCCCCCCGGGGCCCGGAGAGGACAGAACCCGGCGCCCGGGTCTGGCTCTTACCACTTTGCCGTCCTTGGCCTCTCGCCGGTGCCCCGGGGCCGGGGGTTCCGCACCGCCGCTGCCCCCTGCCCGGCCCTCACCGGGCGACAGCGAGTAGAAGGGGGGGCTGGGGCTGGGGGGCAGCCCCGAGTCCGGGCTGTCCAACAAGCCTTCCCGGCTCTTCTCCTTCAGGCTCTCGTCCATCCCTTGCAGCTGGAGGTGACCTACCATGTCTGGGGGGCAGCGAGGGGGCCGCGGCGGGAGAAAATCCTCCAGGGCCGCCCGCCGCGGAGGGAGGGAAGGGGAAGGGACGCCGGGGGGCCCCCCCTGAGTCCCGACCGCCGCCACCAGCCCGCTGGAACCCGGTGCTGCGCGGGGCAGCGCCAGCATCGGCCGGCCCGGGGTGCCCCGGCCGCCTCCCCTCCACCGGCCCCGGCCCTGCCCGCCCGTCAGGCGCTCCCGGGGAGGGGAAGCCGAAGCCCGATCCCCCCGCCCAGCCCCGCGGGGACGCGGCCGTGTACGCGGGGTGGCCCCGCCGGCAGGGAGCGCTGGGCGGGACGGGGGACGGGACAGGGACCGGACGGGGACGGGATGGGGACGCGCCGCGCTCCTCCACACGCTGCACCGCCCGCCCGCCGCCTCCCGGCGGCCCATTTATCCGGAGAGGGTGGGAGGGAGCCGGGGAGCGCCCTCCCCTTCCCCCGGCCCCCCAGCTCTGCCCCGGCCACACGTTCTCGGGCGCTTCCCAGGCGCGGAGCGCGTTCGGCGCCGCCCGCCCGCCCTGTCCCTCCCGGGCGTCGGGAGAAGGGCTTCCTCACCCACCCACCTATCCCAACCTATCCTGGGCTGCGGCTTTCCTCCGCTCATTCCCTCACTGCTGTCAGAGTTTTCCCTCACGTATGTCTGATTTTCCCCTCAGTTCTGATTTTCATACTTCTTTCACCCCCACATCCCCAAAGTAGCTTTTCCCTTCAGTGTCGTGGTGTGTGGGCACCAGGGAAGAGACTCTCTCAAGAGCCGTCATCTCTCTTTGCTTTGAGATGGCAAAGGGTGGCTTCACCAAGGCAGCGGGTCACCATGGCAGTCTTGGTCCTGTGCCACCATACCCTCGTGGTGGCTCTCGTGCCTCGTCCTGCACCTTCACACCTCTTTCTTTGGCTCCACAGCTGCTGGTCTGCTACCAAGGACATGGCCTCCCCATCCCACCCATCATGTGTTGGAGACAACCATAAACACCATGGGAGAGCATCCTAAATCCTAGCACAGCCTCTAGCCAGGAGGAGCATCATGTGCTAGAGGCACTGCCAGCACTGAGGTGAATGTAGAGTCCATATCAACCCTCAGGGTTCAGGGAAGCAGCAGCGGTTAAACAGGTCAGGCTGGCTGAAGCCAATATTGTCATTTATTGCACAATAACTGGCTGATGCTAATGTTACCTTGTCCACAGCCTTGGTTGTGTTTTTCTCATCATGTTTTCTCTCTACATAGAGTCTAGACTGTGAGAAATCTGGGGCAAGCCCACTCATACAGCTCAGCCTGGTGGAGTTTTATTCATGGCAAATAGGTTTCCATGGGAAACTGTTGCAATACAACTGGCCACCTTCTCTTGGTCTGAGTTGTTGGCCCAGCACCCAGTGGAATGAGACTGTGTCTGTTTGTGCTACAAAACCAACAAACACATTTGTTGTGGCAACTGAGGAAAATTTGAGGGGTCTGGTATTGCACCTAGTGGTGAAGGCTTTACATCCAAGCCATGAAAATAGCACAAAGCCCTCGGAGGTTGGGTCGAATGTGAAAGTGCCCACGCTCCATCCTCCTGAGGGAGCGGGTCACACTGTAGGGTGGTAAAATTGGATTTGTTTAGACGTAGCCTTGCTCAAGTCAAAAGGAAAGGCCAAGGATGCCCAAATCCACCTTTGACTGAAATGAGGGGCCCTCCTAGGAGTGACTGAAGTGATTTGTATGCACTGAGCTATGCAGAGGAATGTCACTGATTTGTAAATGTCAAACAGGCACCGAGCAGCCCACACACAAACCTCAGTGAATTTTTACCTCTGACCCGCTCGCCGGCTCCAGCAGCTGCACAGGCTGATTTAGAGCCCCTTACTGTAAGGGCTCTAATGTCTCACACAGGCTATGGCTGATCTGAAAATGTCAAAGGGGACCAAAGGTCAAAATTTCCATAAATTAGTCCCTGGCTTGCTACCTATCACGTAATAGGATTCTCTGGTTAACGCTGTGAACTCAGGCATTCAGCCCAGCAGTTCCCCTGCAGCCCTGTTCCCCTGCCCCTCTCCTGAACTGGCAAGACCATATGTGCAAGGGGAAGGAGTGTCTTCAGAGCTGCTTTCCTTCACAGGGAAAAAAGGAGCAGGAAAAAGAGACACTGGGCAGGGGTGAGTGCACTGTCCTTTAGTCCTAGAAAGGTATATTTTAGCTTGGGGAGCAGCTGAAGGGAGACTGTGTTTTTTCTGATTCTTGTTTTGAAAAACTGCAATCCAGTCTTTCCTGGAGCTAAATAATGTATATTTTAAATGTAGATTTCTGTACGACACATGTTTAGCTCAAAAGTGGTTGTTCATAGTTTAGAGGTTGCTGAGCTCTAAACACCTGAAATACTAAGCACTGCTGAGCATCCCCAAGCACTGGTAGGGATATTGACTTCACTTATAAATGGCAAAACTGCTGCTGGGCTCTGCAGGGCATGTGTGTGCACATATTATGGTGGTATTTTGATTGTCGTTGTTGTTGTTGTTCTGCAGCCCGTGTGTATACATATGGTGGTATTATTGTTGTAGTTGTTATTATTATTCTGTTTAAAGTTAGTAGTCGGTTTCTCACCCCAGTTGAGCGCTGTTGTGTAAAGCACAGGGCATGCAGATGGTAAGAAACGCTGCTGTCCTGATGGCTGTGATGGAAATGACTCGTTCTTTGGTCAGTCCTCCTGGAGCCCCAGTATCCAGCTCTTGGCCAGTGAAAACCACCCTGAATTGAAACTCGGTGTAGGATACAGTGTGCAGACACAGGTGTATATATGGCATAGTATAGAATTAGACTTGGTGAAACAGGATGTCAATACTGCACAGTGCCCTACTGAAGCAGAAAAACAACAAATGCGGGTTTTTTCAGTTGAGACCATGTTGCTTTACTGAAACTCTCTTTAGTTCAGCAATTCTTAATTTTCTGGAAGGAATCACTAGGGATTGGTACATTCCTGTGTCTTGGCTTGGGAACAGGGAAACTGGGCCCTTGTGTGTATGGTGGGACAAGAGGAAGGAAAAGTCTGGAGGGGAGTTTTCTGAAGCAGCTGAGTGTAGACAAACAGGTGCAAGCACAGTGGTACAAGGGCAGCAGTGTGTGAAGGCACAGGCTGGGGGACAGTGGCCTCCACTACCAGCACTAACTCTGAAGGAATAACCCCGCCTAGCTGGGAATTTGAGTGTAAAACAACTGTAAATAAGGAGTGAGGAGTCAAGAAGCAGAAAACTAGGGAAAATTCCAGCAGGATTGTATCTGTTAAGATTCACTCTCAGGCAGAGGTGCAGTTCTGACATCAAGTAGAGAGGGCTTTTTGAAGCACACATTTCTCAGAGCTTCTCCAACTTTTTGTTATTGATCTATCTGTTATAAAATGCAATAGCCAGGTCCAGTCCTGAAACAGGTGGGAGGTCCTGGGGGGGGGGGGGCAGTGGGAGCAGGAACACAGACAGCCTTCTTGCTGTGAACAACCCTGCTTCTGGATAAAAGCTGCTATCACTTCTTGAATCCATTGGGACTCAAGCCTCTCCATGCTTTTATGAGTCCTCTGCCTCCTGTTTTCCTAGCTATTCTCTTAGCTAGATTTGAGTGCTTTAGGAATCTGCCGTCCCACAGACATGGCTGAGTGTCAGCATCACGTGCTAAGTTTCCTTCCACTGCTGCCAGGCTTGAAAGACAAATACAGTGAGGGAAGAAAGAGACAGGATACAAACACCTACATCAGGACTTTTTCTGAAGCAGGCTGGGTGGCAAAATGGGAAGAATGCTAGGAATGTCCATTCTGGTTCAGTGTCGAACCCGATCCTTCAGAACACCCACAGCGTAACTAGTCCCAGTAAGAAGGCTCGGGCCACGGCTGGATGTTACTGTGCTCTCTGGTTCTCTCCAAAGAAGTGCAGCCTCCTCTCTCTGCCATGTGTTCCTGACAATCGTGTTGAAAGGCGCTGAAACAGCAGCATCACTGAAGGGAATGTGACCAAAGAGCAGGACACGGGTATGTCAGGCCCAGACCACCCTTGCCTGGCTCACCACGGAGTTGTTCACCTCAGCCCAAAATGATCCAAAGCAGAGGTCGCATTCCACTGCTCACTGCATGGGTCCAGATGTGATACAAAGAGCAGGAGGCACATCCATAGTGCTAGACCTGGAAACCACAATAATGATTCATTTTGCAGGGCAGTATGGCAGAGTTCAAATCAAAGGAACCTTTCTGTCTGAAAAGCACAGGCCATTTATCAAGAGATAAAATCACCTCCTGAGGTCTACTCATTAATTTTTAGGCAGCCCCCACATCAGAAATGTTTTCAACCTGGATTCTAAGTCTTGGCTGTCTGCTCCAGTGAAGGCCACAGCCCCCTCAAGTCATGGCTGCACCTGCTCTGGCCCTGCTACCCTCACCAGACAAACAGCCCTCCTAGCAGCGACTTGGAACAAACTGTCTGGCAGGAAATGGGAATGAAAAGCACAAAAAAATCTCCTTTTCTGGGGTCAGGAGTGCCTGTTCTTGGCAATAAATCAAAGGAAGCAAGTTTCCTTTGAATAGCCTGAATAAAGACAGTGCATCTCCCAGGCATGACAGTAGACTTTGCAACTGCAGTAAGGAAGGATGGTCTTTGAAGAACATGCACAGGGTTGTATGAAGATGCATTTGACTGCAGTTTGCACAGTTTGTGCCACAATTAAGGCAAAAGCCCCCAACTGAATGTTGGATTACAGAACGAGCAAAGGATCTGAAGCACCAAAAAATCATCATCAAAACTTCTGCTGACCCTGCTTGCCTTTGAGTAGGGTGTTACATGATGAGTATTCGATTACCTGTGAAGTCCAGTTGGCATTTGCTGATATTGTTACATACTGGATTCCAAACACACCTCCCTGCCTCACTGCCCTGGAGAAGGACCTGCCCATTATCCTGTGAAATTTCCTCTGCTTGTCTGTCAGGGCTGCTGTGCTGTAATCTTGGAGGATAATCAACAGCGAAACCATTCATAAATCACAGCTAACAGAAAAGACGCCGATAGGGTCTTAAATTTCAAGCCTGCGAAGCCATCATTTCAACAATGACAGTCAAAGGGGAGATTAAGAATTCTTTTACATGGAAAAGTTTTTCTTGGAAGAGCAACCCTCTCTTTGGTTGCCTGTAACTACAGTCATGTGGATTTGATTTTTACATGGCCCTTCTGCCCACTTTGCAGGGAATGCTCTGCAACCCCAATGGGCCTGTTCTTGCAGCAAACTGGCGTGTGGAGGGACTGCGGCGGGATTTGAATAAGGCATCAAAAATGAAGAACTGAGGCTTTGCCCGGTGCTAGCAGAGGCCAAATGGGCTGCCTGTTTGGGAGGCAGTGGCAGGACGTTCCAGACCCCTCTTGGCTCGAGTCCACTCTGCCTCTGGGTCCAACTGCAGAATGGGAATGAGACTGGTGCCTCGTTTTATGGTGCAAGTAAAGCATTTGGAGATTAACTGTACTTGCACCTCATGGTGTTTAAAGCTGTGAGGGTATTGTGAAGACTGTTGCCAAAAAGGGAATGCAGGGCTGGATTAACACCCCACCTGGAGGGCAGGTGATCTTTTTCTGATCCAAATGGAGTCTTGTCTTACTTTGTTCATTTAGATCAAGTGCTGTGCTAGGAAGAAAGGAGGGAGACTGAGTAGTTCTTGCCCTCCCTGCTGTGGATGGTGGCCAGCAGGGAAAGCCTGAAGAAGATGCAATGGGAGCAGGGGAATAAACACCATGTGGAGGAATATAATCTGCTAAGTCATCTAATACGCTTCCTTCAGATACTCTTCCATTGAGAGTGGGAACGAGGTGGCTCTCTGCTGGTTTGTTTACTCCTCCTGATTTCTAGACATACACTGTGTTTCCTATTTCTGCCTTTCTAGCCTGCTTTCTCCTGTGACAAGCAAGGGAAAGTACTGCAGTGGGAAGGACCCTTCTGTTCTATGTATAGTTAAAGAAAAACAAGAGCACACCAAAAGGTACTCTGACGAATTAAAAACTCTTTTTAAAAAGCAAGTGTTTCACAGCCTAAGATTTTCTTGAATTTTTCTGAAAAATGGAAGAAGCATGGATAACTGAGGAACTCTCCCCAAGGAAAAAATTTTTTTTCAGATTTTTTTTTTTTAAGTAATCATTTAGAATGCAGGACCAGAGCAGAGATGTAAAGCCTCAGTGAACAGCTTACAGATGAAATTCTTGCCTCAACAAATAGGTGTCATTATAAGAACTCTTATAGTTCCTATTCTTGGCTATCCTGTTGTGATAGTGTTGTGTCTCTTTGATTTACGACACATTATTCCCTCCTGTAACATCTAAGAGTCAACGGCACATTTCTTCTCCAGCTATCCACTCCATTTAGCACATTTATAAAGCTTGGAAGGACAACCACAGCTCTCAAATTGCCTGTTGAGATGGGGCATGTTGAAAACAGGGCATGACACAGTGACATGTGATGGACAATGGGGGAGATGGTCTCTTAGCTCCATTTCCTCCTGCTCTAAATCAGGTATGACATGAAAGAAATTATTTGGCACCATATGGTGACCTGAGGATTGGAAGGCCGTCTCCTTCCAAGAGCAGTAGCTGTCAACCTGTCACTTGTGGAAGAAAACCAAGAAAAGCAATTCTAGTCAGCTTAAATTCACTGTACAGGAGCTGCATCGCTGCTGAGAGCCACAAATGGGAAAAAAAAAACCTGGTCAGAACTCACTGTCCTAACTTCAAGTTAAGAGTCTTTGGTTCCCATGTTTAAGCTAATACCACTGAAAGCCAGTTGCTTCATGATCTGAGCATCTCTCCTAGTGGAAGAATGGGAGCTGAGAATAGAGCCTTCCTGGCTCTGTAGGTGCTGGAACTCAGTAAGTTTGTTGTTAGAGGTCACTTGCTGAAAAGTTTGCTTCTTGTTTATCCTCATCAGTAGGCTCTTAGCAGATCCCTCACACACAGCCCTCCTCTGTGGCTATCCAGGGGTAGCACTGTATCACTGAGAATCTATTCAGCTTTTTCTGACTTCTGTAATAATCAGAGACAGAGAGGGCCTGACCTCTGTGTGATGCTCGGGGGGACTGACCTGGGTACCTCTTGTCGGTGTCTGCCCGAGCTGTTCCAGCTGCTGAACAGATGGGGCTGAGCCAAAGCACCCTGGCACAGGAGCCAGGCTTGGGCAAGCAGGG
Source organism: Lepidothrix coronata (assembly GCF_001604755.1). Lineage (NCBI taxonomy): Eukaryota > Metazoa > Chordata > Aves > Passeriformes > Pipridae > Lepidothrix > Lepidothrix coronata. Next base: position 5,186,623 of record NW_016690231.1, read on the forward strand.
CAGTCAAAGCTCTCTGCATTTACTGAATTGCCATCGAGGTTTCAGCATTGCTAGATGGCCAGGTGTGCTCACCTGTCCCCTGACAGCTGAACTGAGACCACTGGAGTCATCAGCTAAATTACCTTGAATTGATGACCTGCAGTTTAAAGCACTGCAACCCAGTCCCCACTATGCACCCAGCTCCCATTTCCTTTTGTATTTCTCTCATAGAAAAGTAACAGGAAAAGCAATTACTAGCCATATGAAATGTAAGTTCATACAGTGCTTCCTATAAGACTTCAAGTAACTCCTTGTTAAAGCAGATAAGTTAATCTGTCTTTTGATTCAGGTCACAGTAGGTTTTCAGCTTTAAATCACCACAGTACAGTAACTAATGGCATTTGCCATAGAAATGATGTTGAAAAAACAAGGAATCTGGGCAATTATTAGGTGTATATTCCTGGTGAAAACAACCCACATAAAGACAGTGTCAGGGAAAAGGATGATTGATCATCTGGATTTTGCTCCCTTGTGTTTTCTTGCCTACTTTCCCTCCAATGTACTATTAACTCTCACACAATTATTGTAATGAAATCTGCCAGCGGACTTTTCCACGTGAGGAGCTCTGGCACTGTCAGGAGGGGCTCAGCAGGGCTTTTTATCCGTGGAGGCTGAAACTGCACAGCAAAAGCGGCACAGTCCCTTCAGGCATTCAATTTGCAGAAAGACCAAAGTAAGAGCTTCACCAGAGTTGGGTTTTTTCCACTTTGAATTCTTGGTAAAATGCTGTATGTTCCAGTCTTGTTTTGGACCTCATTAAAGTCAATGCAAAGACTCTTGGTGACTTTAATGAGCAGTGGTCTGAACCCTAAAGCTATTAGATGATGAAAATTCCCACCGAACTGTAAATATGGAAGTGTTCTGTTTGCATTGCAGATATAATATTTGGCTACAACGAAGGGATGCTTGGGATTGTTTTCTGTAGGCTCTCTGTGCCTCTTTCAGATGCCCAGTAGTTTTACTGGATTGTTTTTAATTATATTTTTGTTTATTAGGTTAAATAAATTAGCCAGATTCAATCTCAGTGTAAAACAGAAGCAACTGTCAGCTCCTGAAGTCAGTGAGTGAAATTTGGCTTCTCTTAGAGTAAATATAGTTTTGTTCAGCTGTTGGCCACTGGTGTGAGAGAGCTTGTTCTCATGGTACGTCTGCTCCACCCACATGCCACAGCACCACGAGAAACGTTCTAACACTGAACTTGCAATACAGATTTTACAGTATGCAGGGCAAGTCCATGAAGCAATGGGAAGCAAAGAAAATCCATGTGCAATAGAAAAAATGTGCAATACGCACACAGAGATTTTATTTCAGGCCTACTCAAGGAAAAAAAATCAGGGACAAACCCAAAGCTTGGAGCTCAGAGCTTCTCACTGAGCGGTATCGTTCTGAACAGCCTTTGGAAAGGTGTGTCACTTGTTCTCTAGACTGCCACAACACCCTGGGATGCTGTAAAAATAGCTGGCAGTGCCTGACTGACAGGCAGGAGACGTGTGACCCTAAATTATGATGTTTTCCTTTTCATGATGAAATGAATGCTGCCTTAGACAGAGGCTGAAATACATCTGTTTGCGGTGGGAGTGCCATTTTAGGCCCGTTTCTTTTTGAAACTGGGGTTGGAATTGCCAGGGATCAGCAGAGCTATGGGCTCACAAAGAGGGCACTGTCTTTGAGGAATCTTTACATAAGCCCTGCACAACCAAGGCAACAGGAGTTTGCACAGCTGCTGCTGGAAGCAAACATGTACTTTTAGCTGACCTGGGCTGATGACTTCGGGCGTTAAATCTGACGCTTTCCAGATGTACAGACCTCTCCTGCCACAGTCCCCAAACATTCAGTCCCCAGGTAAAAAGGAAAATAATACCAATAATAATACCAATAATAAAAAGGCACTATAAATACCACACTGTATTTGCAGCTGACATTTACAGATTGCGTGGTCCAGTTTGAAGGTGAATGGCATTATCTTCTCTTAAGAGCTGTGTTTTGGACCACACTTGGTTCAGAGCTAATTAGTGCTCCAACTATCTTGCATCTCATCTCTGGTTTTCTTCAGAAAAGGTGGCTAAATATCTGGACCTGCTGGGAATTGTGAGTATCTGTCTCTGAGCATAAGAACCCCAGGGAACAGCCGTCGATCTGTACCGGGGCCCAGGAGCATTCACAGTACAAAGGCATCTTGCCAAATAATCAGCAAATTACGTTTTGTGGTTCATGGCGAAACAGAACCGTGCACATCAAGGGACAGACTTACCAGTGAGGACAGAATGGGATTGTGAAGTATTGTCACTGGACGACTGACAGGGAAGGGGCTGGTTGCTCCCCCACACTGTCCTGACTCCGTGTGTGCTGCTGCAGGTTGCTGTGGAAGTCACTGATGACTGCACAGCAGGCTCTGGGTTGACACTGTTCACTTGATTCTCAGAAGGAAATGGAACCTCACCCTTGCTCCAGACCCAGCATAAATTGCTTTCCCTTCCAGACTGGTTATTTTCAGCAATAATTCCTGCCCCCATGTATCCCTGCAGCCCTTGGATGTTCTTAGGGAGGGTGATTGAAGGGCGTGGGGTGCCTGAAGAGGATCATTTATTTTATTCCATTTTATTTAGGTGTGGTATTTATAAAGGCTCTAAAATTGGCAGCGAGAGAAAGGCAAATATTCTTCTGAACTGGAAACCGCCCCAACACAGACAGCTGCAGCCCAGCCTCTCCTTATTTTCCCTGCCAGTTCTCTCAGGCATGACCTGGTTTGAGGACCACCTTCAATGAGATCAAAAGGTGATTTTCCCAGTGCTTGCTCCACATGCCACTTCACTTTCACACCCCCTGTCAGCTGGGTGGCGAGTGAGACAGGAATGAATTCTGGCCTCCCTTGAACCATGAACAAGTCCAGGGAAGACAGTGATGCAGTGAAGCTCAAATTAGATCTGAGAGAGTCTATAAAGCCCTAGAGATGTGTTCTCGCCATGGTGAGCTGGGGCATCCAGGGCAATAGTTATTCAAACTCTCTCTCATCAGCCAGGGATTCTTTATTCTCCCCCCTCCCTGGGGAATTACCTGTTATTCTGGGAAAGGATCCTGGAAATATGAAGGCAGACAGTTGCTGAGAGAGCATGGATGTTTGCTGCTCATTTCTGCAGGACTTTTCAGCTACAGAGCAGTAAGCTTCTCATATCTCCTTCCTTCTTCACCTTTCTTGCTTTCTTACTAACTGCAGTGCTGTGAAAGGGAGGTTTGCTCCATCGAAACCTTTGTTTCTTTCTCTTGCTGTCAAGAAGCACCAATGTTTCCAAATTTTTCATGGAATAAAATTTAAAAACATCTTGGTTTGCAGAGGGAAGTAAGTTTTACTCTGACATTTTTGATCAAAAGTTTCGGTATGCTCCAAATTGAAGCATTTCACTTTAGTTTGTTCAATTAACCCTAAAAGCTTTGCTTTAACTCTGTTCGACCCTGAATATCAGCCTTGAATCATATTTCCTTCTAGCAGCTCTAATCTAGTAATTTAATACCTGTATTTTTCAGGGGACAGACTTTAGAGTCTCTGCATCATGGCAGATGGAATCCTTGAGGAAACAGCCTGCAGGAAAGATGAGACATTATCTTTCTGAGAGAACCACAGCCCAGTGAGGCCATGTACTTATAGGAAAATGAGCGTTTAATAGTTTATTGAACACATTCAAACCAAAACATAGTTTCTGATTTTGTTCCAACTGGCCCTGAAGAAAATGCTGCTTCTTGACTTTACTTAATTGGGGGGGGGGAAGTGTATTTTTATATCTTTATTATGAAAGGAAAGAGGGTTCAAAATCAGGATGTTTTTCTCCCTGAAAATTTCAATTTTGTGGAAACTGCCTCTTTACTGGGCAGCCTTCCCAAAGGGAATCCCCAGCCAGCCCCAGTGCTAATATCAGTGCACAGTCTTTGGAGCTGATCCAAAGGTCATTCACGCCATTAGACATTTTTATCGTGGACTTGAATAAACTTTGGACCAGGCTCTTTTGGCAGGAGCATACACAGTCTGGAAACCTAAAAATAAATCCTGATTTGGAGCCATCCACAGCTTTTCAGTCACCATGGTGGTGCATTGGTACAAGCTTGTCAGAGAGGGGATGAGGTGATTTGGCCTCCTCTGTGGCCAGAAAATCTTTAGCCGTTTGTTGAAATAAACAGAGGAGAAGATGCTGTCCTACAAGTGTTAAGAGCTCTTGATGAAGAATTTCCCTTTGAAGCATCAGCCCCAGAGGGTTCAGATGGAAGATGTTGTCTCAAGAGGTGATCTGGTTTTCTCCTCCAGAAGTCTTTCAGCAGTAGTAGCTCCTGGAATATGTAAGACTGTCATCCTCAGTCCTAGGAAATGGAGAGGTCCGTCCGTGATGCAGTTTGTCTGAAACAGTAGTTTTGGGGGCCAGCAAAAGGGGCTGTCCAAGAAGAGAGCAAGAACTGGCCAAAGCACAGATTTTGCACTTTTCTTTGTTTGTATCCTGTCCATGTTCTTCAAGGTTCACAGGAATCAAGAGTGAGAAGAAAACCCTTGGTCACAATGAGTCACTCCCCTCTCATTCACCCTGCCCATCACTATGCACTGTGAAGGGACTGCTCTGAAATACTGACAGTGAATCTCATGCTGTAATTACCATGTCTAAACCCTTTCATCTGGAGCCTGCTCCAGCTCTCTGCCATGACCTGAGTCAGATCTGTGTGTGGAAAAAGCAAAGCGTTTCCAGCATCTCAATTTTATTTCTACTGCCACAAGAGGTTATTTGTGTCTGGTACTGCTTGCTGGCTGATGAATCCTTGGCTGAACATAAGTAACTGGTCACTTGCTGAGGTTGTATGAGTGTCCACACTTTCTGCAACTGTTTGGATTCAAAACAATAATTCTTATTTGCATGATGTATATTTAGTAGTCTTCATGTAGTAGATGTAGTCAAATTTATGCTATTTTTCATGGTTTGATGCTTCTTTGATTCAATTGGGAAAAATGTGTGCGCAGAAAATTGCAGGGATTTTGTCTCTATGGACCCGTCCCAGGGTCAGTCTCTGTGGAGTTGCTCTTCTGAGGAAGACAATTGCAATGGAGAAGGAGTATGCTTGGCAATGAGGTCTGGGAGGATACAATGAAGAAGAAGTGGTTGTACCATGTCAGGATATGAAGGGAGAGAGAGAGACAAGGTGATGAAGAGAGATGAAGAAAGTTAGAGTCCATCCAGAGGGCTCCATCTTCAACTAATTGGTCCATTTCCTTCCTACGCATCTTTTTCCATCCATCTGGGTACCAGACATTTTGTTTTCTCTCAATAACAGGAAGGAGTTTGCCCTATCCATGACATTTACAGCCACCACTCTTTTCTGTGGGTCCTTCATCAGCTGGTTACTGCGATTTTCCTGATTCCCAAGACAGCTCTCACAGCTGCAGCAGTCCCTCTTTCAGGGTGTTAAGTTGTGGCAGTAATAATGCTGGCCCTGGTGAGAATACAAATGTGTAGTTTGTTGATTCTGGGCTGCAGAGCAGTACTACTGCCTGGCAACTACACCGCAGGAGCTGGCAGGCAGACCGATTTCCAGCACACTGCTCTGAAAGGGGAAAGGGTGTTTTCAAATTTCTTCTTTCCCTCTGTCTCCTCCAAGTCAGAGCCTGCCAGGAAGCTTTGGAGAGAAGCTCTGGTGCTGGTCTGCGCCTCCCAAGCTGAGTATGATGTCCGGGCTCTTTCTCCAGGACTCGGATACCCAGAAAAATTTGCTGGGTCTCAAAAACAGGTGAGGGTCACTGTAGGTTAAATGTGAGCCAACCCCCAGTACATGGGGTGGAGAAGGAGAATTGGGGTCCTAAGCGTGGTTTTGAGGGACTCCTGCCAGAAGTGGGGGACACTTTTAACCATCCACTGGATGGACAAACAAAGTCCAAAAGCAGGAGTCGGGTGTCAGATGCTTGTGAGTTCATACGTTGCAGGGAGAATCTCACACTGGTTCCCCATCAATGAAGAACTAAAGCACACGCCAAACATGCTTGGCTGAATCAGGATCTCTGCTCAGGTGTCCTGTGGCTTATTGTGAATTACAGTTGCTAAAGGGCACCAGGGGCACATTCAGGGCTGGTGGCATGTCACACCTCCACTCTGCATTGCCCAGGGACGAGAAGTGACTCGTCACCTCAAGAGGGAAAGCTGCAGATTTCTGCCCTTTACCACTGAACCTGAACCTACAGTATCAACCCAGGTCCTCTAAATTGGTGACAGGTTACACACAGTTATTCTAAGGCTGTATTTTGCATCTGCCTTAATGGGACTGTCCTGTCTGACAGGGAGAGGCAGAAACTGTGGAAAAATGGGGCTTAGGAGCTGTGTCTGTTGGTGGCACTTTGCCACCATCCTCTTTACAAGGAAACCTGCAAACCCTTTTTGGGAGCAGCATATTGTCCTAAGCACAATCATGTGTTCACTGAGTAGAGCAGTTAAATGTGCATGTGTGTGTGTGTTAGGGGCCAGCTTTTCCTTGAAGCCTGGTCCCATTTCAGTCTCTCTTCCTGAATGTTCAGTGTTCAGAGGCCTGAGCTAAATATGAGTGAAAATGTGCCAGGGGGCTTCACTGGGGTTACTCACCAGCAGAACAACAATGCCAGCAAATTAGGGAGAAAACAGGCACCACCTGATTTGTTCTTGCCCAAGGGCAACATTAATTTGTGCATCCCGTTTGCTCCATATAACATGGGTGCACATGTTGCCCTGTCCAACCAGCTACAAAAGTGCTGAGGGCCCTTGGTGGCCCCTGGGAGAACTGGCACTGTCTTTTCTCAGGATGTAAGTGAAATGTTTATATCCATGGGGCTCAGTGTGAATTAGATGTTGCTCCATGGTCGAGCTTTCTGATTTAGGTCAGTTTAGGATGGGGCAAATGCAGAGCACAGGACGGCCATCCTGCAGACATTCCTGTGTTTCTTTGAAATGTTTAAATTATCTGCAGGGCTCCATAAGGGAACAAAACACCAATCCAATGGAGTTAAGATGAAACTGCTTTCTGTCTGCCCAGGGATCATTTTTCAAGTGCACTCTCATGGTCTATGAATTTTAGGCAGTTCCTTCATTAATTTACCCATTACAGCAATATCATCTCCAACCTCAACAGTTTGCTGTATCAAATTTACCTGTGAGTGCAGTTGTGAAGATGATAAAAAAGACTCCACACCTCATAGCAGCAGCATGTTTTTGGTTTGGAACTGGGTTGGGATGTCAGTTTGCACAAAATATGCCTAAGGAACCATCACCTGCCCTGAAGGAACAGCCACCTCAGGGTAAAAGGCAGCAGCTGTTTCATCGTTCACATAAATAGTGATAAAAGAATATAACGTATGGTTGAAATTTCAGAAGGGGATCTGTGTTGGCAAAAGTTAATTGCCCTGTTTGAAAATGGTTGAGAGAGAGAGGTTAATGCCCAGGGATTGTACAGACACAACCTTGATTTTCCATCTGCTTTGATGTCTCAATTAGCAGAACTCAGAGCAGGGGCAAGGGGGAGCAACTCCTTGGCTGTTTCCAGCTCTTTTTGAGGGGAAAAGAAAAAAGGTTTATTTATTAGAATAGGCAGGTCACAATTTAACTGAGAGATTGTTAAAGGAATTCAGAGCCTGTGGGATTTATGACAAGGTGATGAAAGAGGAACTCTGATAGTTACTCAATAAGCTTCTTTTTCCAAGAACATAAAGTTAAAAAAAAGTAAATTTAAATATGAGAATTTTTTTTTTATGAATGGGTTCTTGTGGTGTGCAGGCTGCTAACACTATCAACATTGTTTCTGGGGAACTCCAGGCATCTAATCAATCTTCATTCTGTAAGAAAACGTTCCAAATTATACGAAAACCACATGGCTTCTCCTGTTTGTAGGGAAAAACCTGACCTGACCCCATCTGTGCTCCAGAATGGCTGAATTCCCATCTTAGGACTAATTCCAGCAAGACCTGTGATCCATTTCCATTGTCCTAGCCCTCAGAAGAAGGCACTTTGTGTAAAGATGCAGCTATCCTTAAGAAAAGAGGGAGTTATTCCAAGGAACATGTGGAGGGAAAGATGGGGCTGGGATCCTTGCAATGGATATCCAGGCCATTCCCAGGCTGTGTCTTTCTAATAATCTGCTTGAGCTTGCTTCCCCTGCAGGCTCCTTGCTGCCAGATCATTCCCACAGGTTCCATTCCTCTGTCAGATGCTGGCATGCTGTCTGCTCCTGCTCCAGTCTGCCCAGTGGGAGGCCAGCCCTTGCTGGCTGCTTCCACAGGGCACGTTACAATCCCTCTTTAAACTGCAGAGGGGTTGGGAGCAGTCACCTTCAGACGACATGTCCACCAGCACTCTGAAGGCAATTGCTTTCATTTGGCCTTTATGCACACACGCATCGTGCCACAGACATGGCGGGTGTAAAATAAATATTCGTTATTTTTATATATATAAAAATGCAAAGGCAGTTTTTCCTTTGAAGAAGAGGGACTTCTGCTGAAAAGATGTTATCCTTTGAAAACTAGTAGTTTGTCTCATAAATTACCCTGCTGTTTCCTCAAGATCTTGTGCAGAATTGTGGTGCATCCTGGTCCCTAGTTTCAAAGCCCGGTTCAAACCAAAGCAAACTGCAACAAGTCATCTCTGGAAAGCAACTGAACTGTGAAAAGGTCTGGAGATCAAAAGAAAAAAGCTACAGACAAGACAAATGAGTTGGCTCTTTAAACATAGGCTAGAGTGACAGGGCTTGCTTCCAGTTTCCAAACTTCAGCAAACATAGAGGACAATTTTAGGTCCCACATCTTGACTTATGAGAATGGAGAGCAGTGTGTAAATAACATTAAAGGCAACGTGATGTAGCAGAGCACTAGACTGGGATCCCTCAGGTGGCTGGACTAGCTGGGTCACTGAAGCTTCTCTGTGCCTCATTTTTTCCAGCTGTGTAACAGAGGACATCCTGCTCTTCTGCAGCACACTTTAGCAGAGAGCAGGATTAAATCATATAAGAAAATAATCCTTCACATAAGAAAATCTTTTTCATAGGTCCTCACATAGTGAAACCATCTTCAGTTACATATAGCATAAACTGCCATCATGGGGGCTGAAATCTGTCCTTATATGTTTTTCTCTTGTACCATTGCTGTCCCTGCTCTGACCCACTGCAGCCATGCTTCAGGTGGTCATTAGCCCCAAGTGCATCATTAGTGCTTAATGGCCCTGACCTGCCTCACCTGGGGCCTCCACCCACACTCTCTGCCTGTGGCCCCCTGACTCCATTTAAGCTCAGACCAGAGGGTCTGCTTGTTTTTTGAGCTATGCTGTAGGAATTTGTGTTGGTGTCTCCAACAAGCCATGCTGGTACCCACCTGTGGACCTTGCTGATGTGGTCCCCAAATTGCTGACTCTGCTCTTGTCTTGACCTTGGATGTTCCTTGTCATTGTGGATGTGCTTGGTGATCACTGGTCTGTGTTTGACCCTGACATGGATTCCCAGCCTGAACTCAACCCTGCCCTATCAGCCCAGGCTTGCTTGGTGCTGTGGATTCAGCTGAAGTTGGATGCCATCTCCACATCTGCCCTGCTTGCTCCACTCAGGTATTGTGGGGCTGGTTGGCACAGGTCTGGCATTTGTTACGTTTTTTCCCGCTTGATGTTTGCCTCCTTGTCCCAGAGAGAGCAGCAGACCTTTGGCCCTCCCTGACAAACCTTTATGCAGAAAGTGCCCTGTTAGCAAGAGAACTACTGTGAGTAACTGCAGCCTTTTAGGTCATAGCACCCTCAAGGCTTTACTTGCCTTCCTGGTCTGATCTGCTTCAGGCTCTGCCTGTTTCAAGGCTGGCCCTTTCTTCTTCCTATCTGAGGTGAGCAGCAGGTGGCTGGAGGAGTCTGGCAGAGCTGGTGCTTCACAGGATGGTCCGTGATGCACTGCTGAATTTGTTGGCTGCAGCTGACCTGGGTTACCTGTCTTCTCCAACCCTTCAGGAGGCCAGAGGGCTGAGGACCTTTCTTTTAGCATTAAAAATAAAATATATCATACAGGCAAGCTACAGCTGCATGGAGCTGCTTCTTGCGTGCATATCCAAGTCATGTCCGGATTGTTAGGCGAGGTATCCATAATCTTGCCCTCTTACCTCAGCCTAGCAGTGCCAAATGCCTGGCATGCTGCCTCCCTGGAGCTGGCAGCTGTCCCCCACTAGTTCCTTGGCTCTGCAAGGTCTCACGTGTAGACAGGGTTAGCTAGTGAGTAGCTCGAGGGTCTGCTGCAAGGCTCTTTGTTCCCGCAAAAAAAGGGGAGAACGAAAATAAGTCCTCTGAGGTGAACCTGCCTGTACAAATGTTTTCCTACTCAATGAATGTTTTTTGAAATATAAAACACCTGCCATCTGGGTAAATACACCTCAAGGAGAAAGAGGTAGTGTCTGAGGCAGGTAAAGCTGCCTGGACATTCTTAAACGTATTTGGAAAAACACAGTCAGCTGGAAAATCCTAAATATTGGTGCCTCAGCTCTGCTGCAGTGGTCTTTGTTGCCCAGAAAGCTTTGGTTACCAGCATTTATATGACCAAACTGAGTGTCTGATAATACCTAATGGTGTGTACAGGTTCAACCATCTCTCAAGAAACCAGTCTGTCTCATCAGTGACTAAAATAATTGCCAAGGTAGTTATCTGAATGCTGTGCTGCAAGTAACATGGTCTAGGTGAGGGATGGAGAAATATTTTACTATATCCTGCTACCCCTCTGGCCTTACACCAACTTTACCCTGCTCTTGACAATCACCTTTTACTTTCTTTCTGAAGTGCCAGGATCAGGTACCATTCCTGGCATTCAGTGTGCTGCACAGCAACCCTCGAAACTTATGGGGTGAAAGTAAGTCAGGGAGATGGTGAAGGTGTTCTGGTTTGGGTGACTGCAAAAGGAGTGGCATGTGTCCCCTCATGACTGTTCCTGAGCCATGTGAGCAAGTGGCTTGTCCCAGGTCAAAACTGGGGCAGGGCGAGGCCTAGATTGCCTGACTGCTGGTTCTTTCCTTCCCACCCTGCAGGCTATGAAAAAAGACTATGATTTTATTTATCCAGGACACCAAGGCTGCTCTGACAGCCAAACTGGTTCCCTGAATGAGGGGGAAAAAAATGCATATTTTGAACCCTTTCTGTGGAACACACATGCGCTTGCTTTCTCTCGTTCTTAAATATCATCAGGGAAAACTGAGAAAATTCAGCAAGAAATCTCTCCTGAACTTTCCTTGTCTACCTTCGGTGTGTTTTTGCTTCTTTCCAAAACAGTTAGATTTCCAGACAAAGAGAACTGGGACTTTGCTTTGAGTTTCTTGGCTCTTCTCAATTCATGTCTCCCTGGCCATTCCTTTATTTGAACAGAGGCTTTTGTACATAGTATATGAAGTTGAACCAAGGGCAAATATTATTACAGTCTCATGTTTTGAACTGACACCAGCCAGGCCTCCCTCTGTACTGCTCCAGCAGGATTTCATGTCAAGTTGTTCCCCTTCTCCAAAGGTCTGACTGTGCCCTTCTTCAGCACAGTCATCCAAGTCCTTTGACTCTGCAGGGCAAGACTGTGAACAATGCTGTCGAGAGAAAAATGCTGCCTGCCTGAACTAGGACTGGGTTGCACAGCTGAAATCCAGGTGTTTTGTCTGGGGAAGGCAAGTGCTGAGACCTTCAGTGGCCTTCTGAGTTGGAATAGGGAAGGCAGCGGTTAGATCTGGACCCTGACAGTGCACAGAATTCAAAAATTAAACATGTTTGAAGGAAAGTTGCTCTTTCACAGTCAGAGTGGGGAAAAAATAACTTGAGGATAACATCCAAGACCAGTGTTGAAGCTGCTATGAGGCTGTTCATTCTCCCTCCCTACTTTCATCTGAATTTTTTACCATTTTGCCTTTTCTTGATGATTTCCTCTTTCAGCTCTTCCACTAATTATTTCCTTGCTTAACTTTGAAGCCCTCAGTGGCTGTTACTTATTTTCCCTTTCAGCTGGTTAATTGTTTTCATCCTTTGCTCTCCTCTTTGGCAACAGTATAAACAAGATGGCAAGCAGAAGAGATGTGGGCGGGGGAGGCTAAGCCAGTAAGGAAACTGGTCCTTTCCCTTTGTGGACACATCCTGAAGAGACTCTTGCTCTAGTCAAATGTTCCTGCAATGGCAAGAGCTGTATATCTGAGAAAACTATGGCCTGAGATATGCTGTCACTGTGGAGTACTTTGTTGTGAGAAACTTCTGGTGAGTGGTTTGGGGTCATGTTTTTCAGGTCTATTATCCCAATTCAGTCTTCGGTAGCATGTGAACTGGGGTTTGGTAGAAGTTGTAGGTACTAGTGAAACCCTAAAATACACTGAAGTGCTAGACTTGATACTGGGAGAGGGAATTCTGTATGGGTGCCCCTGAGCTTTAGGAAAAGGGCATGAAGGAAAAGAGTATGAAGCATTATGACCCAATAATTGCAATATCCATCTAACAGCTCACCCTGCCCTGTCCTTTTGTGTCCCCATCAATGTTCTTGTCAACCCATCTGTTCCCCTGCTTTTCAGTTTATGGTTCAAAGGCAGCCTTCCCCTGCCTCTCTGATGGAAGCCTGCATGCAGATGTAGTTGGGTGTGGGTCTGGCTCTCCCGGGGAGCTGATCCTTCTTGGTGTGACTGCTGTGTCCTGGGACCTGTTTTGGCAAGGCTTCTTTAATCTTGTGCATTTTGGAAAGTTTCCAGACTGTCTTTTTCTGCCCCTTGCAGACTCAGAGCTAATATGCACATTGCTTTAATTTGTTCTTCAAATGAAACCCAATTATACCTGTAGGTGCCTGGCTGTTAAGTCAGTAATTTACTTCACGGTAGCTTAGTGTGTTTTTTAAATGCCTGGTTTGCTGTGGGGTGTCTGTTCACTGCAAAGCTGTGCAAACCTGTAAAACAGCACTGGAAAGAATTTCTTAAGGGGGGAAAAAAGGCTCAAGGTGAACCATACTTCTTTTTCTGTTTACCCATAGGGCCATAAAAAACCTAAAGTGTTGGAGCTGCTTTACAGGCTTTCCAAATTTGTAGACTCTGTCATAGTTGGTTTGTGTATTTGTTAAGGATTTGGGGAGAAAGGGACATGGGCCTTCTGTCTACATTCTCAGCGTGGTACCAGTGTGGATTGTATGAGGCAAGATGAGCTTCAAGTGTCAAAGCATCTCTAATCTCAAAGCGTATTTTACAGCCTCTCTACTGACATTGCATTTTCCAATGTTCTGTGCCCCATCCTGCACCTGATTTGGGCTGACCCTGCCCACATAAACCAAGTTCACTGGTAGAGACTGGACATGACTCCTTCAGGGAATTTCCTGAATGACCTAAAGCAAAACAGAAGCCAGTGCTTGAGGGCTACTGATCCGACCCGTGAGGTAGCTAGAAGGGGTGATGTCCAGATGCCTTTTGGTTCTCCTTTGCACAGGTTTGTTGTCACTCTCTGCTCCTCCAGAGCTGAAGGCAGCCAAGATGGACACTCCAGATGGAGTCCTGCTTTGCCAGGGCTGTAGGGACTTGCTGCACAGATTGTATGTGTGTGTTCACACTGGGGTAAACCGAGAGCAGCATCACTGAAATCAGTGAGGAAGAGCTGGTTAATGCATTGGGAAAACAACTGAGATGGAAAACACTGTGAGCCGTGGGCCAGAGAAGGAGGGACTTGGGCTGGGAGGAGGCAGGCAGACTGCATTTCATCCTGCTCTTTGCCAGTGGTGCTGCAGAGCCATCTGCAGAGAGTGAATGCACTCCGAGGACTCGGAGCAGCAGCTGCTGGCAGCCGCAACACCAGTTGTGCTGAAGTGGGGGAAGCAGCCCTACACAGCCCCAGGACTGCATGAGCAGTAGTAGTTTATGCTGCAGCAGCCAAAACTTTAGTTTAAATAAACCCAATCTGTCTAACCTCAGAGCTGCAGGCATTCATCAGCCTTCACAGAGGCAATGTGTCCTGGGGCCAAGTGGGACGCTTGCCTGAGGATTTATCCTGCAGGAGCCCTTAGTTCCCAACTGGGTTAAAATTCTAGGCAGTCTTCTGCACAAAGCCTCACTGATCTGAAGGGATCTGCTTCTGAGAATACTTGAAACAGGGCCAAGGATCTTTGTGGAACAATTCTACATACCCAGCATGGACACAGCAGCACCAGACCTTTTATGGTGGCTAAACTGGAGTCCTTTCCAACCCATGTGCTTTCACTTGGTCTTCAGAATTGTGGTCCCCAAATGTAACAACTCTCCTTTCAGCTCTGTTTTTGCATACATGTCTTTACAGCAGAAAAGCAAAGTATTTCAAAGCTTTCTCTGTGTTAGGAGTGTGTTTTTGGTGGTGTGGCTCAGACTGGTTTTCTGGATTCCATGTAACCCTGTTCAGTAAATGGTATAAATGGTATTTGCTTCATTGCAATATACCTCTGTGCTGGCTACCCCCTTACAAAGTAATCAACTACGTGTAGTTTTGATAGGAGGCTCAAGCAATATCATGGACTGACTTTGCTCAGATGGGTGCTTGGAAATGAGAAGAGAATTAAAGGACTCTGCTACCCCGCTGGGAACAGGACAAGGTCACCTCTCTTGATAATGTGATGGGTTTCAGGTCTTTCTAAGAAACAAACAAGGCTACACTTTCAGCTCTGAAATCTTGGTAGCCTCCGGCTTTTGGAAAGTTCTGTTTCATTTAGATTCTGGCATTTACTTTTGTTTGCTCGGACTATAAAGACCTTTTTATACTGATCCTCAAGAGCTGTTTACCATTCAGCACATGTGGTCTGCATCGCTCACACTAAAATCTTTTGAGGACTTGGCATCCCGTTTTAGTTCTCTGATCAGGGCTGGCTAAGGAACAATGGCAAAAGCCCACAGAAGTCTGTTGCCCAAAATGTGCTGCCCCTGTTCTGATTAACTAGCAGCCTTGGCTGAGGTAGGGGTTGCTGGTTTGTTTGGTTTTTTCCAGCAGTGCTGGTGCCATAGAGTCACTGTGCTGAACTGAAAGCAGGTGTGTCAGTGTTAACCACAGGACAGCTTTGCTACCCACTTTTGTGACTCTTAACACAGAAAGTTAAGATCTGAGTGTTGCTTTCTACCCTGATTTACAGCTTAGTACTTCTGTGAACTGTTGCCACTTTCCTTGGGTCAGTTCCAGTTCTCTAAGGATGCACAAGGCTGGCACCAGTGCCTGTGTCTTGCCTGGACATACTCTGCATTGAGCCTAACTGGAATCTTCTCTGCATGAAAACCAATGTTTATGCCTTGCAATAGCTTTTCTCTGGTCTCTTGGTGCTCAGAGTATCCAAGAAACAAGACTTGGCTTCAAGACCCTCTGTGCACAGTTGAGGGGAAGGGTGTTAACCCAGTGGGGGAAAACATTGCCTTCCTGCAACAATTCTCATTTAGCAGCTTGAAAACTTGCCAAAGAAGCAACTTCCCAGTGCTAAATATTGCACTGTAAATGTCTGGGAGAGGTGTTTGCAGAGGCAGGGGAATAAAGGACCATGATGGTTTTTGAAGAACAGGAAGACAAGGGGAGGAAAAGCAGCAAAAGATTTACAATGACTGCTGAGAGTGTCACAGCAACAAAGTCCTAAAGGGAGCATTTTGCCCATGTCCTGGATCAGCCTGAGCTCCCAAAGAAGCCATTGCTGGCTGAATGTGTGAGATGCAGTGGAGCCTCTGAGCTGACGTGCTCCACTGAGAAGGTGTAGTACTGTGGAACTGAATCTATTTATGCAAGGAGAGGTCAAATAACTTTTTTTTACTAAATCCCCATAGCTGCATCAGGACAACTACCTAAGGCTTCATTCCTTTTTTTTTTTTTTACAAATCTACCAGGAGGCCTCCACTGAAGCATGGTCATAAGAATAACTAAATGATGTTTAATTTCACTGATGGGTTTCTGTGGCTTGTAGAGGCCACAGACTTACCAAGGCACCTGCCTAAAATTAAGCACATTACTACCTCTATGCCCTGCTTTGCTTTACTGAATTGGAGTACAGAGAAGTCTGGTTCTCCTCCTATCAGTCTTTTCAAGCAGCAAAGTGAAATAACTGTCCACTGTGCTGGCCTGCTTGCACCTCTTGGACTCTGTGCTTAAAGAAAAAAAATAAAAACTGGAGGGTGCAAGTCATGGGACGGGGGAAGTTCGTCACTTCCTCAGGAAACACCTATAACAACAGTGCTTGGAAAAAATATTCAAGAAAACCTCTCCTGTTTTGATTTTTAAAAAACTTCTCTGCTCTAGCTCCACAGCATTCTCCTTTTATTTATTTTCCTAGAGACATGGTCCAATTTTTATATTTTGCTGAGTTAAATGAGCAATAAGTAGTAATCAGATGTTGACATAAAGTAATGTGTACACCTGCTGTCTGACTCATAAAGAACAAGAATGCTTTTAGTTAAGAAATGGCAAGAAAACTAAAATACAGCAATTAAATTCACTAATAAGAAACCCAAGCAGTTAAATTATATACATTTATTAAATCACACAAGACTTCTGAATGACCTTTTTAATTTGATGCTGCCTGATGAAAGCAATTCTGATTTCAGTTCTACTTCAAAAAATCTGATTTTCTTCAAGGTTTTGCCAGCCAAACTGTGTATTTAAAGGAGCTTTTGAGTGAGAGGGAGAGGAGTGACATTGCCAATCAATGTAAATTCTTATCTCACCCAACTCTGGGTATGTGCCAGTTGGGCACGTGACTACTGGATTATTGACACCTTGTTGAATTCTTAGCAGGTGTAAAGTTATCACTCAGTGCCCCAGCCAGAAGTACAGGAGGTCTATGAATAGTGAACTGTAGACATGTGTGTGCACCTGTGTCTCCACTGGTGCTCAGGGGATTGAACTGAGGCCCTGCAGTGCAAAAATGCGGGAGTTGCTGCCATTCCAAACACACTGGGACCTGTGGGGATATTTTGCAGTTTCTCTGGGCCTGAGGTGTTGGGGGAAACAACAGCACTGAGCTCCACAGTGAGTGTGTCCCTGTGCTCCTGAGGGGACATCAGCTGAGAGAACATAATTTCTTTTTTAATCGGAGGAAGCAGAACAAGTACACAAAGCAGCTAAAGTGTGAAATGGCAAAGGCTGAGGTTCTTGATTTAATTGTTAGTGCTGTCGAGTTGTAAAGAGCTTTTGAAGGGTTTTTTAGATGGTTTTCAAGACAAGTGTGATTTAGAGAAAAGAAGCTATTAAGAAGGGCTGGGGTCATGCTGCTGGAATTTGATTGCGTTTCTTTGAAGGCTTAAGGCCAAACAAATGTGAACTCTGGGATGGTAAAACCAGAGTGCTTGATGTAAAGGAGGAACAGAGACAGAAGGGCAAGAGGGGGAAGAAAGGAGGCAAGTGCAGTGTGAACATCAGTTGCATGTCCAGGAGACTTGGCTGAAGCTGGGGAATTGTGAAGTTATCTGAGTTTTCTTTTGGATACACTGCATGATGGGGTAACAACAGCCTGGTGGAGACTCATCCCCAACTCTCATAATATCAGTGTCCATCTGAGGGCCCTCTCAAATGAGTAGGTCATTCTCCCACTTGCTGTGTCCAGGTGTTAAGCTTTATAACTCACTGAGCAGGTTCTGATTCTCATATGTGCTCTGTTTTCATACTAAATGTGATCTTTGAGTGCTCTCAGAAGACCTTTTTATTTAGATAAATACAGTCTTCCTGGTTTAAGTATAGTCTGACTTAGTATAAACAGTTCTCTCAAGCAGACTACTTTGGGCTGGTGTTGGGCAGTGTAAAGCTCTAGGCCTCTTTGCAACAAGCCCAGAGTGAGTTCAGAGCTGTGACATGTCTGTGAACAGCACGTCAGTCTAATGGTTTTCCAGTCAAAAAAAGTAAGTCCCAGAAAAGGGTGAATTTGATCCTCTCACCATGGGTTGGAGGGAAAACAGAGAGGTGGTCTTGAATTTCCAGCATGAGACTTGAGTATCCTTGAACTGAATCCTGGGCCAAGAACAATATCTCAGGAACAGGATATGTGATGTGAATTTTACAGTCTATAACTGCTTCCTAGTTAAGACAGATACTGATAAGCTGTACTCATGAGGTGTGCAAGAACTCCAAAGGCATTCTTGAAAATGTCTCAGTGGTCCCTTGCAGTGCAGTGAATACCACCTGCCTCATTTACAGGGTGAATTAGTGCTTGGGGAGTCTGGGAATTCACAGCTGTTGGTTAATATGTATTAATCCTGAAAAACCTCATGAGAGTTTTGGTCACAAGGGTAATACAGAATGTCACAATGCAGAATTAGACTCTTAATGTGCCGAGTATCTTCGTGGTGGTGGATGATGGTGTGATCTTGGCAGGCTCTGTATGTGTGAAATGCTACAAAACTGCAAGGCTGGATTGAAGAGCAGCCAGTCAGTGAAGGGCCAGGGTCTGGTCTGCTGTCACACTGAGCAGTCCTCCTAGAGAGGACCTCAGGATAAGGGCAGACTGGAGCAGTCTGAGCACGTAGCTGAAATTCAGACTCAGACAGCAGTTCTGAGCTGAGCAAGTCTGGTCTATCAAAAGGCTATTTGACCATCCTGCATTCCTGCTGCTCCTCTCTCCACCAGGCAATTTAATGGGGGTGCTGGGACAGAGCTTTGCTTGTTCAAATTTCAAAGAGCATTGCAAGGAATGCAAGGAAGTTGTTGGACATGTTAATCAAAGAAAACTCATATTCAGGAGTTTGATTTATACCTGTGCACTAGACACAGATCGTGTAGGCTGCTAGACTGACACTCAGGGTACAGGTTGTAAAACTTCTCACATGGATTCTGCCCTCTGCCCCTTCCAGCCACATCAGACTGGAAGCAGCTCCTATCTGTGTCCCAGATGCCTCACATGAAAGAGGGTCACTTTCAGACTGTTGACAGGTGGTTGTGCCCTCAGAGCTGGTCTGTATCTTCCTTTTCTTTCTCCTCCAGCTCAAATCCATTCACTCAATAAGGACTGGGACACCAAACAGCCCTTGTCCAAGATCTGACCCTGCAACAGAGGACAGTGCAGTCCCTAAACCTGCAAAGAGTTACTCCTGTGGAAAAAAACAACGGGTGTTTATCCCTGTCTTCCACATCTGCAAGCTCCAGCTGGGATGTAAAAGCTGAACTAACATTTTTCTTGTCATTAGTACCTCTTTGTTGAAGGTCTGGGTTTCACATAGGAAATTCTGTCCTAGAATTTCTTGCAGAATACGTCCTTCACACTAGAACACAATGTGTCACAGGGCTGTAGTGTGCCCTCCTTCTGCAGCTCACAGCATGGTAAACAGACAATGAAAGGCCTCCACATTGCCCACAGAATGTTTGGTCATGCCTGTGACGCTGTTGGGGAGATCAGGAGCCAACCCTGAATTCTGAGCTCCCATTACGAATGCAGTTCGTTCATGAGGTCTCAAAAATGCTGGCAGCTTTGATCCTTTCAAGTCCTAGCGTATAACTGGGGATGCCAAGCTCTGACTTCAAAGTCTGTCAGTCCCCAGATCCATAAACTGATCAGCAAGCACTTGCATGTCATCATACAGAAGGTCTGATGAGGGGGTGGGGTGGGAGCGCATTCCTTCCTTCCCCAAAACTCCTGGGCCGTGCCTGGAGGAGGCTGGATGCTTTGGTGTGATTGCTTCTGGTCTTTTCCTTCCTTCTTCACACTGTAAATTATTTAGGTGTCAGCATCAAAGATCAGAGAGAAGCACAGGAAAAAAATTCTCAAGTAAATGCTTTATACTCCTTGGGATCATCTGTCCAAAGAGCTCTGCTGACTTTGTGAGTATGGGCTGCATTCAGCCACAAAACATCCCTGTAATAGTTTACAGCTGGGGAAACTGAGGCACAGAGCTGTTAAAACGTGACTTGGCCAGAGCATCTGCAAAGTCTCTGCCAGAAGCAGGAGGAGTGTTCTGTCCCCTGACAGCTCCTCTGCATCTGCAGGAGCAGGCTTCCTCCCTCCAGCAGCCTGCCAAGGGCTACGCCAGGGAGCCCCTGCTCCTACACATCTCTCCTGTGCTTTATAACATGGCAAGTCCCTGAGCAGCTCGGCAGGCCTGACCTACACCCAGCCTGCTGGCCAGTCATCCTGGCCCTGGATCTCCAGTGTTACACACACCCCTACCTCTGCATTCCCATCCCAAAACATCATCAGCCTCATCTGCAAAACCTTGGCCCACATACAGACACTCCGGGTGAGTTCTGATCCATCTAAGACTCTCCAAATTTCTTTCACTTGATTTTCCTCATTGGAATGGAAAAGGACAAATGTTTAGAGATGCTCTTAAGAGAGACTTTCTCCAAGCTCTGCTGAGCTTCATACTGTGCTGTCCCTTTCCTGGGTCAACATACAGGAGGGTCAGGCTCCCTGTGGATGCTTCCTGCTCTGCTGGATTAATCCAGCTGCCTGAAGAGGAGGGGTGTCTTGTTTGGTTTCTCTTCATCTGCAGAATAACAGTAAGTTTAGCCAGCAGTGGAGTTCAAGATTGCTATAAATAGTTTTCTGCCTTGTCACAGAAGTTACCCATTTATTAGAGTTTTTTTCCTTGTCAACAGCCTTCCTCAGAATTGGCTGTAGCAAAAGTTTTGGAGGCTGTTGCTGCACAGCTCCCTTTGAAATGCCCAGAGTACCTGATCTAACATGACTGCAGCTCCCTGACTGGGGCAGGGGTGTCTGTCCCAAGGAGCCAGGCCTGCTCCAGCCGTCTAGTTTTATAACTTAATAACATGGCCTGCAGCCTGTTTGATGGATCCTTTCTCCTGGAATGGGTCTTCCCACATTTTTGTTAGTTCTGCAACCTCCTTCTGCTTCCTCTAGGAAAGATGAGTCAAAGAACTGCAAGAGCGGGGGAGGCTGTTTTTTTAATTGTTAAAGAAAAACAAGAGACTCTCTAATGTGATTTGGGCTTCACAACACTCCTTCAGGAAACACATCATGAAAGCTTTGCTTCCTTCCCTAGTCTCTTCCCCCACTTCCATGTTAAACAAGTGAAATCCAGCCACCTCTGGGGTGGAACACAGCATCCACTGAGCAGCATGTGGTAAAACCACCTGCCTGGGTTAAACATGGAGCAGCAGAGGATTTTGTCTCTCTTGGAAGGTTACAGAGAGTACAGGGAAGCTTTGTAACTGGCCCAGAGAGAAGTGCCAGGCCGTGGCTCTTAGCTCAGACAAAGAACATTTGTGCTGAGCAAGGTGGTTAAAGGTGAACTGAGGTTTCTCACAGCCCTGAGCCACTGGGTTGCCCCTGTCTGGAGTTTGGTTGTTGTTGGCCCTGCATAGGTTTTTGGGTGCTGGAGGAAGTAGATGTCCAGTGAGAGGTGATAAAGTTTGTGCTCTTGGCAGATCATACATTTGTGCCTAGGTGCTGGCAACTTCTTCAGCATGTGCATCTGCCAGAAGGGTTTCTGTATTGCTGAGTGGGGTTTAAAGCTTTCACTGGGATCAGAGAAAAGCTTGTCTGCAGAGACAGCCTCACTCAGCACTGAAGGGCACAGATCATAAAGGCACCCCTATCCTTAGTAAAGCAGGATAGGCATTTATTGCTTGGGTACCAAAATGAGGCTTTTGGGACCTGCCACTGGCTGTTTTCTGATGTTGGCCAAATCACATACTTGCCCTCACATCATGCCTCAGGTTCCTCAACTCTAAAATAAGGACAAAGTGTTCCTCAGCCCTCCCTCACCACACATGAAGCTATGAGAGAAAACCCAGGGAACGCTGGTTTAGATCTTGTGTTGTAGCTCCCAGTACTGTGTGGCTTAAACAGTAAATCAGCCCAAAAGAAGAAATCAGCTTCCAGAAAAACTTTAAGAATGTACAATTCATATCCTCCCCAGAAGGATGAAACAAATATCTGATCTCTGAAAGAACACAATAAGGAAATCTTTTTCCAAAGCCTTTAAAAATCTTAATATTTTTTCTCCTGGGAGTTTATGTGGCTTGGGAAGGTGAAACCAGCACTCCTAAGGTAAACTTGCTAACCTTCAAGGCAATGTAGATTTTTGAGGTGGAAACCTTCTGCACAGTGTGCTGTAGGGAATGGTGCAATCCAGGCCTTGGATGAAATGCTTCAGCCAGGCTGCTCCTGAATCCCCTGACATTCACACAGAAAACTTGTCTTTTCTTCCTTTGGCTGTCTCACTCCTGTGACCCAGAATATGTAGTTCTTCTCAGTTCCATTCTCTGCTTGGTTCCTGCAGCCTCCACATGCACAGAGATAGATAAAATAGGACTGATGAATATGAATCATGCAGGGTTTTCAGACTGGATGGAGATTTCCAATGTCCTGCTGGTAATTTGAAAACCTTGTCAGAAAGGGTTTCTAAGGCATGCAGGAGTGAATGAATCCAAAGGGCAACAGTGGGCTGTTAGAGAGAGAATGGAGACATCATGTTTGGCCAACTGATGGATTTAGCACTTGGAACTGTCATGCCATCTACCTTGGGGCTTCAACCTCTCACTGTGTCCCTTTAATGCCTTAAGGTTTGAATTCTTAAAACTGGCAGGTGCCTGGATCTGCTGTGCAGGTTATGGCCCCAATGCTATTTTTGTCTAGTGACTTAACAAGCAGTTTGAAGAGCTGTAGCAGGCAGGAAATAAAGTCCCTCCAAAAATACAGAGGGTAGCTTTTAAGAGGTAGGTTTTTAATTGCAGCTCGAACAAACCATTTTTAGTTTCCGTGAGTCTGCTCCTTCCCATCTCCTGTGCAATCTGGAATTTCCCCAAAGATGAACTTGTCATGGTTGTAGCCTTATGGCCCCACGAGTCTGTGGCCCTGCTTTCCATGAGCTTCTGGCATCGCTGCCGAGATCAGGCAACAGCAGCCACAGAGAGAGTCTCTTCAAATATGTGTATCTGCAGTTGGGCTGAGGGGAATCCAGAATGAGAAAAACTGAGGAAATTGCTTTCCTCCCTCTTTGGGGTATAAAATGTTCTCTTCTTTCAAGTTAATTTGTTCTGTGAAAGTTCCCCTTGAAATAATTTTCCAACTACTTTGAAAGATCAAATAGATTATATTGAAAGCTACTGTAAGATGAAGTGCCCATTTGGATTTAATAAATGCTGGTTTATAGAGCTCGGCTCGTTATTTCTTTGGGATAAACCTATAGAGAATGGAGGGGAGGAAAGATTTGAATGTTTCTGAAAAATTTATCCCACAAACAGTAAAAACATACCCTAGAAATAATACCAGCCACAAAAATGGCATCTTAAACACAGTATTTATGACTTGCTGTATTTGTTTTGCATAAACTTTTCTGGTTTCTATTACACAGATTGATTTATGGAGTTTATTTGGAATAAATGTAATGCATATTTAAAACAAACAGAGCCCTGGTCTGCAAAGCACCCAGGAGATACAAAACTCCTGTATGCTTCAGCCTGGGACCCTCCAAGTCCTTTTTATCTGAATATCTTTTTCCATTAAAAATAAAATGCAGAAAAATAACATGAAATTAGATGAAGAAAAGCAATTTGTGAAAACATGTAGCCAGTGTTTCGACTAAAATTAGTCTGAACTTTGTATTCAGTGTCTCATTCTGTTCCTTAAGGAAATGTTCTTTATCCAAATGGAAATTTTACCACGAATATCCTTTTTCACAGATCTGTTTGGGAGGTGTGGGGAGCTGACAGGGGCTGGAGGGGATTGAAAACTTCTCAGAAAACATTTTGCTTTTACTGAAATTCGTGTAACTTTGGAAGACACAACAAACTATAAACTTCTTAGTAATTTTTCCATTAAATTCAACCTTCAGGAGCGAAAGGAAGCAAACCAGGAGCAATTTGCCCATAAACCGTCAATGCCTGATTTGTAAATGAGCTAATAGCATATTTTAGCAGGTTGAGGGGGAAAAACAGTCAAACAAGGATTGTCTGTATTGATTTATTTTTAAAGCATATAAGTTGCATTTATCTCTGCTTTCTTCCTGTTCCCCTGACAGGCTTGGCATCTGCCCTGTTCCTTCCTGTAACTGGATTACTTGTGTACTTTTAGTGCATTTCTAGATTGGCTAAAATAATACCTTTTCTGTATAGTTTAGAGTGGGTTTGCAAGTCATCACAGCACAACGATTCCCTCAGAAACCTGACTGCTGTCTTTTACATGCCCACAGCAAAGCACCTGGGTCTTGAATACCCAAACCCATTGCTATTGCTCGTAAGTGATCCTCAGACTGATAATTATTGGGTGAATAAAATTTAGGATTATCCTGAATTTGTTATTGAAAAATTGCTGGCAGATAAAAACTGAGGCTTGTCAGCTTTTTAATGACTTGAAATGATACTTTAGGCTGCATTTGCCTGTTGCCACAGGGTCTGAGTGGCTGCAGACAGGAAGAGTGTATGGTATTCTGTTCATAACTAATCAGTGGGTTGTTCTCCCAACTGTGTCATCTTTCCAAAAACCATCTGGTAATACTGTCATGAGTCTATTTTTCACAAACTGCCTAGAGTTCGCTTTATAAGAAGATCCAAAGCTATAGTCAGGTTGTCATCATCTGTGCTAAATGAATTGAGATTTCCAGTTATCTCCCACCTGCTGGCCTTACCGGTATGACCTGTTTGGTCAGTCCCTAACCCAGTCTGATCTAGGGGGGAAGCTGTCAACTGACTGCAGGTGGCTGTCCAGGTGAAGGATTAGCTGTGGAGTTGTTCTGCCTCGTCTTCCAAACAAGCAATAAATGGTGTAAAGAGGGATATTTTTAATCAAATCCAGCATAGCACACTGAGTTGCACCCCCAACATTGTCACAGGCCCATCCAGATTAAACTAGGTTTCTTTGAAAGCCAGGGTGCACTGACAGGGATGCTGTCACACAGTGGGTCTCCTCACTGACCATGTTTGGTGGATTCTGTGCTTGTGTGCTGGAATCCTGCCTGACAATTTGTGCTGTGCCCTGTAGTCTGTTGTGTGTGACCCATCCCAGCAACCCCATGTTGCTTGGGCACAGAAAGCACTGAGAGCACTGAGACAAGGTCTGCCTCCTACCTTGCCAGGCAGGAAGGTCTGTGCACTAAATAAGTGACTGCCCATAATTAGGAACCATCTGATGGAGAAATAATTGGCTGTGGCACGTGAGTGCTGATGTAACCTGGTTTAAGAAGCATCTTTTTCAAGCTGGTTGAGTGTAGAGCCATGGGGAATGGAGCCATGGAGAATAGCACCAGAAACAAATTCTCTCCTACAGCCTCCATGCACAAAAAGCTTTGATCCCCAACTGTTAACTGCTGAAAGGACACACAGATTCCTCTGGCAAGGCCTTCCTTAATCATCTGACACTATGGCAGGGTAAGAGCTTTGAGATGGTTGTGCTTGACCCACTCTGCCCCAGGAGAGCTTTAGTTATAGTAATAGTCTTCTGTCTCTCAAGTGTGGGCTCCAGTGGAAGTTTTTCTGTAGTTTGAGCTGCCTGTTCTTCAGAAGTTATCTTGAGCTTCAGAGAGCAGAGCTGAATAACTTTTCATTGCCTTGCTTTGCTGGAAATAAACCTAAGCTGCCTGCTTTCTGGTGTGCTGCTTGTTGTACTTCACAGACTTACTCAGAATAGTGCAGGGTAAAGGAATAAAATGCTACAGGTGGTGGGATATCTGCAGACTGGTAGGAGAAACTGGAGCCTGATTGCTCCATGCACTTCAAACTCTCCAAGCATAGGGGCAGAAGCCCAAGGGTTCCCAGGAGGCCAGGAATTAGCTTTGGATAAGAAAGCTGGGACCATTGTCCTTTCTCAGCTAACATGACACTCAGTGAAGCAGAAGCTACTGCCAGGGGACCAGACTCCCACTTCCCTCTCCAGCTGCTAGTTTTCCCTCAGAAACCTGTTTTGCTCTCCTGGATAGAAATAACTGTGATGTACTTTAGCACATGTCTTGTTTGTGATGGCCCCCATCCAAAGCCTACTGATATCAGAGGAATGTTTTGCAGGGACTCAGAGGGATTCTAGATCAGATCCCAACCTTTGCAGCTAGTTTTGTATTGCTTTCCTGCCAGGACTGACTGACCAGCCACCAAGCTCCTGAGAAAATCAGCATGAAGTGTCAGTCAGGGTTCAGTTCAAGTGACAGCTAAAAATGCCTCTCTGGAGATGAATGAGGGCTGGTGGGCCTGAAATGGAAACGACCTCAAACAAAGCCAGCCAGTGTCCACACCAGCTCTATTTTAAATCATACAGTAGCCTTCAGCCATTAACACTTCAAACACCATCTGGCCCTTTGAAAAGTCAGTTCATTTATTAATACTCCTGTAAAGTCCCTTCCACACTCTGTTCACAGGATTGCCTCCTGGACTGGTCAGACCCTGGCTTCTCAATCCTACACAAGCAAGGATGAAGAACAGTCCTGAAATGCTTTAGGAGGGACAGCAGGATCTGATGGTGGGATGCTGAGGTCTGGAGTCTCACAGGTGCACTGCTGGGTATGTGCTCTCTGGTTTTGGGTGAGTCATGGCTCCTTTCTTTCTCTGTCAGGGCAGGGAGACTGCTCAGACACACATGCCTGCCCCATGTTGGCTGTAGATGCAGCTGGCACGGTGTGGTTCTGGGACTGGCAGGGAGTTTCTTAATTCACTGCTAGTTCCTATTTGCTGGCATATGCCTGAGAGCCAGTAAAGGACTTGGATCTGCCATGCTCTGGGTGTTACCCTGTCTGACAAGGAACATTCCAGGCTGTGAGCTGGAGCTGCAGAGCTGCACTGAGATCTTTTCAAAAGTCAGTCTCTGGGTTCTCTGGGCATAAGGGTGTGCAGGGCCCATTCCTTCAACTCAGATTCTCCACTCAGCAGCTGACCTGCACATTCTGCTTGCTTGGTTTGGAGATCCCTGTTTTCTTGATTTAAAAATGCTCTTTAGAGCAAATGAACCCAACTATGTTGTCTTTTTTCCTATTCCATGGACAGACACAGTGCAAGCAGAGTAAGCATGAATTGCACCACACTTGCTGCTCACCAGCTGGCCAGGAGAGAACAGTGCTTGCCTCTGTCTGGGCTGTAGGGCTGGAAAGGTGAGGCTAGCAGCAGGAGGCAAGACAAATAGGAGCCTGTTTTTGATTTGCCATCTGACCCCTGCCAGCTCAGAGCACCCTGTCTGTAATCGTGACCTAAATTAAGCCCAAATGCCATCAGCAAGGCTGTTGCTTTCTCTCACAATACAAGTGTTTCCAGGTACCTAGCCAGAGATTTATAATCCAGCACTAATTACATTCTTGTTTGTGTCTGCTGTCATGCTGGCTTGGGCTTTCTGTGGTTTGTTAAGTCCAAGAGCGTGCCTGGCCCTTTGTGCTGCCAGCCTGTGTGCAGAGACAGCAAGGGGCATCCGTGGCTGACAGCTTAGCAAGCTGCTGGGGGAAACCTGCTGGGCTGGGCTGTCTGTCTTTAGTAGCCCAAATATCATGGGAGAGATTTTGGCTTGTTAAATTCTTGACTGCACAGGTCTGCTGTCCACGGTAGGTTCGCTTGATGGAAGTAGCTCTGGCAGCAGCCCAACAGCAGGAACACAGCTTTTCTCTTAAACATGGAAGGAAACAGAGGCTTGGTGTTCCCTACCCAGCCAGCTCTTGCCTTGTCCATGGCAGATGACCAGCATCTTTAGCTGAGCTTAGGTGAAGTGTTTTTGCTATGAAGATGAAGATTTGATGCTTGTAAACAAAGTCTGGAATTGATTACCAGTAATTAGCAGAGATTCTTCAATCGGGGTGCTGGAAGGAACAGGATGGAACAACATGCCTCGTGACATCACGTGGTTCCACAGTGTTAGCTCTCACAGGCTGTGCCCTGCTGGGGAGTGTGCTGGGCAAACCCTTTGTGAGAAGTCAGTGTCTTGTCCCACAGGACTTACAGCAGACAGCCTTTTATTCTGAGTTGCAAAGACTCTCCCCAGAAATACTGGAATGGTTTCTGAAGAAACACAACTGGGTGTATGCAAAACCATTGGCTCCTCTAAGGAGCCAAACTGAGTTGTCACTTGTGTGTTCTGTGCTGATTCTCTTCTGCCACACTGTGCCAGGTGGCACAGCAAGTGACGTAGACTCCCCAAAACTGCTAGGGAGGAAAACCCTAGTCCGTATTGCTGGAAAAGCAATTCCAAATGTAATCTGTTCTCTATCCTGCCCTTTGTCTGCTTTCTGTGTTTTCCCCCCGTGCCAGGAGTTCTTGAAATCTGTGCTGCTATTGTGACATTGGGGCAGACATGTCAGGCAAATACTTTACACACACACACACTCTGAGCAAACCAGACATCCGGTATTTAGAAATAAACAGCGTAAAGAGATTTGGGAAAGTCACTGTTCATGCCAAGATATTTAAGAGGCATCTTGATTTGAGTAAAAGCCTCAACTCATTTCCATTTTAATTTTTTTCACTTTGTCTTTTAACTGTTGAGTTAAAGTTACTTCAAACCAAAATGGATTGTTTCTGTTTCCAGTTGTCTTACATTTACATTTTGAGGTGCTAATTTTCACCTAAATATTTTATCTGCCAAGGAACAAGCATTTTGCTGGCGGTAAAACATTTTGTTAAAGTTTTTACACATCCCTAGTAATTCACAGAAGTTAAAGCTGGCAACTCTTCATCTTAAACTCTTGGGTTCCATTGCTGAGGAATAGAGACCCCCCCTTCACTACCCAGTGCCTGGGTCAGCAGTGGTTGGAGGGAGCCAGGGGCCATTCAAGAGAGGTGTCAGACTCCACTGCGGTCTCCTGTCTGCATCACCAAGTGTCACTCAGAGCACTTAAATCTACAGCCACCATTGCATGTAGACTGGACACTATTGGTCTTCAGTCCTGGAAATTTGGATCCAATCCAGTCTTTTTTTTTTTTTTTTTTTGCTGGTTTTCTTTAGGGTCAGCAGTCATTAAAGGTGATGAGAATCTTGGAGTGAGACCCACACAGCAATCACTAAACACAGGTGTACAAAACTGGTGAAATTATTTCTTTTTTGCAGTAAAGGAAAGTATAGTCGTACAGTGCATCTGTCCTGAAATGTGTGCTTAGTTGTGGGATTGTGGTTTGTCTTTGGTCATGCTGTATATTTTTGAAAAGGAATTGAGGCTAATGGTATATACTTTGTCTCCCGTGTATTCAGATTTATGTGGATGGATTTGAGAAAATATGACAGATGGGAAATAGATGGATGTTTTTTTCCATGCAGGTTGGCAGCTCTTTTACCTGCTAGCAGCTTAAATAATGGAAGCTGTGTGATGACCACGCATTAACACTTTCTGCTGCTCTGAGTGATTTTCAAAAGGGGAGCAATTACTTCAAAATCTGTTGTCCCTGTAGTCAGGCTGGTATTCAGAATCTACCTCCAGGTTCAGGTTAGTTTTGGTCACCCATTTTCACCCTGCAGACCATTTGCAAAGATGCTCATTGCTAATCAAGACCCAATTTCTGACAGATTGGTACATACAGGCTCTCCTGCTCTGTTTGTAAATAGGACCGGGGTTTGATTTTTGGAAAGCAACATAAGAATATTCTAGGAAGTTCAGGTTCTGAGTGTGTCTGCTGTTTGTCAAGAAGAATTTGGCAATGGTTGCTGTGTGCTACTGGTGTAGCTGAACATCAGGAACTGGAACCACTTTCTCTTGTAGTCCTCGAGGATGTAGCTGGCCTCTGTCTGGGAATGAGGAGAACCTCCCTTGCCTCAACAGAGAGATGGGCTATCACAGCTGGGGCTGAGTGAAGAGGGACTCCTCTCCGTCCACCATGGCCAGAGGGCATTGGGTGCTTTGAGAGGATTCAACTCAGTGAGTTTAATCCTCTTCTGCAGAAAAATAGAGAATGATAGAGATTTTGTACAATTTCTCTGTTGAGATCTCCTGCCTTCTTCAGCCTCCTTCGAGGCCCTTGTGATGCAGCTGGAATTCTATTCCAGGAGGCAGAGGAAGAAGGTAATTCCCAGAAACTTGACACCATCTTTTCAGGAGAAGAAAGAAGTTGAAGTGTAATGCTAGAACCCTCCGGTGCCCCAGCATGAGGTTTTCATTGCAATCAAGGTAGGTCTGATAGAGTCACTGCACCTGCAGGAGGTTGGGGGGACATGGCACCATCCTTGTTTGCATTTTATCTTGGCTCCTCTTCCCAAAGGCTGAGGCACCTCGCTGCCCTGGAAATCTGCAACGTCTCTGAGGAAGCAGCAGCACTCCAGTACACCATGTTTCATGGTACTGTTTGCACAGCTGCAGATGGCACGTGCAGGGCAGACAGGGGCTCCTCATTGAGCAGCATTAACCTTATTGACTGGGCACGTGATACACTGGGAAACATCTCCAGGAAACCAGCAGTGTGGGAGAGAAGTGCAGAGTGGAGGCTGTGTGAATCCAGGGTCGGTACATTTGTTGCGTGTGAGATGATGTACTGTTGAGAGAGATGATGCTGACAGAGATGTCTGCTGTTCCCTGTGTGCTTCCAGAATATTTGAGTTAGATTCTGCCAAGGACGACTTTTCATCCTGCAAGCTCAGGCTCTTCTATAGGGCTGTTGGCAGTTATTAAAACACAAAGCCCTTCTTGCCTACAAATTCGTGTGCTTGATCTTTCCAGCCCAAATCCTACAAGTAACATGCACTTGTCCCCAGGGCAACTTGCTCAAATAACCACAGCTCTGCCGGAAAAAGGGCCGTTGGAGCCTTAGGGAATTGGGAGGAGAGGCTGAATTATTCCCAGCATCCAAAGACCAAGAGGTTCCTTCTTCTTCAGCAAATGTTTTCAGTTCCCACTTGGTGAATTATTGCTAGGGATTTTTTTTTCCCTT
Organism: Lepidothrix coronata; assembly: GCF_001604755.1. Classification (NCBI taxonomy): domain Eukaryota; kingdom Metazoa; phylum Chordata; class Aves; order Passeriformes; family Pipridae; genus Lepidothrix; species Lepidothrix coronata. The sequence goes on from NW_016690231.1 coordinate 5,217,357, forward strand.
CAGTGTTTCCATGAATGTGGTTGAGGCTCTGATCCAGGAAATGGGGGGGAAAGAAACCTCTGAAAAATGTATCGCACCATTTCAAAACTCAAGTGGAATTAATTAAATCCAAATTTCAACAGTGTGTCCAAAGTTGAGCTGGGCTCAAGACACACTTCAGAAGGTTTGATTTCAAAACAATCCCTTTGCGCACATGCACATAATTTCGGGAGGTTTCTGTGTATCCAGTACAAGGCAGGAACAGGGAGCTGCTGGGTACCTGAGCATACAGGGAAAAGGTAGTATTTGCAGGCCAGCCGGAAAAAACCTTTTTCTGCCTGATTCAGTTTATCCTAATCCTCTGCTCAGCGAGCTGCAGGCTGGAAAAAGAGTCAGGAAATAGTGTTGTGGAAAGGAGAGCCAAACCATTTGAAATGGAGATGCTGTGGCTGGTACACTCACAGTTCTGCTTGCTGGAGAAGTAAAAAGAAATAAAAATAGCTAAGGGACAGTAGAGAAAAATGTCCAAGACATCGGGCTTGGGCTGAAGCAGAAGAGTTCGGCGATGAAAATTTTTCTGAATGGTGGGGGATGTAGGTCTTTTCCCAGCTCCACCCCTGAAGGGGGGTTACCCTGGGGCTCTGAGTGCTTCCATCCCTATCTATTAAATTAAGATAATGTAATTTACTGCCCCAGGGAAAACACGATGGATTTTAAAAAACAGTGCTAGTAGGCTGAAGCTTTCTCAGATGTTTTTTCAAAGCCCAAACGCCAAATTCTTTCCTCATTTTTATGTGTGTGTCCTCACTAGCTGTAAGAGTTGCACAGGGGTCAGTGAGGAGTAGAACTGGCTCTTTAATGTAGTACTAAACAAATTGTTTCTGTCATGCCTGTTGCCTTGCTTTTCACTCCCTGGGGAGGAAACCAGCATCTCTCATTTGCTTTTGCCTTGTAGTGGTGACCTGGGAGAAAGTTGAGGGGGAGAACTCCTACGTGAAAGATCAGTTGTGCCTATTTAGTCTCTGCAAGTGCGGAGATTTCACATTTAGAGCTTGAAAATGAGGGCGGTTCTACCTCATTTCTGCTAAGCAGCAACACATGTTGTCAATGTTTTTCCTGTGGATCTTCTGGCAGGGCAGGGAAGCTGTGGGTAAAGGTTTCAAAGTGGCTATAGAGACTAAAAATGTCTCTTTTTGTGTGGAAGTTCAGGGACACTGTGAGTTGATGAACTCTGTTGCAGATGAGAGTTGAAGCATTTCTACAGTCACTGTTTGAGAGAAGGAAAACAGTAGATCTGTGCTGTACTATGAATTTTATAGACTTTAACTTCATCACTACAAGAACAGTTTTATCTGTAAGTGTAAATCAGCACTACACATGCTGCATAGCAACAGCTGTACCTTGAAATACTGTGGGGTTTATTGGATGGGGATTTCATTGCCTGAACAGGCTCAGAATTCCAGAGTCATGTTTGAACCCTGGAATTAAAGCAACTGAATTCAGAGCTCTGACAGGTCTGGGAATCTATCTTGTTGAACTCAGTGGCAGCTAGACCTGCCAGTACAACAGGGATATTGAAGGATGAGATGAATACATTTGTTCCAAAGACCTCCCAGCCAGATGTTACCCCTGCTGTATTGCATATGGCTTTCTTCAGGCACAGAGTTAACACCGAAACCTGAGCCAGCTGATAACAAGGGCGGGCAAGCGCCAGCTGGGTCTGTGTGGCATTACCCATCCACCTTTTCCTGGCAGCTCCAACACTGGAAACACATTAACAGTGTGGTTCAGTAGAAGTTCAGAGCGCAACCAATACAAGGGCCATGCAAACGCTTCTCCCTGAGGAACGGCTACTGACAGCCTGTTTGATGCTCCAAGTTTTTGGTGGGTAATTGGCATATCAGAAATTCATTTCCTCTTTCTTCCTTCTGCATTGCATCAGCAGTGTTGGAAATCATGTTGCCTGATACCACATGGCAGCAGCATGACCTGAAACAGCACAGTGAAATTGCCAAGACACTTCTTTTCCAAGCTGAAGAAATTCTTTTTCTATCTCCTTTCTCTCATTAATATATCAGGGAGTTGTGGCTTTGTTTTCACAGTGTGGACTTGTCTGCTGGAGCTGGACCCTCCAGCACCCTGGTAGACTAACTTGACAGCATCCCAACCCAAATCCTGCCCAGGATGCATGTCTCCCAGCTCATCCAGTGCCATCAGCCAGGTGAGAGGGAGCAGAGAGCTTTTGGCACAGTGCAGGATCAGGAAGGGCTGTGCAGATTGCTGCAAGGGCCAATGGAGTACAGTAAGACATTTGCTTGGCTTTTATCTCCTTTTTCTGTGCATCTCAGCAGTGCTGAAAGGGCTCAACATTTCCTAGAAAACCCTGAACCTCTTATCCACAGCCCTTCTGCAGCTGGGTTTGCTGAGGGCACAATTCCTCATCCTTTCAAACCATGCTCTCCCATTGTCCTTCTCTTTTTAGCTTTGTCACTTCCTTTCTCTTCCCTGGAGGAGAACATGTGCTGGTGTTGCCTCAGGAGCAGATGTAATATAACCTATTGGTTTCTCCACCATGTCCCCTGGCACCCTCCTGCCCCTGCTTTCTGCCAGAACCTGCTCAGCTCTCCTACTTTTCTCTTTGCTATGGCTTGTTCTGTTAGTTGGCCCATGTGTGTCCTCTGTCCCTTAGTCCATGTACCCTGCAGCCTGTTTCCTTGCAGGTTTTTCATGTCTTTCAGAGGCAAAAAGGAAAGGGAGGAAATTATATCAGTATACAAATACAATAGTTTCATATTCCTGTTTGACTGCTCCTGAGATGCTTTCACATGTGGCAAACATACCCAAACAATTAATCTTGTGCACCCACAGGGTGTAACTGTAAAACAGTGCATGACAGATATAGCTGTATTTTCCTTCTCTATTGTGCTGTAACTCCACTTTTTTGCTGTGTCAGGGCCAGTTACCCCATCTGGACCCCCAGGCATATTCTATTGGATATGATAAAAGCAGATCCTTATATGGTTTATTAAAATTACATATTAGGATCTTCTATTTCCCTTCTGTTCTTTTTTTGGAGCAGGGAGGTAGCCAAAATTGAAAGAAACTCATAAACATGGAGGAAGGGCAGGAGAGAAATGGCTCACAGCACACTTGTTGTAGCAGGGCCTAAGATGAAGTGGTTCAGGCACAGGTGGTGGGAGTGAGCAGGTAACAACCAGCCCACCTGAGAGTGCTCCTTAGAGCCAGACTGCTGAACCATTTTTTAGGCTGCTAAACAAGTCCTGTTCCACCCAAGTGTCCTTGTGCTGGGGTGGAGCACTCTGGGAAACTCACATAACAAGAGCACATGCTGCTGCTGCTGCAAGAGCTGGAAGCAGGAAACCTCTAAGTACAGGAGCAGCGACTGCTCATTCATGTCTCTTCTGTCTGAGCTGATGAGTTCACACTGCTGCCCCCCTGCAGTTCTGGAATCTCATCACCCAGCCCAGACACTCTCTGCCATTCTTGTGCATCTCACAGTTTTCTGCATTCTTCCCAGTATCCTCCATTTCTCTGCACTATAAGCACATATTCTGTCCAGGCTTACTATTTATATGGATGGGATTCAGCTTCTATGCAAAAGGCCCTGTGGACATTAATCCTTTGGGGACTTCAAGAGGACATACTAGATGGTCACTCCAATTTGAAACTGAGCCTGCTGGGCACAGCAGCTCACTCTGGGTTAATCTGCCTTGTGCCAATTACAGACCTGTGTTTCACAGGATATGAGATCTGTGCAGGGGCTGTGGGCAGAGGGAGGGATTGGGGTTTGTTTAATGTCTGTCCATGTTGTAATTGAATTTGTGCCCAGTGCAATCCACATATGGGCACCATCTCCCCGCATCTGATTCCTTCTCACACGCTGATCTGGGGTTTTCCAGACCCACCTCTCCAGCACACAGCCAGCCTGAGATAAAGGACCTCAGCAGGCAGCGAGGATCCAGGCAACAGGCACTTCTGCTTATGCAATAGGCAAACACTGTAGTAAATAACATGTGTAGCTTTGTTATTAAGCTTGATCTTGTTAGGGGGGCAATAAATGTTCTCTGTGATCATTTTTCTTGTAGAATATCAACACAGGATAAAATTGTGGCTCTGGCTTTGCTCTTCCTGCTCATTAGAGCTCCATGCTGCTTCATGCCACGGCCTCAATCTGTTGCTGTTTGCCATGACAGCTGTGTGTCCCCAATTTCCTTCAGACTCATTTTGCACGTGATAACGCTGGCAGTTCTTAGGTTTTTCTTGTCCCTTCCGTCCTGCCCCTTCTCACTTTTACAAAAGCAGCTTTGCTGCAAACTGTGTTTAATTTAAAAGGGATGGTTTGGGCAAGATACCTGTTTGCTGGAAACCAAAATCAGGGACATCTGGCATTCATTGGCTTATAAAGGCAAAGAAATGACACAACTAAAATGCAGATACAGAGGACTTCCAGCTACTTGGGGGAGAGGATGTTATTTTTATAAATTGAACTCAGATAGATTTTTTTTTTTTTCTATTTGCTCCTAGCCATAGCTCTGGGTATAGTCTGGACTGGGCCACTTTTTAAATTATATACCACTAAAAAAACAGATTTGCTTCAAAAAATACTTTTTTTTTCCTCTGTCTCTGTTCATCTGTCTTTATATTCTCTGCACAGAATTTTTGCTTTAAGGCCTGAAGACACTTCTAGGGCCATCCCCTGAATCACCAACCTCCACATTTCTGCCAGAAGAAGCTGTTGTATCACATCCAGAGCCAGGTACATACGCTGTGCTTGGGGGAACCTGGGGACAGAAAAAGCACTTGCCTCACTCCCAGTTTCTAGGCTGACTTACAACAAGGGATCCAATGAATGACCTGGTCTGATTCCCTGGGCATACAGGTGGGAGTGAGAGATGCTTCCCAGAGCTGGCCTGGCCCTGTGATGCAAAGATGCTGAGTGATGCCCTGATAGGCAGAGCTGTGAGGCAGCTCAAGAAGTCCCATCTAATCAGTAGCTATATGACAAAAACCAGCTCCTTCTAACACTTCAAAACAGTAGAGCTTTATTTGAACTTGAAGAGAATAAATGAGTCTTTGGCATTATGTGGGGAGAGAAGACTGTGCTTCTAGCTGCCAGTAGTGCATACTTTCTAATTAAAGAAGGAGCAACAAGGCAGATCCCATAGACAGCATCAGGCGCAAACCCAAAAAAATCCTGGCTTTGCCCATGGAGAGACTGAGAAGTTGGATCCTCTAAAACAGAGGCTACTTTATGAGGAGTTAGAAACTGGGCCACACACAAACTGGGTATGTGAGGGTAGCAGGGCATTGCTCTCTCTCTTTTGCTGAGGGATCTCCAGGCAGGTCAGCCTGGGCCATACAAACTCTGTCCCAGCAAGGCCTCTCATCTGTACAGGATGGGTTTCATGTCAGCTCCTCAGACTCCCCACATCCCCCCAACCACTGGCAGTGGTGGAGATTGGATCAGTGTGAAACCAGAATTTTATGAAGGGCAGAAGTAAAACTCCCCCACATTTCTCTCACTTCCCTATTTGCAATTTCTGGCTGAATCTTTCACTCCTGCTGGATTTTCCCCTGGGAACTGATTGAAAGAGCCTTGCTAGTTTAATCCAAATTGCCCTCCAGTTCCCTGGTGATGCAATTAATTGAAAGCAGGATTTTTACCTCTTTGTTCTGCTTAAAAGTATCCCCTGGCCATCAGGCTCTCCTGCTATGAGATCTAAGAGTCACTGTGCTGGCAGCCAGTGGGAAGTATGAGCTTGGCTTTCTAAGGGGATAATCCAGGAAGACATCAGGTCCCCCTGTGTGGCAGTCCCAGCCTTAATCAGTGTCTCTCACAGTTGTGGGCTATTGAATTTCAGCATCAGGAGTAGTTTCTTCCAGCACTGAAGCTTGCAATAGCAAACTTAAACTTTTTGCCCCACAGTAATCTGCAGTGGGAGAGGCCCCTAGTGCCTCCCCATGACAGATTTCCTTTTGAGAATTTCTATGAATCTGCTCTCCTTGCCACTGAATTAATTAAACTTAGAGATAGATGACAGTCAGGCTTTTGCTAGAGTGAATGTGCTGAAATGCAGTAAATTCCATGTGAAGATCTAATTCTGATACAGGCATACTCTAAGGAGACAAAACTTGAACTAGCAAAATTCTGAGAGCTGGGTGACCCCAGCAGAACAGTGTGAGCCTGGGCTGAAGAGAGTGAGTGATGCTGTGGCACCACGTGCCTCAGTTTGCCTGGCTGGCAGATAAGTAGGAGGAGAACAAAGACTGTAGAGCTCAAGGCTCTGATTCCTGTTGCCTGAATTAGTTGTGAACAGGATAGGGAGAAGTTTAAGAATTTGGACCTGTTGCCATAAGTTCTGACCGACAGTTCCTCCTGCCCACACGACCCGTGGTGGTGAGAACAGACTGTGGCAGATAATTTGCAGGTGGACTCTGAGCCAAGGCTCAGTCTCAGTTTGGCTGCTCTTCCTTATGAAGGGAAAGGCATGTTTTGGTTTTCCTGGGCTGTCTGCAAAGCCTCTCTCTCCAGTCTGGGAGAGGTGCCAGCCACTTCCAATGCCTTTCCCCTGTGAGTTTAATAACTCTACTTCCTTCATCCTGTCTTGAGCTCTCAAAATAGCATCCTCAGGTATGACATGATATATTCTATTGCCCTGCTGTCTGCTGCAGACAGTGCCCTCTTTCTTTCTGCTTATTCCTGCTTTGGTTTATACACAGTCCTTGGGATTGGAATCCTTTGTCATATTAGAGATGCCAGAGACCTGGGAGAGGAGGCAACACTTGCTGAGAGCACTGGAGCCTGCTACAGAGTGCTAACTCCCACAGCACTAGGATGCATTTTGGAGGGCTCCTAGGCATATCCAGGACTGACTTAATTTCATTTAGCTACCAGAATTTCCTTGGCATTGGAGCACAGCACATCCCCTAGTCTACCTGAAGTGGGATCCTTTTAGGTCCCTTGAAAATGGTGGATTTTTGCAGGCTATGAAGCAGTGTGATCACAAATCTTCATTCTCTGTTTAACCACTGACTCTTAGCAAAGCCAAAACTCCTGAGCATGAGTTCATTAGCCCATTGGAACGGTGCTTCCTTGGCTCCTGACTTCCTTCCAAGGCTCTGGCAGCCAGACACCACCTCTGCTGCCAAGCTAAACCTTGCCATGCTGTGTGATGGGACAGGCTGCTCGGCACACAGCCAGGGATGAGCCTGTTCTCACTCAGTTATTGAGCATCCCTGCAGACACACTGGTTATGCCAACCTCCATCCTACATAGCCTTCCATACAGGCTCATATTTCCTCTCTAGAGCTACCTCATCCTTTCATCTGTACTCTCTCCCTATAAGAGGAGGCAAATCCATGCTTGCTCCATCCTTCCCTTCCAAAAAGCTGTGTCTGGACTGCTGATGCCCTATTGGGCAAGTTAAATGACCCCTTGAAGGGACTGGCTGCCATGTAAACAACCTGGCCCAGCCACTGCAGAGCTCATTTGGCTGGTTTGGCCTCTTGCAGGCTCTCTAAAAGTCATCTCCCCCTCCCTTCTTTTGTGTTCCTGCCAAGTGAGCTCTGCTGCGCTGCGTCCCTGATCTTTTCTGACATTAATTACCCTTTCCTGGCTCAGACTGCCCTGTTTGTGGCCAGAAAACCAAACTCACTTGCGCCTGGAAGCAAAGCAGGAGGGAAGAGAGGGTGTCTGCTTCCTTGGATGGCCAACTGGAATAAGCAGGTGTCTCTGAGCCCTTCCTACCCCAGGGAGAGCTGCTAGAAGGCTTTGCCCATTGCAGCCCAGGCTGGATCCAACTGCCGAGCACCTGCTCTGCCTGCTGGAGTGGCAGGGAGTGAGGGTAATGGGCCAGCTTTGAATCTGTGCCCAGCATCTTCAGAAATGCACCAAACAGACCCAGCACAAGTGCAGGGAGAAACCGCAGCCAGAGTAAACCCTGGAGACAGCCCATCTCCTTTCCTATGTGACTTTGTAGGCCACTAATCTCAAAGTTGTTTTCCTTCACTTCACCTGGGTGCCCATGGCCTCCCACCTCCCTGTCACAGCCCTACCCCAGGAAGTGATATCCCTTCCCATGGGGAGGTATGGGGTCCCAGCTCCTCACATCATGCAACCTGTGGCAGTGTGACAATCCAAGGATGGATGCTGCTCTAAAAACACCACTGAAGACTTTCCTGGCACCAGCCACGTGCTCAGTGCCACCCACTTTCCCAGGGTGACAGTGTTCCAGTGCAGGCCAGAGCTCTGAGGCTCTGAGCTTCTGTTGAGGGAGTACAGTTCTCCTGCTGGGCTTTTGGAGCCTACTACCAGCCTACATCAGGAGGAAGGGGGTAAATCAGAGAAGGGTAAATATGGACATGGCATTGTTCCTGACACTTTTACAGTGCCCTGAAGTTCCCATCACACACCCAAAGGAAACAGCAGCACTTGGAGAGCTTAACTGGCAACTCACCAGTTACAAATTCATAGTCTGTATTAACTCCTATGCTATAAACAGATAGAAAGGAAAATCCATACTTTCCTTGGAGAGAGCAGCAACGTTTCTCAAAAGGAGCATCTGTATGTGTTTGCCACATCTTTGAGCCTGCATCCAATCTAAAGGGACCCATGAAGCAGAGTTATTTCTAAAATACAGCACCACCTAGTGCTGTGCTGCAGCAGGTCACCGCGGGCAGCCCACATGTCCCCACCTCGGCACCCCACAGCACTTGGGGGTCTTCTCACTTTCTCTTCCTAGTGTAAGACTGCCTTTTGGAGTGGGCTTTGATTTGGTTTGTGTGTCAGATGGCAGCGGGTTGTCTGAGGGCTGCTTCAACAAGTCTCTGTGCCTCTGTGTACTTGCAGGGTTCCAGCAGCTTCTTGCATAATTCATGGAGAAATTCTGTTAAAACTCCATCCAAACCTCAAATCGTATGTGAAATGCAGCTGGAAACCATCTTTGTAGATTCGAGCCATTGCAAACATCCCTTCCCCCTGCTCCACCACACCTTGTATTCCTGTGTGTTAAAGCCAGGGAAAATTTCTAGTTGTGCAGAAATCCTGATTGACACAAATACAGTTGGTTACCTGGGCAGTGGCTGTACCCTTGTGACCTGCAGAAACATAAAGGGTGATGGGCTATTGCTGAGGGTCTGGGGGGGGGCAAGAAAGATAGTATCAGCAGGTTAAATTTCACAATTTAAAGCCTTGTATTTGTGCTGGAAAATAAACTTCACGAGGGTTGAAAACTGCTGATCTGAAGTATCTGTGGGATAAAAATGGGATTAAAAGGAATTAAAAGTGCTGCAAACACTAAGAGGTGTAGAAGTTGTTTGGCCAAGAGCAGAACTGGCTTATTATTATGGAGTTAATTTACCTACCTTCCCCCCACCCCATCATAAAAAAAACAACCTGAAAATGGTTGGCTTTTTCCCATACCCAAAATTCAAGGGTTCAGATTAAACCCAAATTTTCTTCAAGTTATATCCAGGATTCATGTGCGTGGTTAAGACATGTAATGTGGTACTAAGAGCTCCTGTAAGTCAGAGCAATCTTTAAATCAAAGCAACCTTACACTCCTCTCCCCTTCCAAACCCAGGCACTGTGAGGTGAAACCCTTGAGTTGTAGGAGCATGGAAGGAGAAACTAGTAGGCCAGGAAATGCTTACAGTGGTGCTGTGTGATTGACTCTTGCTGTACAGACAGGTTTCCTCCTGCTTTTCCAGGGAGAAGGAATGTTGTATGAAGAAAACATAGTCTGGCAGTAGCTTTGTGTGATGTAACCATGGGTAGGATTTGGGATGGAAAAAGTTTGTTCTGTGGTAACCAATACCACAATGGGGGAGGATGCCTGAGAAACTCGTTTCTTTCACAAGCGTGTGATACCTTTTCCCACATCTATTTGACCATTTAACCAAAGGAAAACATATTGTTTCTTTGCACCAGGCTTTGTTATTTCCCCTTTCCCAGAGGATGAGGCCACCATCAGCATGAAGGTGTGAGAATTTTGAAGCAGAACTGCTTGCTGTGTGCATAAGGGGATGGTTTCCTTGTGACACCAACAAAATCAAAACTACGAAGTTTCTATTTTGGAGCTAGCCCCAGTGGCAATAAAAATTAAATTGTCCTTTTCAGTTCTTTTGTTTACTGAAACACAAAAGCAGCAGTGTAGGAACTTGCTCTCCATGGCTCGCAGCAAAGGCAGGGTTGGTATGAACCAGTTCTCAGATACAGCTGTGCCTGAGACCCCAAGAGGTTCTTCTTTCAGAGACCCAGGCCACAGTCATGAGTGGTGCAGCCTTGTAAATCCAGCTGGCCAAAGCATTTTGCTACTCAGCCATCAGGAAACACCTTTTGTAGGTGCTGTGGCATGTGCATATCTCTTTGGTCTTACCTCCGCATGTCAAACGTGCCTCTCTTGCTGGTTTTTTTGCACAAACAGGAGCTGCCGCCTCGCACTGGACTCTGGTCTCCCATCGATGCAGTGTCGACCCAGCAGCATCCTGCCCTGAAGGAGAGAAGTTCCAAGCATCAAACATCAAGAACAGGTCCCATGGAGATAAGGCCACACAGCAGCTTCCATGTGTCAGCGTTCCCACTGCGTCCTTCCCACAGGCAGCCCGAATTCAGCTGCTCACATACACAGCTCTGTGGTAAGCTAATGTTCAAATAAAAACACTGCTAAGTCATACCTCTGTGTTCCTCTCCCTAGCACTATCTTGACCTTTCTTGGGTCGGTGTGGGATTGTTCCCTGTGTTTGTTCCTAGACCTTTTATTTCTCCCTTTGCCAGCCTAATTATGAATGCCCCAGCTGAGAGAGCTTTCCATTTCCTTCATTTGCTAGGCAACTAAATGTCTGCACATTTCCATAGGGGTCTGTAAACATCTCATGGTACATTCTCCTAATTAGAAAACAATGTCTGTAGTTGTGTTTACATTGCTGTGCTTATTAGGAAGTAAAATGCTGGGTTGGTCTTGTGTTATGTGCAACCTGAGATTGTGCATTTGTGTGCTGTTCAGAGGAGTTTTTAATTGGTTTTTAAGAAATGTATCTTGGGGGTTTCTTGGTTTCTGAATCAACACAGACAGAGGGTTTACAGCTTAGCTATTGTATGAAATTACAGATCACATGTTCCCTGTGAACTTTCCCTAAGTTTATTCAACTCCAAAAATGTAAGTTGAGTTAAAGAGGAAATATTGCATGGGTTCAGCAATGAGCCACCTCCCTGGGAGGCACTACTTGTGATCAGGCAGTAAAGTTTCAGGTCAGTTGGGCAGAACTAGTAACAAATATCTCTAAGTTAATATCCGTACAAAGGGGAATCAGAGGTTTTCCACATTTCTAGGATGATTCATAGTATTCTAGAAGCATAAAGAAGGAATCCATGAGTTCATCAGTTCTGATCTTCCATATAATTCAGACTGTAGTAATCAAAATCAATTTGAGGTCAATGTCTTTTGAACTGAATATGTGTTTGAGAAAGGAGTCCAGTCTTGCTTCAGAAATTGCCAGTAGTGAAGAGCTGATTGCTACCTTATAAATTGTTCCAGTTATTAGAAATATTCACTTTACTGCTATATTCTTACTTCAACTCCCAGCCCCTAAATCTACATTTTGTCTCCCAGAATGACAAGCCTTTGATCAGTTTTGTTCCCCATATTTCTGCTTCAACAGAGTGTAAGATCACTCCGTAACAAGAAGAATAAATTGCAATATTGGATGCTTCTGCTTGAAACATATTTGTAAACTTTAGATTCAATTTGTGGCTCTCGCCTGGACCTTTTCCAGTCTATCAATGTACCGTGAAGGGTGAACCCAGGCTCTGTGTACTGCCAAATGCATCACTACCAAGTGCAAGGGTGGGGGAAATTGCTCTTTGTTACTGATGATGTCATGCCACAAAATCACAGAAGAGCTGATTGGAAGGGCCATTTTTGGAGACGTGCTCACCATCTCCTGCCTTACAGAGTAAGGCAGATCTTAACTCCCTTTGGCAACCTGGACCTGACCTTGTCCTTTACAAGTATGGAGCATCACAGGTCTCTAGAAGTCCCTGTTGTCAGTCAGTACTGGCACAGACTGTGGTGTTGTACCTCTGCCCAGCCACGACAGAAAGAGCCCAATTCAACACTAACCCTTAAGCAAAGGTGCACTGACTCCCAGTAATTGGAGCAGCCCTTCTTGCTTATTTTATTCCCAGCATTTGAACTGCAGCACATTCCAGTTGGGTAAAAAGGCTCCGCTGTTTGGAGCATGCCAGAGTCAGGTGGTGAGCTTACCAAGAGCCAGACAGGATACTGTGCTTCCTCTGAGAGTAAATGCTGAAAGTCATGCAAAGCATCTTTCACTCTGGCTTGGCCTCAGCAGCCTCTGGAAAGGAAGGGATTTCACAGAGACAGAGAGATTATTCTCTCCTAGCTTGGAGACTACCTGGCCTTTTAGTCACATTTGAAAGCCTGTATTTTTAAGGGCTGCTCCCTTTGTTGGCAGAACATGCACCCCCAAACCCTCGTCTGCTGGGAGCTGCTGTGCAGGAACACAACCAGTGTGGATGCTCTGCATCTCTTAAGTTTATATCTAAGGCAACACCATGGGATGACTTAAGGAGCTCTTGGACTTATCCCAAGTCTGTGTTCAGACATAAACTGAGAGAAATGTGCTACTAAGAAACAGTTCAGATTTGTCTTAAGTAATTGCACCTCTGGACAGTCTCTTTTAAGGACTCTGAGCACTGTTACCACCAGGAGAGGGATATTGGGGTTGTCTTGAGGTGTTCGGGTTCTTTCAAACAGGCAGTTCACAAAGTTCAAGGGAATGTCTAAAAGTTCCAACATGCTTCATACAGAGAACAGGCAGTGCTCCTGTGGCAGAAACTCCCTGAATCTATTAAGTCATCTTCAGAGTTCACCTTAAAAGCTAGATTCCTCCCCAAAACTTCATGGAAACCATTTGCTAGGCATTCAAGACACCTTCCCATATGGTGTGGTTGTTGACATATGAACAGCCTGGAACAGATGTCAATGGCATCCTTACTGTTCCATTTTACAAGTTGCATCACTCATGGTCTCAAGGCCATTGTGAATTCCAGACTGTCATAGTGAGGATGAGCACTGGAAAGCCATTGGGATCACAGTAGCCAGCAGATTCTGCAACAGATGGTTCTAACCTTTCATCGTAACGTTCAGGTGTTGTATTTTATGCTGTTTGGGAGCCTCCCACTGGAGTGAGCTGGATGGAAATCAAGCCCTGTCTAGGCATGTTTGAGCTGTGTTGCAAGAAATCCTTTAATTTTCATAAACAAGTGCAGTTTGAAATCTGGCCCTTGACTCCTGACTGTCTTTATTCCTCATTTGTAAATAGAAATGGCACCATAGTCTGGCTCACAGGGGTATCTGAGGAGAAAGTATCACCACCATGCAGGAGTAGCTCAGTTAAAACAAGTCACAAGAGCACATCAATCCCAGTATCCACAGCCGGGTCCCAACAGGATTTATTCATCACCTCGTGGAAGGAACATTTCAGTTTTCTGACAATCAATAAAAATGAGATTATATTCTTCAAAAAGCTTTGCCTTTCATACTGATATCCACAAAGTTCATGGTATTCAAACAGATTTTCCCAAGCTGGTCTGTTATATGTGTTTTCCTAATGGAGAACTCAATATTTTCATTTTTACTTGCAAAACTGTCTCTACATCAAACTTTGTTTTGATTTTTATAGACTCAAACACTATTTTTAGGGTTATGTTATTCATTGAGGCTTAAAGCCAGTGGAGTCATCTTGGTAAGTCAGACTTTATGGCTATTTTCATGAGATCAGATGTAACTTCAGTCCAGGCTTTTGGAAGGAAATGGCTTTCAGGGCTGCCAGTTAATTTGTGAGAAGATACTGCAAGGATATTCTCTTCCTATTGTGCATTTCTTCCCTAATAAAACTACAGTGTGTTCTAATACTTTAATGTCTGGAAGGGTTTTAATGTCTCTTCCCTCTTGTCTAGCAACATTTAAGTAAAGAACCAGATATGATACCTTTTTAAAGGAAGAGACAATAGCTTAAAAGCACTGTGATTTATTTTCTTCTTAGTGTTTCCAGCTGATCTGTTCATCTGTACTTTAACAATTGGTTTATTTATTGACCACACAGTATTTTTAAAGTATTTTATTGCTTCTACAGCATAAACAGAGAGTTTTGGAGAAAAGGAGGCTTGGTGGGAACGTTTTGAGGGTTGTGTCCTGCAATGTGCTTTGTCTACTGAGGTTGTCATCATAAATCCTGAGGATATAATTCTGTTCCCTAGAAATGTTCTTTGGCAAATTCCATTTTTTTCACCAAGATCAGTTGTCTGCAGTATCCCAATGAGAAGTGTATTAACATGGCACTTTCAGCATGGGAAAATGAGGTGCTGGAGGGAGGGTGATTTGCACAAAGTCTGTAAGGCACCAGTAATGAACACAGATTTTTCCTGAAGTGATTCCTCGAGGAATCACTTGGTTCTAGCATCTCAGATTCTGGGTTGTTTCTTTTGCAGCATACTCTGCTTTCCAGGATCTCCCACTTTTTTTCCCCAGGCAGTAGGTTTGCAGTGATGGTCCCAAACTTCTCTACAAGATACTTGTCAGTTAGGAGACTTGTCATGCACCCCATGAAACACCAACAGCTGTGACACACTCTCTTCCCTGATCTCTTACCTTGGCAAGCCCCCTCACTTTACAGATCTGACCATTCCTTGCAGGTTGTTTCATTCTCCAACTTTGCCTTAATGTTCTTTCTATGGTGTCTAGGCTGAGCTGAAGATGTGGAGAAGAAATTCATAGTCCTGTGTGATTAGCTGTGCCAGTAGCAATTATTATGGCCTGCACTGGGTTTTGACATCTGTTCCAATAAGCAAAGCTCTTTTTCCTTCAGAATCTACCACAGTACTCCAAATAGCCACATCCTTTAAAATCATGTTCCTGTGCTGTTCATACCCTTCTCTGGAAACCACTGTGTTCAGCTGCTGTTTTTCCATGGTCACATGCAATTATCCACTTCCTGATTTCTACTTCTTGCTCACTCACTTCCACAGCAGAAGAATGACCAGCAGCTTCATACTTTGTATACATCACCTGCAAGCCAGCCGTGGAATCTTGCAGAGATGGGATAACTGCTGTCCCATCAGGAACATCTGCAGAGAACAATCACTTCTCCAAGGAGACCCGCCGGTATCATTCTTGTGCAACAGGTGTCGTGTGGATCAAGGCTGAAAGCATTCCAAGGTTATAGTCCACCCTTTGCAAAGGGTATTCACAGGACCTTGGATAAATCGATGAACCTCCCTGTCACACCTCACCTTGTGAAATGCAGGGAGAAATTCTGCCTTTAGTCCTGTTGTCTGTAGGATCAGTAAACACTTCAGAGCAAGCACTCTGTGGAGAGGCACAGACGAGCCCCAGCTGTGTTTGGGACTGGTATCACACTAGCATTTTTTGAGAACGTAATTAGAAATGTGAGTCTTGAAAAGTCACAAAATACACCTTTGAAATCCATTCTCCTCCTCTTGAGGGACAAACAAGGAATGTAATCAAGTATTTGTAAAAACAGTAATAAATGTTCAACAACTTCTGAATCTTATTCACTTGATACTTAAATGAAAAAAATTCAAACTTCTAAATATCACAAGAACTCATGGACTGGAAGCTTTAAACCTTTCTTATAAATTACAGTGCTATTATAACATAGATTTATATTAATGTTTCTCTAGTGCTTAAAAAAAACCCTACCTGTCCTGAAATGAAACATGTGAAATCAATCTGTTCCAATTCCTTTTGCATTATTCTCTTTCCAAGCTGGAAACCTAACTTATCTGTATCTGATCAAGTGCCAATAATGATAGTCTGTAAGCAAAAACTTACCCAAATTCCTGGCGTGTTTTAGTTTCAAGATAACCAAGTACAGATTTCCAGGGTATTTCTGTAACTGATTTTGTATTTGGTGTATATTTACAAGAGGTTTCTCTCACACAAGAGAAGAGAGGGTCAGTCAGAGTTTGGCTTTGCACGTGAATTATTGGTGTTGGCATTTACTTCCTAGTCGTTTTCTTTCAGCCATGGGAAGATTATTGACAGTCTGTTGGCAAGGACTGGACATTATACCTGGATACCAGGACAGTCCCATGTTTTGGGATTTTGCTGTTCCATTCAGCCCTTCCCACAGTGGCCTGGATTCAGCAGTTTGGCAGAGTGCTCTATAGTACATGTATATTCTTCGTGTAAGTGATTCACAAGCTCCTTGATGTCTCCAGCTAAGCCAGCAGAAGTACAGCTGTTTATACTTTTATCTTGTTGTTTTCTTTTTCTTTGGGATCAATCTTAAAATGAAGCTTGCCTTGAGAAGCAGAGGGTAATGTGGGAGCTTTTCTGCCTGTGCACTTACTGGAATAGGTACAATCATTCATATTTTGCCCAAAACTCAGTGAAATAGCTAAATATTTTCTAGACAGCTGCCATGTCTAATCACACTTATTTTTGTTTAAATTTTGACGTATGGTTCCCATTTCTGGGAAGCCTTCATGCTATTTAATGGATACAACATTATTTTAAAATTGTGGACACAGGCAGAAACATTGCTGACATTAGACTGATTCTGAAACAAGGTAACCCTATTTAGAGTTAATTATGACCCCTTGAGGGGAGCTGGCGTAAAAAGCCCTGAGAATATTTACAAAATTGGGATGTTAGTCCAAAGAACATTTATTGAGCTTGAAATAAGCCCACATATTTTGAGGTTTTTTCTTTTGTCTTTTCTTTTTTTTTTTCTTTTGTCAGTTTGAGAGGAACAAGTATAATTGAATTGGGCAAAGCGCTCTCTCTGACATTGGTTTTTACAACAACTTTACCTTTTAGACAAAGTCTCACATGTTATTGATTTGAAAATTCATTGTGAATGTTTTAAGATCTGGTTTCTGTCTTCTCTAGGGAAGAGAAAGAACAACACACAAAATAGTGAAGTGTAAGGTACAGGTCAGGAGCAGAACAGCACATGCAACGTTTTCCTCCTTTCAAACCCAGCATTTGGCTGGATGAATTTCAAGAGTTTGTTGTTCCTCTTGACTTATTTCTCTCTGCATCTATGACAGTTATGACGGGCACAAGCCACCTCTAGACTAATTTATGTGTGTGCCCATGCTCACACAGAGCTCCACTCATCAGAAGTCAGAAAACTCTCTTAAGAGGGGAAAAGTAGCAAGTTGCTTTTTGGAAAATATTCTCTTCCTTTGTTTTTAATTAGTGGTGCTCATTTACACGAAGGCATTATGATTGTATCAACAGAAAGACCCCCCTGCCTCTTCTGAGGGGTCCTGCACCAGAGGAAACCACATCTATAGGACAAGTAATTTTTCTCTAAAGACTGAGAGTACTCAGATGTTGGAGCTGGATTTACACTTTGTCTCTCATGAGTATTTGTTGTCTGTGATGCCTTATTTACCCTCTGTGTTTTTTTTCCAGGCAATGATAAATGGCACAGGATGGGACAGAGAGCTG
The DNA here is from genome assembly GCF_001604755.1 of Lepidothrix coronata. Lineage (NCBI taxonomy): Eukaryota > Metazoa > Chordata > Aves > Passeriformes > Pipridae > Lepidothrix > Lepidothrix coronata. Next base: position 5,234,861 of record NW_016690231.1, read on the forward strand.
ATATGTCCATTGGACAGATGCAGTTTAGGCAGGCATTAGGATATGGCTTGCCTGAATGCTATTCAGCAATTCCTGAATTTGAATCATTGATTTTCTAAAGTAACACTTCCCTCTGCAGTGAATCACTTGTGACTGGGACCGCAGGACAGACCAGCTCAGAGACTCTGCAGCCTACACAGGCTTTCCTGAGTAGCACAGCCCTGTCTCACGTTCCCATTGCCTCCCTGTTCACATTTGTGGTGTTTCACAGCTATGTTATGTTGTGCAGGCAGCCGAGGGACAATGGAATGGGAATGAGTCTTTGTACATTGGAGAGGTGTGACATTCTGAGATAATATCTCCAATACAGAGCAAGAAATGATCGGCACATGTGGATACTGGAATTGAAGGGGACATCTGGGCTCAGAGAAATCCCTTCAGGCTCTACATGTACAAAGGCAGTGCCATGCTATCTCCAGGCCTCTCAGAGCCCACACTGGATGCTGTTTATACATATATCCCAAGTTTATTCACATTCTGGAAAGCTGCCCCAGGAATGTCTACAATCTGGCGTGTAGCACATTACAGCTGCATTGCTGAAAGAACCCTCCAGCAGACAAATCCCCCCCTCTCCTGCACAAAGGCTCCTCTCTGTATCTGCAGGCTCAGATGGGCCACGGCCTCCCGCAGTGCAATGTTTGCTTACCCTGAGTCTGCATCCCATCGTGAGCAGCACATGGTGTGCTCTGCAGGCTGTTGGACTGTGTGGAGGCCACCTGCATCACCTGCAGCCTTTGAGGTGGAGGAATGACCCAGCAGATGGATAACTCCTCACAATCCTCCGTGGGCTCAGTTCTTTCCTCCTTAGGCTCAGCTGGGAAATAGGTGACCTGGTAGCTGGTACACAAAGCAGAGATGAAGCCAGACCACATTTTCTGGGTGACTCTGCGAGGAGGAACTGGTGCAGTGACCTGCCTCAGGTGGCAGTGTCCATAAGAAGTACAGAGGAAAATAACAGAACCTGGCCTGAGAAAAGAGTAAATCTGAGCAATACAGCCTCCCTAATTCACAGATCTACCCAGATGCCCAGAGTTAACCTAAGTCCAAAGGGCTGGGTTTTTTAAGCTGAATAGCTCTGCTCATTTGGGACCAAGGTAATTAATTGCCTCAGCAAGGAATGACATGCACTGTACCACATTGCATGCAGAAGTTGCTGATGCCCAGAAGCAAAGATAATACTACATTCCCTCTATTCTCCACCCTGAGAATTCACATCAGTAACAACCCGTTAGATCTCAACACTGTTTCCAAGAAATGCGGCTAAAACAGCATTTCTTTGGAGGTAACAAAAATAAATGGGACTCAAAAGAAAAGCAATTTACCTAGGAAACTCTGAGAGCTCCAAACATTAGCATATATCAGCTTTCCTGGGATTTTTTATTTTTATTCTGCATTTTCTAAATGGCATGGATTTAGTCCCTGTAGATGGGCCGTGACGGTGCACATCTGGTTTTATGGTTAAGGAAATAGGTGATTGAATCGATACACTCAGCACAGCTGACTGGAGTAAATAAAAGAGGATTTGAAGGAAGCCTTGTTTTCCCCTGGATGGATGAGTCCACCCTCAGCGCTGTTGCAATTGCCCTGGCCTCAGTGAAGTGACATGTGGGGGGAAGAGCTGTCAGTGTATTTCTTCAAGAACTTAACTTGTTTGCTCCCTGTCCATCATAACTTTGATTTTGTAAGAATAGGTTGTAAAAAGTGGCAACCATTTTCTACCCAACTCACTGCAGTCAGTAACAGAGGAAGCTGGCAGGCTGGGCCAGGAAAATGGGACTGACCCACTGGGTAAATGGTTTCCATCACTGGACTCCATGATCACACCTAATGATTCTGTGTGGAGCAATTGTCAAACATGAGCTGCTTTGTTCTCACAAGCCCATGGGAAAGGATGGGGGAAATGGTAGGAGAAAGCTGTGTGTCCAGAAGGGGAGCACTGGGAGGCAATGGGGGTTCAAACCTGGCAGCAAATCCTGACTCAGTGTAAATGAACTGCAAAACTCCTGTGGAGCCCCAGGGTTTTGGCGGCCACAGGCTCATGTTTCTCTGCTCTAACCTTTTGGGCACAATACAACTGTAAAAGCATTTGAAAAAGAGCATTAAAAGAAAAAAAAAAATACCAATCACTTTTTGCAGTGATGGGGCAGCCAGAGAGTGGCACCTGAAGAGTTTGTGGGAATGCACAATGGACCCAACTTGTCAGGATGATCTCCTGGGTGGGCAAAAGAGCACAAGCACCAGTTTATGGCTCCCTGTTTTTCAGGCATGTATGAGATTCCCACAGAGCAAATGGCAGGCTGAAACTATTCCAGCAACTTACCTTTAGGCTGATAATTGAGGGTAAGACACAGACCTTTGAAAAATACCTTAGTTTTATTTGTTCTCTTTGTTCTCCTTGTGCAGACCATACACAGAGTCTTTCAGGCCCCTGTTTTCTTCCAAAGCCCATATCAATCACAGCTGTGAAGTTACCATCCTAGGAGTGTTTTTTCCCAGGCAATGGGAAAGTTATTCTCTTAGGCACCTCATTGTCACTTCATAATCTGGGGAACTACTTCAGAGCAGGATCTGTTAGCTTTATGACAAATCCCTTTATTTACATGGAGGGATAGCAGTTTAGAGCTTATCCCACTAAAACATTGCAAGGAACAGGCCTGCAAGCGAAAATGCTGGTACAAGGTTCATTCCAAGCCATCCCCAGGGCTTTTTATCTCCCAGCTCTCACTACTGCCAGATCACTTCCTACAGATGCAACTTGCACCTTGGGTTTTATCTTCTGTCCTTTCTGCAGCCAGGTCACCCTCTCACTATAAAACCTGAACAAAGCCAGGGTAGCTGCTTTGTTCCTAACACCTGGGGGCTGTCGGTGCTCTGCGGCCCTAAACCAGCACAGGTGGGGCTCATTTACCTGAATTTGACCTCTCCAGAGAGGCCTCTTGACCAGCCTCTCCTGAGTAATTCTAGTGCAAAGCTGAGGGTGCTCTCCATACCCAGGGAGGGCAGGGGCTTCCTCATGAGTGTAATTACAAAGAACACATGAAGAAATACAGATAGAGCTTGGTTTGGATGTGCAGTGTGTTTCTAGTTTCTGCCATGGAGAGATTTTGCCCTTCATTTAAAGTCTGTGTCACCTGAAGCTCTTGGCAGCAGCCTGACAGAGAAGGTGTTATCTGCCTCTCAGAAGACCCTGAGAAGCTCCACCCAAGGGTTCATGTCCTGCAGGTGTGAGGCAAAGGTGTCAATGGGAGCTGAGCTCCTGTGTAGAAGGTACTTGTCTGTGTGTTGTTTAAAAACACAGGTTTGAAGGGGATTCTCTTCTTGGGTATTGCTTTTAAGGCCTACAATCAATAGCTGAAGTGTTTCTGAGTGTTTAGGGGGGTGATGGATATTCTGCCCAGCAGAAGAGGAGTTGGTGCATTGTGGTAAGAGTCCCACTGGAACCTGCGTTTCTTGGTACTATTCAGGCTGGGCAGGCTCCTCTAAGTTCAGCCAGCCCTAAAGGCTGGACTTAACCAGACCTCATCTCTGGGATTGTGAGAGATGCAATTAATTATTAAAGGGCATTAAAAATTCCAGAAACAACAAGACCTAACAAGAAAAGATGAGCCTGAGCAATGGGCTGCCAGTCCTCTGAGGAGTCAGGACTGTATGTGTGCAGGTTGTTGTATGATGTCTGAGGAAAAAAAAAAAAAGACTGAGTTTATTTCATTTAACAATTCCTTTTTCTCTCCTAGCAGATACTTGGCTCTGGAAAGAGATGTGGAAGAAATGTCTGGCAGATGTGCACCACAGAGAGAGCAGCACTTGCTTGGTAAGTGACCTTGGCAAAGGAGGAGTGGTGGGTGTCCTCTCTGTGGCTGGTGTGGGGAGGTCAGTCTCTATTTGCATCCTATGGCCTGTTTGCTTCTAAGCTTGATCTCTGCTCGGAGTGTTTGGCCCAGCATTAAGAGAACGTGTCTGCTGTTAATGGAAATGGTGTTTCTGAGTGGCATGGAAGGAGTTTTCCAAACTCTGCTAGTATTTCAGTGCGTGATCTGGAGCAAAACAGGCTGCCTCTCTGCACCTCGATTGATTACTCTTGAATAAGGTGGACTCTTAATGCCTGTCCACAGGGGCGTTAAAAAATGTAAAAAGTATTTGTAAATTAAAATGCCTGAATGAAAGGCTCTGGTACGTGTAATCATAGAGTATCACATTAAGTAGGAAGGCAAATGTCAGGGGAGTTCCTGGCATTCCATGGAGCTGAGCTTGTCTCACTTAAATAGATTTAATAAGCTCTGCTAGAATTGAAGACAGGTTGCATTTAAGCATATTTATTTGAATTTACATAAGTATACATCAAAGAGAAAATAATGCAGGCTCTTGGTTACTTCAGTCTAGTTTTTGATAGTTACTACTTCATCCCTTCCAGCATACCATAAAGTTCCTTTCATGGTCTCAGAAGAGCATAAGGAATTGAGTAAAAGAAGCTGAGCTTGTTACTCTGTGTGACTGTCTAGGGGTTCAAGGTAGAGCTCTGTCTGTGTTTCATTGGTTTGGCAGTGTTCTGTCTGACTCTCCAGTACCCTTAGGAAGACAAATGACAATTCCTAACAGAACAGCGATACATGACTTGCCTTTCCCTTCAGGACTAAGCAGGGACCTGATGAAGATAGAGGAAACTGCTGCTTAGGGAACAGGTGATCACTCAGTGGTCAGTGCAGGGCTAACCAACCCTCTTGCCCCTTGTAGCTACATTTTATGCTCTTGGTATGTGTGAGAGCAGATGATGTGCTATGTACTCAAGGAGCTGGGAGTTACTAATAAGCAGGAGATGATGTGGGCTTCCTGGTGTTCCAAGGAAGCTGGGTGCCAGAATGATCCTAAAGCACAGGTATCTGTGTGAACACCATCCCCAAGAGCAGGAGGTTCAGCCCAGCAGCCCTACTCTGCTTGCTGAGTGCTGTGTAGATGAGACTTGCATGTTGGCATTTCCTTCAGAAAAGAATGGGTCTTTCTCTCACTGGGAAATGTCAAGAGGCCAATAATTTAATCTTCCTGTGCCTCAGTTTCCCAGCTAATAAAATGGGGTTGCTCACCCTGCTCCCCTCTACTTACACAAAGCTTTATCCCCTCTGACAGCAAGTGTTATGGTCCAAGAACCAACCCTTAACACAGCCAGCTTGTACATCTTGGGTGACCTGGGCTCATCCAGAAAGCCAAGAAGAGCCCTTGGCAATCGCAGTTGGAACTTAAAGGCCAGTCTGTGGGCAGAAACAAGAGCGTGTTTTGTTCATACACAGCCAGCTCTGCCAGCTGTTTCCACACTTTAGCAAGTGTTTCCTATTCAAACAGAGAAAATGTCGATGGGAACTGAACCAGATACAGCCATTCCAGCTAATAGCAAAGAGTTACACCCACAGAGAAGTTGAAAAAGATGTTAGATGTCTCCAATGCAGTATTTACCAAATTGCCAGATGTTTGGGATCCCTTAAGTCATCTAACAGGCCTTTTCAAGGCGATGTTACTCTTGAGTATGATGGCTCTCCTGAAAAAGCATTAAAGTGAACTAATTTTAGCCTTGAATTATGAGATTTTTCTCTAACAGAAGGTGTCCCTGAGGACACGAGGGTAGATTTTTATTTCCAAAACGTTGCCCTTGTATATTTTTAACGGATCATCTGGATGAAGTTCTAATGGCTGGTTCAGACTGTCTGATTAATAGCAACAGCTGTTCACCTTTGTAGATGGGGAGATTCTTGGAGATACAAAACACATTTATGAACTTAATATTCCACACCAAGGGTCAGGTTTTCTTGCCTTGTTTTTGCACAGGTGTAAATCCAGATAGGCTCCTGTGAAGTCAATGAAATTGTTCTGTGAAAGGTGCAAAAATCAGAGCTGCAGGAAATGGCAGAGCTGTTATTTCTTTCTTCAGTAGACTGAATTTTAGAACCCACAGCAATTGGAGGTGATTAAGGTTGAGAAACATACCCAAGGAATGATACGGTGTTCCTGCTGAGTGATGGGGGAAAATGCTGATTTTTGCAGGATGTCTGGGGAACCATTTCTTCCTATGGCTATAAAAGATGGCAATCAGCCCAAAATTAGGAAGTATATACATGAAAGAATAATGAGAGGAGATAACTTAGGTGTCCTATTGTAGCTCCTTAATATTTTTATTCCTATATTTCAAAAGGTAGGGTTCCTACTGCTGAAACTTCCTGCAAAAATTCCTTTCCTTTTCAGTGTTGAAGTTTGGAAAAATAGTTGACCATTCTGGTTTTTTTTTTTAAAAAAAACTGCTTTCAGACAGTTGTATCAGTATATTTTTTTCATCTTCAGATCTTTTTATTATTTTATTTATATTTTGAAAAAAAAAAAGCTTCAGAATTCCCCATGACATTTTCTTGTTTTGGTTGAGCAGATACTCCTGGGTTTTGCTTTAAAATTTATAACTCTTTTACAAAAAGAAAAGAAGTTAAGTTCCTCCAGATCCTACACAACCTCCAACCCAAGCTTATCTTTGGGGACTTGCTTATGCTTTCTTAACACAAAATGTTGCTGGAGCATTGGTATCCAAATGAACAATCAAGGCCATATAACTTTATTATTACCAAATCTGCTGTATTTCACACATTCGCACTCTCTTCACTTCCAGCTACTCAATACATCTCTGTGTTTTCCATAAAATACTCTTAGAGCAGAGCTGTTGATGCTAGCTCTGATATAAAATGCTGCAATGATTAAGTGTCCTCCATACTCCACTAAATGGAATAAATAACATTATTAATTCAGTATGCAATTGTCTGGCTTACTACACTGAGCTTAATATTTAATACAATGTAATGGACCCGATTTCCAGCTACTGGATGCCTTCCCTTAACTTGCCTCTTCAATCATCAGTATTTGCTTAAAATATTGTGTCCACCTGAAGTGCAGAGGGAAAATTCCCCGGCAAAATTGAGGCAGAAATTAGACATGAACAACTGTTTTGGGTTCCTGGGGGAGGCTCACAGGCTCCAGACCATGTCAGGAGTACAGGTGTGGGCCATGCTGACATCATGTCATAACTGTGGTAACTCAGCCTTGCTCCTGAGTGCATGTACAGTGTTGTTTCCCATTTGGATTATGGTGGCCATGTGGTCCTGGAAGAGAAACAAGGACACGAGGTGCCTGAGCTCCACGGACATTAGTGTAGGTCTCAAAGGATCTGCAAGAGGTAATGCTGTTCCTTTGGATGGATATTTATCTGGCAGAGTTACAATGTGCAATCAAAGAACTGAGTTAAATCAAAGACCTGGGATTCTTCCCAAAGAAAAATCAATGGGAAAAATTCACCCTGGTATCTTTTAAACAGTCTGGATACAAAGCAAATTGTTTGGAGCTGGATACTGCCTGCCAAAACCTGCAGCTTTACTCATCTGAAATATTCCTGTATAGGAAAAGGCAATTCAGGACTGTTCTCAGCTTTGTCTGGTTTAGATCTCAAACTCCTGAGGGCAGGGGCTGCCTTGCAATGCCTGACACTGGGGCCTTAATGCTGCTCCAGCACATCCAGTGCAGGGATAATGAAGTGAGCTCCTTGCAGTAATTTGCACTTGTTCTGTAGACCTGGGCAATAGGCAGTCATTTTGTTTAAGATCTCAGGGATTTGGCTCCCAGAATACCTGATGATGGAGTTTTATAGCCAATTTTACTGCTGATGAGTTGCTGGTAGCAGAGAACTAATCTGAATGTGGAAAACACGGTTTGCATCACCTGACAAATTTATGCTTGAACTTCTCATCCAATCCAGGGATAGAAACAGGATGATTTGTAGGATTTCCCTGGCCAATCACAAGCATTTTATTGGAAAGGTTCAAAATTCCATCTAAAACCAGAGTGAAAGTTTTTTTTAAAATGGCAGGGGGTTATTTTCAGAGTTGATCTGGATTTGCCCAGAACTAGTAATGCAAAGGCAAAAAACAGCTGGAAGTGTAACTGGGAAGAGAATAGAGAAAGCTTCTCAAGGGGATTTTTTTTCTTGAAAACAGGAGAGGAATGAGATATTGTTGCTTCAAATATCTAATGAATAAAGGACGAAAGCATGAACCTGGGAGCTGGCAAGACACCCAGGTCAAGTATCTGCTGGCATTAATATGATCCAAACCACTGGGCCTATTACAAAAAGGATTGTGCCACTGGTTATCCTGGGACCTGTGAGGCTGTGATGGGAGGATTCTCATGCATCAAAACATGACTGACCTGATTTTCTCTGCTGGACACCCTTGTCTTTGCTCTCAATGCCAATTTGTTCTTAATGGGGTTCCACTGGAGCTTTTTTCTTTAATAAGGGTGTTTAAAATGTCTTAGGTAAGGTTGTTGATGCAGAAAAAGGAAATTTGAGATGTGTAGTTCTTTCATATCACCTTATATTTGTCACAGAAGATGCCAGAGTTAGTAGGTTGGTACCAGGAATTTGATCAAACCTGAACTCTCAGAAAAATCTGTAACTTCAGTAGGACTCCTTATGGAGGATCTGGAGGATCTCTGATTATAATACTCAGGCTACTTCAGATCAGCCCTTGGTTGTAATTCAGATATGCAGAGAAGTTGCAAGGAAAATGGAAGTGCCACTTCCTTGAAAGGCCTTTTCCCTTTCTGCCTCAGGATTTCTAAACATGCAACATCTTGCCCTGGGCTTACAAAGTATTAAGTTACACAAATGTTTGCACTGGAGGTGTTAGGAGATAGCGGTGGCTTTTTTTTTTGGCTGTCATAAAAAAGTGCATGTTCACAGCCACATCCTCTCCATAAAGGGCAATAGCACTTGGAAAACCGTTATGTTTCTAGTTGTGCCAGAGACTCTGTTTTCTGCTGCTGTGTCATAATGTATCTGAACGGTGTCATTCCATCAGAAACAGCTTTATATTGCTGGTCTCTAAAACTCCAAGAAAACCCACTCTGCAGCCAGCGCTAAGGGGTACTGAATTCCATCAGGATTTCAATCCAGGGCATTGCTGGGAAGCATGAGCATGATGTATGGTTTGTTCCTTGTTATCAGCCATATTGAAAAAATAGCATCCATGATTACCACCAACTTTCCTCCGCTCTTCTCATGTGCCCCCTACACTGCTGTCTGCATTTATAGCCCCAAAATGCAGCCAAGGGCCAAAACTGTTCCAGAAGTACAATGTGTTCGTGCATTGCTTTGGATGAGAGATAGTAGAGTGGTGCCACTATTTTCCCAAGTATTGAGAGCTTTCCAGCAAGCCCTGTCTGGTCGCTGTGGCGAGGTCAAAGCATTGGCAAAGACAACCTCGAAGATGTCTTGCACCATTTCTCAACGTCTGTGGTTGCTTGGTTGTCTTCAAAGTGTCAGCGCTTCCTGCAGAATGGAAACAACAAGGTTTTGTCTAGGAAACATCCAAATGCCTTTTCATTTTGGCCTCTGTGAAACTTTTTGAAGTCTTCCAGACGAAAAACAATTCCCCTGGCGTGAATATGTGTATTTGTTGGTACTTTACAACTGCTAAGGGCTAAAAAGTACAAGAAAGTCCTGGGATCTGTTCTAGGAGGGTGCAATTGTAGATGAAGATGCAGCATTGAGGCCTCCACTAGTGCTCTCCAAGAGAAGCTTGATGGCAAATTTGTCTTCCCAGCCACAAATGAGAAAATGCACTGCTTCATATTTCCTGTACTTTATAGTAAGTTTACTGTAGTTGGTCAGGTTAATTCATCTTGGCCCTGGCTTTTTAGAATGCTCCCTGGTATATATTCTTCTCAAAGGAAAAGCCACCTGTTTTTCCAATCTGCTGCTATATCTACATTTAACAGAGGGGAATACTGAATCAAGTCCTGCTCCTGCTCTGAACTGCTCCCTGTATTGCCATGACAGTTTTTCCATGTGCCAGTCAGTCTTTTATAGGTGCAGAAACTACAAGAAAGTCCCTGGAGAGGCAATTTGATGAGAGCTCTTGTACCATTAGGGCTGCATGATAGGGCATTTCTACACTGCTTTTGTCAGCAGTCAGTAATCTCCATGGAAGGCTGAGCAAGGGGAAATCCCAGGCCAGCTGGGCTGAAGGGGCTTTTTGTACCTGCGAGGCTAAATGGGAGGGAAGCACTGGATGAACTGGAACTGAGGTTGTGCCTTAAAGACTTTCTCACATAATAAAAGCTTTCAGATCTGCTTGGAGGGCAGGACACTGCACCACCAGATTTGCTCCAAGTAAATTCTGGCTTGGTCCTTTTGAAAGGCAGCAATAGCAAGTTACTTTGGGTGTCTCTTGGAGCATCTTTAGGACACATGGGGCTCTTTATCTCCATGCAAGCAGCTTTTTTGAAGTTTCCTGCTTGACAACTGCATGTGACAAGGCAATTACATTGTTCTGTGGCACTAGTGGGTTCTTAGGCCTTTTTATGAGCCACAGGAATGAAAAGTTCTGTGCCACACAGGTTGCTGGAGTCCAGTTGGTTGTGTCAGCAACCTATCTCAAATAACAGCAAGAACAGATGACATTCCAGTGGAAACTTCTTTACAAGGAAATACTTCAGATTCCAGATGTTCGGGATTTTTCTGCATATTTGTAGAGTTAAAGTGTTCCTTCAGGACTTGGTCAGCATAATTATCAGTACTGGATTCTTGCTTTTAAATGTATTTGAATAGTGAATGCTGTATAATTTGTGTGATAATTGGCTGTTCTCTACACTAGAGCCCAAAAGTCCTTGCTAGTGACAGGAGAAACTGAACTTGCCACAAGTCAATCTCCCAGTACACCAGTAGCAGTTTAAGTGATTTGTGTACTCTATTAACCAAGTGACAGAGCCAGTATTTCTCTTCCCCCACCCTCCATTTCAACCACAGCTTATAGCGGTGAAAAACTTCACTGTTTTGTCCCTGAGCTGGCTGGGAAAAAGGGTTTGTGTGTCTGCTTGCTTAATTGGGAAAAGGGATTTTATGTGGCTCCCTGCACTTGCTGCCCTTATTACACGAGTTATTCCTCTATAGATTTGAAAGCATCCTCTGAGCAGTGAGTCATAAGGCACAGCAGACTTCCCCGGAGAGTCAGATGCAGACAGCCTTATCCAGAGCATCAGTTGTGCCTTTCTTCTCTTTCCACAGACAAAGCAAAGGCCCAAGGGGGCATCCTGCTTCTCTGCAAGGAAGGAGCTTTGCCTTCTAAGATCAGCTACTTAAAGACATATCTGTTTTTCAATCCATTTGGATGAGAAGATCACATTTCTTTCTGTAGACCCTGCCCATTTCTGCCTTAAAAACATCACTGTTACTCCATTGCATGACCTAAAACTTCACTGTCCATTTCAGGAGATACTTCTCAGTCTCCTTTGCCTGTCTAAAGTACTGACACTCTCCTCCATGTGGTTACTTTGGCAGGTGCTGTGACTCTGGCCCAGTGGTCTTTCAAGTAGTGCACAGTGCAGTCTCAGGGGCTGGAGAAGTTTGAGCAGCATCAGAACTCAGATATCCTTTCAGTTGTTTTAGCACATTTGCCAGACATGGTTTCTCCCTGCACACAGGTCTGGAGCATCAGCATAAACATGTCAATAAATCTCATTCCTTGCACAGCATTTCAAAAGTGTCCTTAATGCCATGGGAAATTGGCCCTGTGTGTGTGTCCAAAAGGAGATGGTTCAGGCTTGATCACACATTCAGCCCCTGGATTCACCCATTTGCACTGGCTTTGCACACACTGCTGGGCTTGTTAAGCTGCCCAGTCCCCACTCCCCCAGTGCCCTTCTCTTGGGTTGGATGGACAGAAAGATCAGGAGAGACTGGTGCCTTTGAGGGGAAGAGCTGGAGTACAAAATGAACAGCCCACAACCCAAGCTGGCAGTACTGCATTCAGGAACACTTCCCTCTCCACAGGGGCTGGTCTGCTCTCTTTATCCACCCTCTGACATGATCCTATATCCAGGCACTTAAGAAGAAGAAAAAAGCAGCAAAACTGAAAGCTGCTATTTTTAAACTCTGCCCTTGGCTCTTTACAGCACTCTGCTTTCCTCCCTGTGATTCAGTGTTCTTTTGAAAACTAGGCACCAGGGCCCTGTGGTTTCCTGGTACTTGGAACATAAAATCTCCTAATTCTTCTCTCACAGCAAGCTTCAGAGGCCTGGGAGTGATTGATATTTTCTATCGCTTCATTAATAGTCACGGCACAGTAGTTTCCTAATCTGTTTTTGCACTGCTTTTTATTTTGAATAATTTGTCTTTCGAATTTCCTCAGCCCTCCATGTCACACAAAGCAATTGCTGTTTGCTCCCCTCCTGCCTTTTAACTGCTGGGTTGAGACCTTCAGGAGCTGGTGAGGCAGAGCTGTCAGAGAGCTGGGAAGCTGGGGGTCCTGCCTCAAGGAGCTTTCTCATGTTTGTTTTAACAAGCTTGGCAAATATCCTGAGTGTATGTCCCAGTGATCAAAATGCTGGAGACTTCTTGGGAAAGGAGGACTTCACTGTAATTCCTAAGAGCTTCTGCTCACTTCCATTGCTGTACACATTGAAAAAGCTTGTGCCAAAATTCATTTTTCCAGCTTCATGGCCACCCTTGGTTCTCCTCTTCTCCAAATCAGACCTGCTCTGGAGTCCTCTCTGACAAGGACAACCCACCCCTCCCACAGAGGGCAACAGGATTAATCGACTTGGCAACCAGCATTGACACTGTAGTGTCTGAACTGTTTCTCCATGCTCCTTACACACCTCCGCCTTATGGAATCTGATCCAGACAATTGCAACTTTTAAACCTGGATATTGGACCTATTTCTGTGGGAAATGAGATGCTCAGGGCACAGGAACTAAGCAAATCCCTGGCAGAGAGATAGAGCCAGAGAAAACTTGGGGTATTTCCTGCTGGCCATGCCCTTCCCCACCACATCTTCAGGGCTAAAGCTATACTAGATAAAGGCAGAGAATGCAGTGGGACCCATTTGCCAAGAGGCTTGGGGTCAGCACAGGAGATGGGGGAACCAGGATCAAGGGCCAGCTGTGGTGAGCCAGGCCTTCCCTACCACACTGTTCAACCTCCATCTCCTCACTGCCTTCTGAACACCTGGAACCTTTACCTGTAACTGGGCTGGCTTTCCCGGGGTGAACAACTCACTGTGCAGCTGGGACTCTCTGGCATGTCTGCAATAATCCTGAACTCTCTGTAAATTGCTTTTTCATTCAACCCAACTTGGAAAGAGGCAGACAGGCTGTAGTCTAAACACCCCAAGAGTCTGTATTTGCTTTGTTCCTTACATGTTCCAGCACACTCAGGTCCCCTGTGATTTAAAACAATGTGTCTTTGTTCTTATCTTCTGGACTTGGCAAGGCAGTTTTTACCTCTGAGTTTTTGTCTCAACAGGAGAAATTGCTGTCTAACAGATCCTTTGTGGACTTCCGACCAAAACCATCCAGAGCAACATATGGTAAGTCGTTCAACATTTTATAAACTCAGACCCTCAACTATAGCTATTTATGGGTGGAAACTGGCATATCAATAACTTCTTTTTGGTTACAGGGGTAATGAATTCTGGCTTATGTTATTATGACATCTCAGTTTAGGTTTCTCCAGCCCTTCCTTAGATTATAATGCATTTGACTTTCCATTTGTTGCTTCTGGTGCCTGCCACAGCTTAGCACTGTGGGGGGTGTGTGTCAGCAAAGGAAGAATCTCAGCCATGCTCCCCTTGCTCCAAGAAACACAGACCCTTATTCCTTATGTTGAAGGGGAAGGTTTGTGCCCTGATGTGACACGTGGCTTTGGATGATTCTGGTACTGCACTGATGTATCCATTCTTAGTCATGTCATCCTCTGAAGCAAAAAAGGTGTGGCACAGTCAGTAAATGAGTATGATTTGTGGGGTGGCTTGAAGTTCTCTTGATTAGCCATCAGCACTTGAGTGATGCTCTGCAGCTTTCAGCCTGTGATGTTGCTCTGTGCTCAGTAGCTGTACCACCACTTAGGGCACTTGTGTGCCCTAATTCCAGCACAGATTTAGGAGGTAAAAGCTTTTCATAGTTGTTTGGATCATATGAATTTCCTCTGTGTATCTTCTTCTGGTATCTCAAAAATGATTGTTATCCATTGCAGGGGTCACCTGGAAACTGGGTTGACTCTGTGCAAGATGAAATGGTACCTGTGATGGGAACACTGACTCACCTTCTTCCCTGAGGAGGTGCTTCCAGGCCTCTTTAGGGAGAGAGCTTCTGTGTTTGCACTCCCATTGACAAAGGAGGTCCCCAGCACCTCCTGCTAGCACTGAAAGCACCGTGCATGTTATGAAAATGGTTTTTAGTACTCCCAGACACAAGCTCTTGGGTTTCCTTTGTGGTTAATGTGACCCATCTGTAGTTTAAAAAAGCAACGTTCAACTTTCTTACTTTTGGTATTTTGTGTAGTGCTGTGCTCAGGTGATCATTGTAAACGCATTGCCCTCGTTTTGCACACGATTTTTTCAAAGTCTGGAGCTTTTTAGTAGTTCTGGGATGTGCCTACATTCTCAAGGATCTTTATTTAGGGCAAAAAGGAGTGACTATAAGAAGTTCAAGGGAGATGAGTTAGATGGAGCAGAACAGTCTGAAACAGCAGCAGTGTGGCTTGGAGCTGTCCTGACTTCCAGGGCTACCTGCTCCAAGGAGTCACAAGCAGCTCTGGACCAGGTGAAGTGAGGAGGGCTCCCTTCCAGGGAGGCCTGATGTGTTATGCTGCACTAAAATGCATCCAAATGTCAGCCCAACGGCCATCTCTCCAAATTCTTCCTTGCCATGGCCAAGAACGTATCTAGAGGGAGATGTTCAAAGGGAGATGTTCTGCCTGATAGTTTTCCATGTTCTAACACAGCCTCTTGCAGGAATATCTCTAAGGAATGGATTTCTTTCCACCCCAAGCTTTCTTATACAGTGAGGAACTGAAGGGAACTAATACAGTTCCTTACACCACCATTACACCTTGCAGTGGGCTGGAGAACTCAGAGCAAGCCCAGCAGCCCAGAGAAGGAGAGCAAGGACAAAAGCAAGAAAGAGGGACCCTTGCTCCTAGTCCAGCTTTCCAACTTTGTTTCCAGCATAGCATTCTGGGTGCTTTTTTCTGCAAAAGTCACATGTTTTAAAATGTGCAGCATAAACCCAAGAATTATCAATTTTTCAATAAGTCTGCCAGTAAAAAAAAATTCTGCCCCCTCCTTTTTTTTTTCTTTTTTTTTAAAGGGTCAGAATATGCCAGGACAGCATTTAGCCTTATATATTCACACAGTAACATCAAACATGAGCTGTCTCTTAAAAGCAGAGTGTGGAATTCTCAGAGACAAAACAAGACTCGGACATTGGCAAGGAAGCACTCTCCACTCTCCGTGCCTGACTGAGCTAACATTTCCTAATTGCAACCAGAGAACTGTGCAAGAGTTTAAAAACTTTACCTTTTTTCCAAATCATGGGGATGTGCCCCTGTGAAAGCTATTTCCCTCATTGTTGGTTCTTCAGAATAATTACCAACTGGCAGCATTGAACATTTCTCTTCACTTCCTTCTTTTACTTTTCTTTCTTTCTTTTTGATGTGTGTCACATTTCAGCTCTGTAGCCATCCTGCCCTTGGGTTAACCACACAGAGGTCAGAACTCTGAAGTGCTCAGAGCTGGGCTGTGGAAAGGGGATTACCCATGTTGTTGTTAACCCATGACCTTCATGTTTTCTGTTGGGTTCAGTGTTTTGCACTTAGGACAAACCCCTCCCCTCTGACTTTCCCATTCCCCCATTCCTGCATTTCTGAGTTCTGCCTAGTAGCAGAATTAGAATGAGCAAAATACCACAGGAAAGATGATGCTGGAAGAGGTATTTATTAACTGTATTACCAGATGCAGAATGGTAGGAAGCATATCCAGCCCAGACATATCTAACCAAATCTAACTGAAGGTCATGAATCTGCAGAAGTCCAGCAGAGCTCTTCTGGCTACATGCCCAACAGGCATGCTCTTGCTTGACCATATCCTATCTCAAATGTTGGTGTTGTCTTACTGAACTCAGCATTTTTATTTCCATTTGCCTTTATTAAAATTCAACGAGGTGCTGAGAAGCCAAGAGCTTATGTTTTCAAAGAGGGTGGGGAGTTTTAAAAGTTTTAATTTGGGAAAGTGAAAAGGATGGGCAGCTTCTCTACCTTTTGATTTCAAAAGGTAGCAAAACCAACATGACAAGTTAAAGAATGTGTCACATCCCACTGCTGTGTGTGAATGCTTATCCTTAATGATGTGCTTTTAAGGATCTTGGATAAGAACCAAAAGGAGAGCTTTGAAAACTCACTCATACAGAATAATTGTATTTAACCTACGCTGTCAGTTCACACCGTATCATCTTAA
This sequence comes from Lepidothrix coronata, assembly GCF_001604755.1. Classification (NCBI taxonomy): domain Eukaryota; kingdom Metazoa; phylum Chordata; class Aves; order Passeriformes; family Pipridae; genus Lepidothrix; species Lepidothrix coronata. The sequence goes on from NW_016690231.1 coordinate 5,251,213, forward strand.
AGAATAATAAATAAGCAGTCAACATTCTTACAGTAACCTCTCACTACTCAGTACCAGGAGGTGAGGGGACATGTGCCTTCCCAGACATCAGGTGCGCCATGGTGGTGCTGGGAGTGCTTAGTTTTGGTTTAAAACTTGACAGTAGCAGTGGGGGGATGAAGTTAAAATGCAATCATTCTGAGTCAAACGGTAAGGCCTAGGAAAACAGATGTGGGATGTGTGCCATGAGCCAAGATCAACTTCACAAAACTCAAAAGATTACTTCTACAAAAACTGGAGGGGGGAGAATTATCCAGTGAATGTTGTGATGGATGGGAGCAAGGAAATAGCTCAGGAAAGTCAAACAACAGGATCTGCAGCACAAATATGTTAACTTTTTGGTGCTGTTATTTTGTCATAGGTAGGAAATTCTTTCTATAATGTCTGAAGGGTATTAATTACTGTTTTCCTCTGACATAAAATGGGGGGACAGAGACTTATTTCTCTTAACTGCTTCTGCACTATCTTCAGAGCAAACCTGCCCTGCTTTTTAAAATCCTGAGCGCATAGAGCTAATCTTTGTCTACCCTTTCCCTGGGAGTTTTTGTTGTTGTAGCAACTTCTTTATTTTTCTGTCAGGAAAACACAAATAAAAGGTTTAACTTTGGTCAGTATTGGCTTTGGGCCAATCCCAAATATTGCAAACCAATTCAGCAGTAGATTGTATTTACCAGTTTTGCTTCTGGCCTACCTTCTGCATCCAGGCTGCGTTTCTTACGGTGCTGCTCTGCATGATCTGTGTTACCATACTGGGCCACCTTATCAAAAATCAGAGCTAGTGAAGGAGCTAAGAGCTTTTTCCCCAAAGTGGCTAGTGGTTTTGAGGCATTTAAGCACACAGGCCAAATACTCACCATCTCCTTAAAATGGACCAGCTCAGTGCACCCATTTTGAGCCCCCAGTGACTGGTTTCATCTTGGTCAGCTGTGCCCTGCTAGAGAGGGACACCTGTTTCTATCCCCCGTGTTTCATCTGGCTCTTTCTGTATACCTATGGGGCACATGGAGACCTGGTTGAAAATACATGTGTCAGTTGTTTCCTGCATGTTGCATTGTATTTTGAAGACTTACCTCGTTGGCTGTGGATCAGCAGTGTCCCCATGCCACAGGTCTCTTCTTCTCACCACAGAAAAGGTTGCCAGCTCCATCTCCTGCTCTGGCTTCTCTTTAAGTTCCCTCCTGTGTTCTGCAGAAGTGCATTAGCTTCAAGCCCTAGTTAGCCAGGTTGCCCATATCCCAGCAAGAACTTGTTCTTCTGACACTTTCCAGTTAGCATCAGTGTGTCTCTGGCTGTTACCAGAACCACTTCCCTCACTAGACATCTTCCTTGGATTAGCAGGTCTGTTGTTCTGAAAATTCCATGCCACAACACAGCCCTGTTCCAGAAGACTCTTTCAACTGCTGCTGAACAGTATCCAGAAACATCACACAGTCCCTCACAGATGAAAATGCAAGTTCCCTGTAAAACTGAGCCAAGGCATCTTCAGCTTCTGCATTAGAAGCCCTTCTGTGTTTTGCATCCAGCCCACTGGTTGTCATCGTTGACACTGAACAAAAGCCTCTGCTGCTGTTCATGGGGAGAAGCCCCCAGTCTAAGCACCACATTTTCCTGGAATCTATGTAGGACTTGAAGATATTAATCTGTTTGTTTCCCTAACACATCCACTGAAAGCTTGGAGCAGTTTTTCAAGGTTTCCCACAAGCTAAACCAAGCCAAAGGTTCCTGGCTGACAATCATCAATAATATTGAGCTGCTACTTAAACTCTGCTGTCCTTAGTTGAATTGACAGCTCTTCCCTTCCAGGGGGAAGATAACATCTTTGCTCTAAAAAGATGAGGTGCCTGTTGTCTGGTCTCCTCTGCCTCTTCTGAAACCTTTCAGAGAAGCAATGTGTTGATGTATTATCCTGAGTCATTAACAGAGCACGTGCTTTAGAGCTGCCTTTTTTTTTTCTTTTATCAACTGTATATTTTTCCTTCCAATCATCTGGATCTGGCATCCTCCCCTTTGGGCACTGGTGTCTTTCTGAGAAGGGTTCAGCTGCCACAGGCTGGTTACCTTTGTTTAGGGACTCCCAAGGACCACTGAGGTCTGAGCTTGCTCCTATTTCCTCGCAGGATGAAGATGCTACAAGAATCTTCTTTGCCTGTCATCTGAGTAAAGGCATGTCCTGCCTCCCTCTGCTTTCACTGCCACTAACTGGCAGTCCACTCAGCTGGACCAGAGCTTCTAGGGTTGTTATGGGAGCAAGTACAACCCTGTAGAACTGGGCCTTACAGTTCTGCAGAGGGGTTTTCTCAAAGGCCATGGAGACAAAGCACTTACCAACCTCCACTATAAGCACAATCCTGGCTGCTGCATCCTCTTGTCCTGGGTGAGAGCAGGAGAGATCCCTGTGCATCTCTAAGCTTTGTGCTTTTGGGGCTCCAAGCAAGGGGCTCAGAATGAGTTTTGTTTGCTCTCTGTGAGCTCTTACCCTGCAGCCTAGAAATCCTTTGCACTTTACTGCAGACTGGGGAGGCACTGGTCTCTGGTTGTTTGTCTCCAGAGGTAAACCACTGTTCATGCAGTCTTAGCCTCTAGCTCTTGGGATGAAATTCCTTTTCCGTGCCAGAAAAGCAGCAGCTCCAGCCTACGGAAAGCACATTTGCCATGCCTGTGCTGTGGGCTCATTTCCCTCCACAGTAGCACCGGCATCTGGCTGGAAAGGATGGCAGATGAGGCCCGGCGGGCTCAGTAAAACCCCTCTATCCCTCACCAGAATGCAAGACAAAAGAGCTGCATCTCTAATGGACGGCTCAGGCTCATATCTCCCTCTGAGGAAAACCATTACAAAAATATTTCCCAGATATTTGGCTGAGCATTTCACAAAACTATCCAGTTTCATGATGCTAATTTTCCCATTGTCTAGACAGTTGCAAATCCAGACAGCATTATCAGTGTGAACCTACTGCACGCACGCAGCCACACAAAAGCCCATTTTTCTGGCCATGGTATTTACAGGTGTGTTCTTACCCATGAGCTGCCTGGTGGTAAACTTCAGAATCACTCCAAAGCGCCTGTACAGATCCCGTGGGGATCCCATTCCCCCTGCAAGGCTGGCACTTGGTTCAAGCAACACTGAACTGTGTGGATGCTCTGAAGGTTGAACTGGAGGGAGGATCTAGCCCGTCGCTGCCTACCTTATCCTGCATCCAGAAGAAAAGCACACTGTGCTCAGGGTTGGACAGTGCTGCGAGCCCAGCCTGGACGTCCCTCCTCAGGATGGTCTCCTGCCACAGTGGTGTTCCAAGGATGAAAATGTTCTTTTGCGGTTTGCATGCTGGAAGTGCTCATGGAAAGATATTCTGGGGCTGTAGGCATGTAGATGAGGTCCTGTCAGTCTCTCCTGACAATAACAAGGTCTGTGGGCATTTGTTCCCTCTGTTTGGCTTGAAATGTAAAGACCTGTGGGGAGGAGCAGCACATTCTTGTTCTGCACGTGGGGGTGCCAGCCCACATTTTAAGGCAGGCTGCACCTTCCCCAGACTTTGGCATAATCACTATCCATATTTATAGCTCTTCTGTAATGCCAAGGGTTAAAAATAAAGTAGGAACAGGAGCTATGTTTACAAAGTAATAACTTCTGAATTAAGATACTTAGCCAGCAGCAGCATTTCCTGTTCTTTCTCTTCTCTAACTTGCTAAATTCTTCACTTTCTTCCCAGGGCCTCTTTCCATATGTGTGTGCATGGCTTTCCTAGCCCGCTGAAGTGGGGGGAGCCCCTGGCCTGCTGGTGCTGGGCTGTACCAGGTCCTGTGCCCATTTCTGTGGAAGGCAGAGCGAAGAGTGACCCATGTGAAATATGAAGGGTTTGACTGCAGCACCTCTCCAGCTTTTTTGGAGGGCACGGGGGTTAAGGAAGGAACTGCCCCTGTGCTCATGGGATGTGAATCTTGCCAAGCAGCTCTTGACTGTGGGTGGGTTTACCAGAGTAAATCCCTGTGACTGAGGCAGCAATATTGTTCTACTAATAAGAGTCCAGGACTTGTAGTGTCTGAACAGCAATGACTTTGGTCTTTCCCTGGTGAGGGCTCCAGCTAGGAGCCACTACTCGTTCCTGAAGGTGGACAAAAGGGAAGGAACTGAAATAACCACAGTTTTCTGCCTCAGAGATATCTGTTCCCAGAGCCTGGGAGGTGCAGGCAAAGAGAACCTAATGGGATCTGAGCAGAGCTGAGATAATGTCCCAGACTGCCAGTCCATGCAGGAGTGGAGGAGGAAGAGGGCAGTTCTAGGTCAAAATCTGTGAGGCTTTGCAGTGAAAGTGTTGGGAAGGGAGGTCTGGAAAAGTTCTTTCTTCCTCCAGGATAGCTGTGGTCTGTTTCTCAGCTGAACTCTCACTCTGTGTCTGGTCTAATCCACATCTTCTTCTACCAGCTGGGTTTGTTTTGCAAACTCAAATCTGATCTCCTTAGTTTGTCCTGTGTGTCTCGCTCAGTTTTCAGGACTCCAAGTTTCCACCATATGAACTGTAGAGCAAAGCATCCTACTTGCCCCCCCTGTGACTGACAAGGGAAAGGACTGTGGCTCTAATAATAGCAGAACTCTCAGGCACATGGTGTGACTCTTGGGGATGGTCCTGCGCAGGGCCAGGAGCTGGACTTGATGATCCTTGTGGGTCCCTTCCAACTCAGCATGTTCTGTGATTCTGTGATTTTGCAGAAGGCTGGTCACATCAACAACTTTACTGCTGCAACTCTGATTGTGACACTTGACTTATTAAAAACTGAAAGATTCAGCCCCATTCAAGTTTTATGTCCATGGGACACACCCAGCTCTAGGGCAGTGGCCATGTCTGCCCAAACAGGCTTAGCATGAATGGAGAGGGTGTTTCTGAACTCTATAGCAGAGCAAAAACCAAGAACTTGGTTAGATTTGAAATGGCCTTTCATATTTTGTGATGCCTGGGAAATGCATGTACTTGGTTATTCTGTGCTCTTCTGATAGAAGTAATAAGAGCAGATATATTTACTATTTACCCAATACTGGTTGCCTTGGAAGGATGTGAACCTAAACAGTGTTTGAGTAACAGGTGCCCAACAAAGGTCATCTGAAAGACAGGTCCAATGAAACCAAAGGCAAGGCTTTTTTTAACAGGTGTGCAGAACCACTGTTAAAAGAGATTCTAATAACCATTTCTAAGACTATGGATATCCCTCAGGAAAACCCCCTTTTGGCAGCAGCCTGGCCTTCTGTTTCCCATCAATTGTAGCTTTGTCTCTTCTGAAGCCCCCCACTGCAAACGAGCAAACAACTGGCTGAGACAAGATGAATGGAAAACATTGCCTGTGCTAGAGAGGTAATAGCAAATCCCATGCCAGGAGCAATAATAAACAGGAGATTATTGATATAACTGCACTAGTCTCCAATAGGTTTTCCACCAGGCATGTGGAAGCACCTACAAAAGAGGCATTGTCTGTTCTGTCACTGCAAGGGAACAGGAGAAATGAGGCCTCGCCCGTGCAGGAAGGGCGTGTGTGTGTGTGCCTGGTGAGCAGAATTGATCAGTATCAGCAGCGTGGAGAGGGAGGGGGGGAGCAATGGCTGGGCTGTGAATTCTGAAGATCAAAAGTGTCCAACGGGCTGTTCATTAGCCAGACCCCTGCTCTAAATCCTAGGTGATAGGCTGGGAATTGAACTGCAGGTTTGAGCCTGGTGGCTTAAGTGCTTCTTGGCCAGAGGCCCCCTGCATGGCTGCAACAAGGTGCAGGTTTATCAATGTCCAGCAATCTGTGCTGTGATGTTCACAGAGCTCCAACACGGGGAGATTCTCACTGACTGAATGTGTTTGTTTCTAAAAGGAATGCAGAGTTGGGCCTGCATTTGAGTGCTGTTGCACATGTCCACCTCTGCAAGTGGTACAATGCAGAAGAGATTCCTTGAGGGCAGGTCACTGCAGTCCTTCCCCAAGATTTCCTATGACATTGCTCTACAGGGGAAGAAGGCAGGGCAGCTTCCATGGATATGAATATCCTGTCTTTAGAGGCTTCACAGAAACCTCTTCTGAGACCCTAATTACAATCTCAACCTGATCAATAGGGATGGGGAAGGGTGTATATCATCAATACAGGCACCCTAAGGCTCTAAGCATTTGCAGACAGGAGCACCTCTTCCTCAGCCTCTCTCCATCTGCTTCCCTGGCTGCAGATAACAAGCATTCCAGTTCCAGTTTGCCTGATTCTTGGAAACCTGAGGCAGACAGCAGACTGCTCTTCCAATGTGCTGTAGAAAAAAGAAAGGTGGGTGGGAGGGAGGAGGAGAACTATTTCCTGCAGTGAAACTTGATCCTTTTCAACTTAAAAATAGGAGGAAAACAAATTCCTGTGGGACCTGCTATAAAAGGGTTTGACAGTTGCCTGCTCTCCCCCCCACCTCCCAGAGCTCCACATTTGTCTGATGTCTTGGTAAGAGCCCTCCTGAACACAAACACAGATCTGTGACTGCAGCCCTGCTGCTGGGGAAGGCAGCTCTGCTCCACGGTGGGGGTCAGCTACAGGGGAGTGTAATGCACTGTGACAGGTAGCAAAGCCCAGGATTAACTGTTCTTTGTGTGGACCCACCATGCAAACAGGTTTTCCTGGGCCTCTTTTTCTTGCTGTAAATTTTGTCCAGACCACTATAAAGGTGTGTGGGATTTCTGAGCATTTTAGCAGGCTGTGTCGAGCCCCAGGAGAGATCACACAGACAGCAGCCAGAGTCCCCATCTGTGCTTGCATCCCCTCGTGGTGGCCCTGTGAGCTTTAAGCCACAGTCTGTGGCACAGCTTAATCAGGCTTGATTGCCTGGTCAGACTTAATTGCCTTGTAGCCACAGCCATCTCCCTGCTTGTCCGTGCTGCCGGACCTGTGTTCTCCTCTCTCTTCCCACCCATCCTCTCACTCCTGATTTCAGTGCTCAGATCCCAACCCAGCAGCCTGCCCCCTGCCACAATGCGCTCTCCCCTGTAAGTTCTGCTCCCTCCTTTGCTTCACATTCTCACTCCTCCTCTCTGCTCCCTTTTTCCTTCACATCCTCCCTCTTTTAACACTCTGCATTGACAGGGTAGGGCTGAAGGCAGCTGGAGAGGTAGGTTTGCTAGAAGTTCCTGTTCCTGTCTAGAGAAGAGAAAATAAAGCTTTAGGAGGCAGAAGAGATGGCCAGAAAGTCTCTTCAAGGAATGAGCCAACAGCATTGGCAATGGCAGCCCCACCAAGAATGCTGCTGCTGCAGTTCTCCTGTCCTGGAGGTGCTATCAGACCTGATGTGGTCTGGCCCCATGACAGGCATTGATTAGGGCTGTGCCATCCTCTGCCTCATCCTCAGCCCATGCTGCTGTCTTGAGTCACTTCAGCTCCTGGCTGCAGTCCCTGCTGAAAGAGGGAATGTCTCCCAACAGAAGTGATTCACCGGGCCTCGCCAGCCGCCTTTCATCTGCTTCCAGCCAAATCACCTCAGGCTTGGAGCACTGGAGCAGAACAGCTCCAGTGCTTTCCCATGGCCTCACTGCAGAGCTGCTGTCCTCCTCCCCAACCTCCTTTAGACCTCCCAGGTTTGTGCTGTTAACACTTTCTGACAATTCGTCCCTCCTGAGTTGGTAATGAACCATTTCTGGTGCAAATCTAGGGACTGTGCTGTCCACAGGGGTTCAGAGCTTGGCTGGGACAGGATTGCACATCTCTAAGTTCGGAACCACCCTCAGCCCTCATGAGAGCTTTGGGATCACTGTGCTCTGGAGCCAGATAAGCTGTTAAAGCCATCCCACTGGAGCCAATTACAGGGCTAGGTAGTTTTTGAAAGCTAAGGGATTTTATCCTATGAGTTCAGGCCAGCTTCTGCTCTGGGTAACCACATTATGCCTCACTGTGCCTCAAATTAGCCATGAGCTAATGCATTGTACTTTGTGCATCCAACAGCAGAGTCAGTGGCCACAGCTCAGCTGACAAGCAGTAATTCATTAAGCCCCTGTAACTCAATCACTGCAATCGTCTTTCCAGCCTTAACAGTGCCAAATATATTCCCACTGTGATGTCACAAGAGTACAAAATTCATCTTTAAAAAAATTGTCTATTGTTGCTCAACCCTGATAAAGCCTCAGCTCTTTTCTTTGTCATCTATCCAGGCCAGCAACCTGTCCTTCCAGAGGCTGGCTCCACCTGCACAGCCCAGAGTTGTACCTCTTTTTTTAGGGAAACAGGTGACTTAGATGAATGCAAACCTTTCTCTTGTATTATGGTTGCTCAACAAGTCATTGCCCTTCAGCTGAAGCAACCTCACCATTGTGTACACGCTCATAACTTGCCCAGCTCCTTCTCTGAGCTTGCACAATGTGGTTGCCTTAGTAAGAGTCTGATGGCTGCAACTAATCCAAACCAGCCAAGGCTCTGGAGCCTCTGCTTGGACAATCGCTCCTGGGAAGTTTGATGTGTTACCTGTACTGCAGCTTCTTTTCTCCTCTGTATCCAAAAAGTCAATTCTTCTCCCTTTGCAGACTGTTTAACTATAATCACCTGGCTTTCCCCTGGCATGGCCAGTGAGCATGTGCTTGACCCCTTAAACCAGCTCTTTCTCACCCCAAGAAACAACCTTTCTGTAGCAACTATACACCTACATGCCTTGCATCAGCTTTGTGTACCAGCTGAACTAACCAACCAGTGGTTTTCAAATGATCTTTAATTAAGCAGCTGTGAATTTGCCTGTAGAATGACCTATGTGGATGTGTTGCAATAAACCCTGCAGAAGGAAAGCAATCCATACCTTTGACAGGGGAAGCACACATGCCTTACAGTAGGCTGTGATCCAACTGCATGGAAGGCTTCATACAGAAATGTGTTGGGTTTGCTGGATTTTTTCTTCTCTTTTTAGCTGGCGTGGAAGAAAAGAGAGGATAGTTTCCAACAGGGAGGATAAAACAGTACAAATTAAATCCATTCTCTGGCCAGTGTAACAATTGCAATTTCCTGCTATTCCTTGGAAGCTGTACAGCCCAAGAGGGAGATATTTCAAGACCGGTGTGTCAGGGATAGAAGCACATACATCTGGTTATTTTTAATGGCACCTCTGTCCCTAATTTTCAGTGCTGGCCTTGATGAAATGCCAGCTCTGTTTGATTAACCTTTTGTCAGTATGGCAAAGAATAAAAGGTGGCTCACAACATTAGCACCTCTGATAAAGCTCCTTTTCCCAACAAGCTATTGGAGGTCCTTAGCTATACCAGGCAGAGTTTTGGGTATAGAATGGAAAGAAGAAAAAAAACCCTCTGTGAAGCTTTGTGTAACAGAGCCTATGCAAGTCTCATATCTGCAGTCTTCATTACTGTCTGAAATGTGTGTTAGAACCAAGTTTCAATCAAGGTAACCATTTTTCTCTACAAGCCAAGAAAAATACTGGGTTTATTTTCAGACCATTAGGAGTAGTCTCTCGGAACAGACCTGCTTTCGTTCATATGGACTGCTTAAAAGCAAAAGAAAAGAAAAGGCACAATTTCCCAAGCATGGCAGCTGTGAACTGCACACGGGTTAGACCCTGACAAACAAAATCTTCACTGTGCTTTGGAAGAGCTTTCTCAGGGCCCGAGACTTAATCCACCACCACAGCCTAAGGATTAGTGCTCTGGCAGTAGAGCTGGGCAAGAGACAGGATTTTTGTTCTGTGAGAAATGCGGTGGGTTGAGGGTGGGAAGAAGGAGGAAACACAAAGTCAGATTTGTTCCAAAGCTCTGGTTTGTCGGGGTGTCAGCCCTAACGAAGCAGCACAATGCAGCTCCAGCCCCCTCCTCCCTCCATCTCCTGCTTTACAGCCATGACCAGTTCCTACCAACCACAGTCCCTGCCATGGTTGGTACCTCCTCCCTCAGCTTTTTACGGAAACATAATCCATCACTGTGAGCCCTGCTTGTGAGACAGAGTCTGAACAATGCCTGCGGCCTGGCTGGGGACTGCGAGTTAGGGGAAGGCTCTTGGTTGTGCTGTAGCTGTTGCATAGTTCAGCACAGCTCCGGTGCACCCAGAAGGCTTCTTCCAGAGTCCCAGCTTCCCAGTGGTGACAGACAGAGCTGTTTGCTCTCTGGGCTGCAGCCTCAGGAGGTTTGGATTTAGCTTATCATGCGAGATCAGGATCACTGCTCTTAAAATGTCAGCAGTGAGCTGTGGAGCGAGCAGGGGGGGAACCTCAGCCCAAAATTCAGGCTATGCTAGTAAATATCATGTATTTGCACAGAAGAAAGTCTTGGGGCTGGGAGGCTTAAGGGCTGCTGAGGGGTGGCATTTCCCTGAAAACATCTTAGTTCTCTGCCAGGTCCCTGTCATCTTGTACCGTGGAGCCTGAAGCCTCCTGCCAAGGGGTGGCTCACCCAAGGCTGGCCAAGGGGCTGCCACAGCATCGCCTCACTGGGAGTGCTGGTTTACTCTGTGGGCTGGTACAGCAGAGCAGGAGGGACAGGCAGAGCCATGCCAAATACCCATGCCAGTGTCTCTCCTGAAGGCCTGTGTTCACCAGCAGCTCTGGGGAACCAACCTACTGGTGTGGTTGAGGAAAATCAGTGATGGATGTCCCTGGTGTCTCAGAGGACGCCATACAGGGGCACCTTCATCTGAGGGGAGAGTTTGTACTGTACAAGCACAGGAGAGAAAAGGAGGAGGAGCAGTAAGTGCGGGCAAAGATCTCCAAAGCCTGTGCTGGTTAGGGTGAGCAGGGGCACAGGCCTGGCACAGTCCTGAGGCAGACTTGCTGTGTGAAGCACAGCTCTGCCAGGCATCTGGTGGGTGAGTGCCTGCTCATCAGTACAGGCATCCAGATGGCCAGGAGGGAGGGTTTTTCTTTTCAGGCAGCAATTGTGACTCTGCCTTCGCAGGGGATGGAGCCCCATTCACTCCAGCACATACAGAGCATTCCAGAGAGCACAGCCTCGTTGGCACAGCACTCTTGTTTGGTGCCTCCTGGGCTGTGACACTGCAGCACATGTGCCTGCCAGGCCACCAGCTCCAAATTATCCCAGGGACAAGCACAAGGATGAGCTGAGGGAGGGCCCCGAACCATGGGCTGCTCTCGCAGCTGGACAGAGGCCTTATTAGAAATAAGCCAAAGGTCTCACAAAGGAAGCAATCCAAGGCAGGGCAAAGTGAATTACATTAGGAATTAAGACTGGAGATGCTGGAAATGCTGATTCTCTAAGCAGTGGTACAATCCTACCTTCAGCTTCTGTCATGTTTCATGTCTAAACACTCCTACCCTCACTGCAAAAAACAGCGGGGCTGGACTGCATGCCCAGGTCAGAATAGACTGGAAGGAATGGCTTCCATTTATGTGAAGTTATTCCCAGACGGGGCCCTGGGCTGCCCACTGCTTTGCATAGAAGTAAGTAACTAGCCTGGATCTGGTATGCCAGGTCTAGGATGGAGTCTGGTGAAATCCTTGGAGTCCCACCTGCTTGCACCATAGTCCAGTGCATCCAGTTCCTGTGATCTGTCTTGTCACACTGAAGTGGGGACAAGAGCAGAGATGGGACTGATTCATTAGAAAATCCACCAAGTAAAAGCAATTGGCTGGAAGCCTGCTCTCTTGTAAACCAGAACATTTCTTGTCCACAGTGCTTAGCACATTCACTGCAATGCCAGCACACAAAAGCCAGGGACTAGAGGTCTGTAATTTGCCTTTCCCACCTCTGGGTTACCGGAGTTGAGTGGATGTTTCATAAGTTTCATTATGGTCTCCAACTGCAAGCCAGGCTCTCCAGGACATCTGCTGCAGGCAGGGATTTGGGCAAAGAGAAAAAGAGGTGGTCTTGTTCACAGAGCCTGGGTGGGGTCTCGGGTTAAGGTTTGAGTGAACCTGGGCCATTTGTGTGGGACCTGCTGAAGCTAACAGGCTGTGTGTGGTTTGGATTCACAGCAAAACTAAGCTCTGGCCTTGATGAGCACATCTTGCTCTGTGAGCCTGGAGGACACTTCCTGAAGTGACACTGAATGGTTCAGAGAAGGGATGGGTGCTCAGAGTTCTTGGACTGCAGCAGTGAGGGAAAGCCATGGCTGTTGTTCCAAGCTCTCCTTTCCTTGTGCCTTTGCCCTGGTTGCAATCTCAGTACAGGTAGTGATCCATAAAAATGTGGGATTATTCTCAGTCTTCACAGAGCTATGGGGTTCCTTCCCTGCACATATTCATGGTACACCATGGCAGTAAACTTGAAATCTATATGGGATGGGTCCACAAAAGAGTGGACCTTTGTGCTACCTTGAAGCAAAATCCCAAAGCTTCAGCAACAGGATTTCATCAGAACTGGCATATTAGGGCAGACAACAGTAAATGTGGGTTTATACAGAGCATGGCAAGAACCCTCCAGAGCATTCATCACAGCTGAAATGACCAGCTGCAAAAAGCATCCATCTAGCAAGGGATGCATATGTGAAGATGTGCACATCCTTTTGGCTTTGGGTAGGCTGAAGGGATGTTTTTCTCATAGACTGAGAGTAACAAAGAGGATTAATCTCTGGGAAAAAAATGGGGCACTATGTTGAAGTGGGTTTTCATCAGTCTTGTGCTATTGTGTGTGTATCTCGGGTTTACTAATGATTCAAATGAAAAGTAATCAGGAAAAGTGCTTGGAGAAGGAGATTTTCCTGTATTTATTTTGGATGCATGTCCAGTGGAAAAATATCTTCCCAAGCATTTTGCTTGGCGACGTGGCCTGTTTCATTTGGAGAACAATTGATGGTGATGATGAGTGGTGCTAGATGCGATCGCTATTCGACAGCTTTTTGACTTCCCTGCAAGTCAAAACAGCAAATTCCATGCGACTGCACACGTGTGCCGAGGGGAGGGTGGGGAGACAGGGGCCTTGGACATGCTGCTTGACGTGTTTGATCAGGTCTGTGCCAAACTCCTCAGCAGGCACTGCACAGCTTGTTTACAGATTGCCCATATTTGCAGCAGTGTCTTGCTCATCCCAAGTGGTTTGTTGACTGTGCACTTTGCAGTTTGATGGGATGCCACTGGACAAGCACTGCCCTCGTGCTGTGGGTGTACTGCAGGGAAAGGTTTATCCTCTCAGTGGAGAACTTGCCTGTAGCTCTGTGCATGGTGCATTATGCACCTACAGGAGCAGACTGCTCCCACTGACTTTCTGTTTCCCAAACATGATGAGTATATCCCCAGCTGATACTGTCCTGGCACTGTATTCACCCCTTCCCAGAATACCTGTACCAGTTGTAGCCCTGCCTGTCCCTCCCCTCCTCCAGCTCCAGAAAGGATGAAAGGAATGACACGCACAAACCCATCCTGTCTCTGAGCTCCCTGAACTGGCAACTCAGCAGAGGGACCACAAGGAAGGTTAAATCAGTGAATACCATTTGTCTGGTTTCATTTCTGAAAAAAGGAACAACCGTCTGCCGCATTCCTTCCTTCCTTTGCCAAGGACTTTTCCAAGCAATGGCCTCTGGTCTCGGTGGCACAAGGGATAAACCCAAAGCAACTTTGCTGAAGTCTCCAGAATTGCTCCCAGGGTAACTGAGAGCAGAGCAGGGGCCCTGAGAGTTTCCTAAGCTTCACAGCCATAGCCGCAAGGCAAATAAAATGAGATTAACCAATTACAATTAAAATGAGAGAGAACTGCTTTTGACAGTAATTTTGAATTTCCCCTAAAACCACTTCCAGCTGTGACCTCTGACTCGCACAGCGTTTGCCTGAGATCTGCCCCTGGTTGTTTGTTATAACTGGTGCTTTCAAGGACGTTCAGTCCTGCCTAACAAGAGGTTTCCTAGGCAAAAAAAAAAAGTGAAAAATGGAAGAGGAACTAACACAGGGCATCCCTGTAGTGAGGCCCAGACACAAGAGCCCTTCTGGCCAGCAGAGCAGAACAGCCAGGCAGTCTCCAGTGATTGAACAGGGTGGTGCTGCATCGAATTCCCACAGCCCCACACTGCTGTCTGCTGTCACCAAACTGTGAATCTCATCCTGGGAATATCCTAACTCACATTGGTGTAGAGCAGATTCTCTGGGCCCACAAAGAAGCTGGCTGTGCACAGTCTTGCCCTTGCAGGAGAGCAAGGCTGTGTCTGCAAGATTGGAATTATTATCGTTATTCTTATCTAGAGATCCCAAAAGGTTTGTTATGCAGCAGTGCCACACAACCAGCTCTCATCTTAAGAGCGTCTAGTCCTTTCAGACCACTTAATTCCCTAAAATGAGGAGGTGCTTTTGACTCATTCTTTAGCCTGTGCTACCATCCTCTAGTAGAATTTCTCCAGGTGCTGTTCAAAAAACAGCCCTGGAGGAAGAGATTTTGGAGAAATAGCATAACTGGGTGTGTGTTTTCACCCAAATATTATTGTCAGCCTGAGGTCTCCTCTCAGCCAATATGCTGCTACTTCTTTCCATCAGGAGACTGGAGGACAGGATCCTTTAGACAGGAACAGAGAAGAACAGCACTTCCTGCAAATCCTCTTCTCATTCCCAAACAACTCCACCAGGAGCAATCACAAGATTCAGGGCCCTCTGAATTTCTGCCACTCTAGCATTTCCACGTTCAGCCTGGAAGGAGGCTGCCTTGCAGGGAAGTGGATCTGGAACTTTCTCCATCATGCAGTGCAGCAGGATTGATTTCCCATGCTGCAAGGAGACAGGGCTGTGAGAGCAGTGACTTAGGCCAATGATTAGGAGTGTAAAATTATACATAAAGTTGCTATTTTTACTCTTCAGGCACAGAAGGTGAGAGGAAGAATAGACAGAGATAAAAGTGCATCCTCTTAAAGTTGCATTACCTGAGTCAGAGTCTGTATTAGATTATTTATACCATGATCTGCCGGTTTTGAAAGCCCCCCAGGTGCTGTAGGACTCTCCTGTTGAGGTCAGCAGCACAGTCACCTTTCTTTGTATTTTCCATTGTCATTAGTGCTTTTTAAGAAGTGCATTATTCTTTAGAGATTAGGTCTAAAAGCAATTTTGGAAACAAAAATGCTGTTTGTTACCCCCACACCAGTTATATTTATTTAATTTGGAATTAATCAACTGGTACCCAGTGCTGTTACACCTGGGGGAGTTTCAAAACAGTTTTGTGTAAGCAACTGCCTTCCCACACTGGAGTATCATTGTCTCTGCAAACATCATAGTTTGTTTTGTAAAGTACCTGAGTTTGCATCTGAATTGCTACAGTCTGTTCTTAAAAACTTCCCATGATGGACATTCCCCATTTCTCTAGGTAGCCCATCCTAGAGCTTTCTCTTTACTTGGCTGTTCCTACAGTCCTGCCTAAAACTTCCTGACTATAAATTGATTTCTTTTTGCCCTCCCAGGGTTCTGGAGAACAGTTGCTATCCCTTTTGCAAATGTTGGAAAATCATTATCATGTTCCCCTCATTCTTCTCTCTTCTAGACTAAACAAATTCCCTTC
The DNA here is from genome assembly GCF_001604755.1 of Lepidothrix coronata. Lineage (NCBI taxonomy): Eukaryota > Metazoa > Chordata > Aves > Passeriformes > Pipridae > Lepidothrix > Lepidothrix coronata. Next base: position 5,266,653 of record NW_016690231.1, read on the forward strand.
CTTCCACCTTTCTTTGCAGGTCATGTTTTCAAAACCTCTTTATCATCCATTTTATTCTCTCTGCACACGCTCCAGTTAGTCTATTGTCTTCCTTAACATGTACTATCCCAAACTGAGGGGATGGAGTCTTCACTACAGGGCAAATCTTTTCTGAACCCTTATCAATTTCATGTCATCCTGTTTGGAGTTGTAGCCTATGCAGCCAGACAAAGCATTCCCAAAATTATTTACTTTTTCAGCTGTATCTTCTTTGATGATATTCAGGCCAAATCTTGGGGCACCTTTAGATGTGCTCTTTGTTTGTCAGACTCCCTCCATGAGTCTCAATAGTCACTCTCTCTGCCTGAGTTCTTCCATTTGTGGGAAAAAAAAATGAAAGGAAGGAGAAAATGATATCCAGGATATACTAAACAGCCCCATACCTGCTTCATAAGATCTTACAGCCCTCAAAATATTTGCTTAATCTCCCAGTATCTTGGCAGGGTACATAGGTATTAATGCTCCCAGGTGTTCTTATCCATTGATCTCAAAATATTCTCCTTGTTTGAAACATGGGGAGAGTGAACTGTTTGGAGGCTCAGTTTTCATAGGCAACAAAGATCCCCTGCTCCATTTAAAGTCAGTGAAAAATGTAGGTTGCAAGCCAACAGGAGAATTGGGCTTTAAGTGACAGGCTGAGGTCCCCTCAAAAGTTAATCCCACAGCCAGGAGTTGGAGCCCAGGTTTCCTGAGTCTGTCTCGAGCCTGATGAGCAGAACCAGGCTGCTCCCACCCGGCTGTATGAACACAGAGTGCAGCCACGTGGTCAAACCCCTCTGCAATCCCTGAGTAAAACCTTGGTCGTGGCAGGATCACATCGCCCAGGAGAAGAGTTGGGTTGATCACAACTTGCTCTCTAACTAGAAATCTGGTATTTGGTTGCACGTTGCGCAGCTGAAAAGCCTGTTAAAGAAAACAAACAGCACCTGTGCCAAGCTCTCCCGAACTCCAGCAGTAAAAGATATTAATAGTTTCCAGCTCTGTGTTTTGCATGTTGTCTTGCCAAAGCTCACCTGCTCTGCTGAATCGAGAGGCTGCTCAGTGCTGCTCACCGAACAAAAGGCTGGTTTGTAAAAGACAAATCTGGGGGAATTTTTTAAATTCCAAAAATAGACAAGGGGGAAAAATGTGCCAGCAAGATGGATCTCATTTCATTTCCCAAATCCCTCTGGTCTCCAGAGTTCATTCTTTGCTCTTAATGTTTCATGCTATGGCTTATTTTAGTCTCCTTAGTGGAAAGTTTAAAACATTTACTTAAAGGCAAAGCTTCAGCTGGCATAAACTGTCACAGCTCCCTTGGCTTCAGTTGCCTTTAGCAGAGGAGCTGCCCTTTAGCATTTAAATTGCTTATTAGAGTGGAAAACTGCATTGCTTGAAATTGTCTGCAAAGACTAAGGAGAAAGGAATATGAAGGAAGGGGCCACAGTATGGATTTCAGTTGAGAAAGTGTCTTTCCACATGGACAGGTGCAAATATGGAGGATTCCTGGCACTCACTACTCTTCAAGTCTTTCCTCGGATCCCCCTCCAAAACAGCTGCCAGTGCCCCCCTGCCAGCAGCCCAGAGGGACTGGTGGTGCTGGATCTTGCTGGGCAGAAGGAATGAAGGCTGCAGGCATCTCCTACAGGGCAGTACAGGCTGCTGAGCACCACCAGTCTGGAGCCACATTTAAGGGCCATGCCCCAGTGGTGCTCCTTTGTGTCAGGGAGGTGCGTCCAGAAGCACCAAGGGTTTTCCTGGAAAAGGAAAGCCCATTGGCTAAAATCTTTGGGCCAGCCTGGAAAGTTGCTGGTTCAGCTGAATGTCCCGGAGAGAGATTCCCTCTGACAGTGCCCCGTCCAAGAGCCATTCTACCTCTAAACTCTATCTGTGCTGGCCTGGTTTGCAGCACCACAGCACTGCCATCACAACTCCCCACTCACCTCTGTGCTCTGTTACCTGCCCTGCTGCATTGTTCTCTCTGCCTTCAGAGAAATGTCATCTCCAGGCATGTCAGGCATAAGAGACTATCTCAAAAGTATCAGTGGATCCTTCTTCCTCCCCTTGCTCTTGCCTTCCACATCAGATTCAGCTCCCTCAGGCTGTAGACCCCCTGCTCAAGCACAGCTCAGCTCCTCACTCCTGTGTTGTCTTTCCCTGCTCCAGCTCATCCCTGGTGATCCCACAGGGTGGGGTAGAACAGCACTGTCACAGTTGCTCGTTCACTCACTGCTTTTTCAGGGAACATCTGCAAGCTCTTCTTTTTGTTCAGCATATGCTAAAGGAAAAAGGAAAAAAAAAGAGAGAGAAAAATCAGCAAAGGTACAATATGTTTTTCTTTACTGTCAAGTTTAACAAACAACAGCCATCTGAGCTTGCCCCATTTTATGAGGTTGGGTTCCTGCACTGGTCCCTGTCTTGTCCCTGACTTAAACTGAACCAACCTCACAGATTCCCTGGTAAATCACGTCAGTGGGGCTATTCCTGATCGACACCAGCCTGACTTGGACAAGAAGAGACTGCCAAAGCCCAGAGGATGGGAGCAGTTATTTTACCAGCACTCTGGCTGGATTTGTATCTCTGTAGGAATGTGTACACTTCCCTTTGCTTTTGCAATGGCACCAGCGTGTTGACGAACTGCAGTGCTGCTATTTATCCCCTAATTACTCCCATGACTCACATTAAAGTAACAATTTTCCATAGAAACAAACACAAGCAGAGCTGACACCGCTCAAACTGCTTTTATTCTGAAACACATTCTGTACTTTGGGTTTTGAGGGTGGCAGCTCTGGAGGCTGCTCCATGTTCCTGGTGCTGAGGTTTGCCAGAGTTAAGGGAAATGAGACTCACTGGGCACTTGCTTGCTCTGGGATGGGGAGGAAGGGTTGGACTAGAGCCCACGTGGGGCTGAGGACCACTCAACACATTGTGATTTCTGAGATAGCTCAGGACAGGGTGGTTCCTGTCCATGCTGGTTCCTGGGTGTTCTTAGGACATGTTCATCTGCCAAGGTTCTTGCCAGGACACTCCCTCTGTTTAATTTGCCCGTGGGCATTTCAACCTGGGCTGCTGCTCTGTGTTTTTACTTGTCTTGAGAGGCTCGATCAGGGAGAGCAGCAGGAGTGCAATCCCTGGATCTTATCTGGGGATATTCATCCTGTTCTCTGCGTCGTATCAGTTACAGGTGTCACAGTTGGGTGTGATCATCCCTGGCTGAGTCAGTTATTTGAAATAAGTAATGAAATAATTAGCAGGCAGATCTCAGCTGCATCCTTTGAGCCAACCTGGCATCAGTTCTTATGTGGGGTCGTCACGGACTTCAGATCCTCTGAAGCTCCTTCCCTGTGCCTGACCCTCAGGAAGCAGTATGCATACAGGAGACTGGATGGTCAAGAGGGATCTTTTTCTTTTCCAAACCCGCCTGCCTTGCCTTGGCACTAGAATTGTCAAATATCACCCTAGTTTTGTTCATCTGTGGAGCCAAGAGAAGTGGGGCAGAGCCAAAGCTGTTTGATTTCTCTACTTGCAGCTGCCATTATTTATAGTAACTAGATGTCCCTGGTGATGGTGTCCCAGTGCCTCCCCTTCCTGTGGGGCAGGAGCAAGAATTCCTCAGAGCTGTGTATATCTACCCTAAAATCATCCCACGAAGGGAGCCCTTCTAAGGGCTTTGCCACAGGCAGTGCAGCCATGGCAAGGTGAATACATCACCTCTGGAGGTTGTTGCCAAGCCTCCCTGTAGCCAAAGAGGAGGGAAAACAGCCCCACACTATTTCTTCCCAAGGCAGGGGATTGTAATTTCCAATGCAGATGTAGATACAGGAGTGCTCAGAGCCCTCAGCCAGGAAACAGGGCCCCTTTACAAAACTGCTACACAGTCATGTAAAACACACCAATCCTGCTCCAAAATGCTCCCAGCATCATGGAAAAGACAAGAGCAGGCAGGTGGATGGAGAGGGGAGGGCTGTGGAAGCACAGGGTGATGACAGCAGCAGCACTGTCACAACTGAGGGCCAGGAGGTGGCCAGAGGCACCTGCTTTTCTTTGCTGTGGGCTTTGCTTCACACGCCAGGGAAAGGAGGGAATGATTGAGCAGAGCCCTGGAAAGCTGGAGTGGGGTGGCTCCAGGCAGGCAGCTTTTGCCACTGTGTGTTTTAAGTGATTGTGTGATTTGTTGTAGAGTCTGTTAGAGTTGGCTGTAACTTGCTTACGCTTTGCCTGTGCAGATAAAGTTGCCTCCTTATTATACTTCAGTGCTCCACACATGCACACTTTAACTTTGAAAAGTGTTGTTTAAAAACCAAATTTTAAAATGCAACTTCAGCTGTGCAGCCTTCCCAGGAAATGCCTATAGAAATTGTCTGTGCAGGAAACAGCTACAAAGGGAAGAAGGGGAGGGAGGAGAAGCCCATCAGACCTAGATTCTGAGAGACCACGTGCAGCTTCTTCCTCTCCAGTTCCTCAGGGCTCTTGGCTGTCTCTTCATGTTGCTTCCCAGGCCCCACATGTTACAAATGTCTTTCATGAGGGTTTGTCAGCCTCCCACCATGCCCGAGTCCCATCAAGTCTCTTCTCCTCTGAAGAGGAAACTTGTAAGGGCTCAGTAGCCATGACTGAAGCCAGATTTTCAAACAGGGCCAGCACTCCATGAACCGCTGGACTTCTCTGAAAGTCTGGCTCTGAGGAAAGCCTTTATTTCCTTTTTTATTTTTTTCCCCTGCACAAGAACTGAATCAGTAATACAAACATTAAGCTGAATAGGCTGAGGATCTCTTCCCTAGAGGACTTCTCTCTTTTTCTGCCTCCTTTATCTCTGCGAAGGTGCTGAAAACCAACATGTGGCACATGGAACCATATCCATGGGGCTGACAGAGCCCCATTCCATGCGATTTTCAACCCAGACTGCAGAAAGAGCTGGGAAGGAAACAGTCAGAAACAAGCTTTCCCTGGGAGAGAAAGAGATGGAGCAATCAAACCATCCTTCCAACAGGCAGGGCTGTACTTAGGCAGTGCAAGCCTCTACTTTGTGCCTGAACACCTGAAGTTTCCAGGCATGAGTCCAAGATTTCAGCTTTCCCTTAAACAAGTATGGTTTTGACCCAGTCAGGGAGACAAAGTATATCAGCTCACCAACTGTAAGAAGAGCTACCTGGGGCAGCAGGGAGTGGGACCTGCCCCTGTTCTCTTTCCACAGCCCCTTTTGAATGAACTTTGAATGATGGCAACTGAGAAGCACCCACCAGAGAGGGACCAGGGCAGGAGAAGGATAGGAGAGATGCCAGGTAGGGCCCTGGTACCCATCACCTCCTTTCTGTCCCACACAGGACTCGTGTTATTCATGGAACAGTTCCTGTTCAACTGACCACAGCAGTGTTGTGGAGGCTGTTCCCATGGGCAGAGGGATCCGTGCAGGGATCAGTACAGCAAAAAAGAACAAACAGAAGCAAAGGAACTAAAAAAACCTTCCCAGTTCTTGTGTCCTGCCACAGAGTTATTGCCTTGACTTGCCTCACACATTTGCCAGCAGCAGATTCTGCTTTCAGCAAGTGACTTGAAAATATTTACCCTTTTTTTGAAGCAAGAAGACAGAGAGAAAAGATTCCCTTGCTCCTTCTCCTGGTTTAACAGAGGACTTAATTTGAGATGTGAAGCACAAATCAGTGCACCTTTCACACCTCCACTTGAACTGAACTGTTTAGCTTGAACAGCCAGACTGCAACCTCCCTTGTACCAGGACATGGCTGTGCCCATGGCCCTCGTCCTCCCAGGATGCAGGAACATCAACTAAATACCACCTACCCAAGTTTTCTTTTCCCTAGAGGTTGGAATGGGGTAACACCAGCAAGTGACTTGTGCTTTCACATGTAGGGACTCTAAATTTGTTCCAGAAAAAGAGCTTAATTGCCCCTTGCTTCTCCTGAGTCAGGGACATCTCCTGAGCCCAGCAGCTTCAAAGCATGTCCCCCACACTCTATCATAACAACATTTAGAAAGCAGTTTGAATTTCTTCCAGCTGGCCTCATGTTACAGAGATCCCTATCAGCACCCGGGAGGAAAGAATTAGCAAGAAAAACAAGCGTCTTTTTAAACTTCAGAAAGAAAATGAAAAAGCAAAGAAAAAGGCCACGTAAAAGGCATAGATGCAGCCCAGTGACGTCCAAACAATGTGCTCTTTTCCTAGGGTTGTTTGAGGTAGAAAGGATCCTAATGCTTGGCTTTTCTTGTGTCAGCTGGAGACTTTGAACACTAATGGCAGGGTTTTATCAAAGCCAGATGCATTTGCACAGGTACTGTCTGTATGACCTCCCTCCCAGCCATTGGGAATGAGCACCCAGTGTGAGTGTTACCAGAGGCAGAAGCATGTGCCGGGGGAATAGGGAGTCACCAGAGTAGGCCAGATAATAAACATGGAGCTTCAAACACATCTGCTTGGCTTTTCATGGCAAACTCCTTTAATGGCCCCCCAAGGGACTTCCTGTGACTCTCTCTTCCCCCAGAAAAGCATCACAGTTGCAGACTTTTCCCGTTTACCAGGAGATCAAGCAGTCAGGCTCAGGGTGAGCAGTGGGAAAGCCTGGATCAGGCAGCTCCCCTGGTAGCAGAGAGCTTCCCACACCCAGGGTGCTCCCCAGCCCTCAGCCAGTGGGTTTTGTTGTGGTTACTGCTGAGCCGCCTCCTCTCGCGGAGCTGTCCTGTGTCCCAGCCCAAGCCCTGCAGCCACGCTCGGCATCTTTCTTTTGGTCACAGCCTGATGTGCTGACATGTGAACAACTCCTTTTAAAGAACAGATACCCTTTCAAAGAGCAAAGTCCCCCAGGCAGCTGGGGAAAACTGGCAAAGGACATACACTGGATTAGTTTTTGCTCTGTGCTCCCTGTGGCTCTTCACACGAAGGAGCCGGTGGCATGAGATGGGGCCTGGGGACCAAAGCTGGTGCCTTTGCATGTTAGAAACCATTTCCGTTTGCAAGCCTGACAAGCACTGTCTGTTTCAGTATTTGTGATCCCCACAGAGCTATTTTTCTGCATTTCCCAATACTTTCTCTTCTTCCCTATTCAGTCTGCAGATGGGCCTGGCCCCTTAGCTGGCTCCCTTCAAAGGAGGGCATTATATTATGCCATCATTTATCACACTGTTCTTTTCTCCAGCAAATTTCCATTATGATTGGAAAAAAAGTCTGGCAGCCATCACCTCTGCTCTTAGATGAACTTTGGTTGGTTATTGAGCTATTACTCATAATTTAATTGTCTTCACTTGCTCTATCTATGTAAAAAGATAGATAAATAGACAGAGATAGATAGATAGATTAGATAGATAGATAGATAGATAGATAGATAGATAGATAGATAGATAGATAGATAGATAGATTGATTGATTGATTGATTGATTGATTAGATAGATAGATAGAGGTATGAAGGAGGAGGGGAGCAATTTGGGGTGATTACTGGCCCAAGTCAAGTTGGAAGGGGAGGGAAATTGCATTGAGCTGCATCAATTTACACCTTCCAAGATACTGCCTTTCTGTGACAGTGAAACATTTCTCACTACCAGAACTCAATCTAGTGTCTGCTTGAGTTTAGTATGCAGTTAAATTCACAAGATGCAGTTCAAGAAAAAGCTACAGATTGATGTTTCAGCTTCTGAGAGTCAGAAAAAGTGAACTCAAGCATATGTAACTTCACAGACTAACCTAATCTTCCCCTCTTGCTGAGAAGATTCACATAGCAACAGTGAAAGGGGCTTTCTTCAATTTGCCTTATCCTGTGTGTATTTAAGATAACTCTTTTTTTTCCAGAATTTCATTTAGCTACTCATACTACAAACACAAGGACAGATGGTCACCAGATCAAACTTAATCAGCATTCTGTATGCTGGATTTTGGGCTTAGAAATTCATCTGGTTCTAGTAAAGCATAGTCTGAAACCTGCCTGATGTTAACTCAACCACAGAATTGTATTAAATTTCTAAGCCTCCCCATCCTCATAGGAGATTGAGATGGGAACCATCAGGCAATTTCTAAAAGGGGTTGATTAGTAGTTTAATTATCAGAGATCAAAATCTACTCTGTTAGTAGTGTCTCACTGGAGAAATGCATTTTTAATGGGAGAGTGCAGCCCAATCTTACCCATTTGTGTCTTCTTCAAATTCATTACAGGGCTAAATCCAGTCCTGGAGTTAAAGGATGTAGTTTTGTTTACATCCTCTTACTCCATATTGAATTCAAGGTCTAGACCTTGGCAGTGCACCCTCAGTCAAGGCAATTTGGACTGTTTTCCCATGGCTTCCTCTCATTCCTCTTTTCATCAGGCTCTTCCCTTCCCTGCCTCTCACTGTTGTCAGTTGTTGGGCTGAACTCCATGTGAGTGTCCCCACCCCAAGGAGTTGTGGTTACATACACAGGACAAGAAATGAGCTTCCCACAGGGAAGGCCTGTCAGGCTTCTACCTGCCCATGGGCACACAGTATCCAGGGGCATCAAGAGCCATACCAGAACCTCCTTTGCCTCAAGTGAAGTCAGGGTTTGACTGTATCCTTAAATCCTGTGTCCTTCAGGTTGGTGTGGTGATCTTTTCACCCTCTCCAAAACCATTCTGCTATTTTATCCCTCGTGCCACAGTCTGTTAGAGATGTGTGTGTACCCCTGCCTCCAACTCTGCTGCCTGTATTTGCATAACTGTGGCATGGGGCTGCCTGGCTGGAAACCAAACCCCCCTCCAAATGGCACAGAGGCGACAGCCATCTGTGTCTTTTTCACATTTGGTTTCATTGTTTTAGGATCAAATCCAACGACTGCAACCTACAGTAACTCTAGACTTTTCAAGGCTCGGAGCTTTCCGTATAGCACGATCTGTGGTTTCACTGTGGAGAAGCAAACCTGGAAAAAAAAACTTGTTGGACTGGATCAGAAGTATTTTAGTTAGTGAGAAGGCTGCCAGTGGTGAAACTAGCACTCCCAGAGCATGAATGAACGGAGGGTGTTTCATTCTGTGCATGTTGGACAATTCAGTCCTAACTGGGCATTATGGCTGCACTGGGCAGATCACTCTGGAGATGTATTTCCATTGCCACGTAATAAATATAAGTGCTCTTTATGAGACACTCATGGATGGAAGGCATCTAGTGGTTGCTAAAGGTTATTCTGATGATGTATATTCAAAGCCCTCCTGTTTGGCATTAATTAGCACAATGTTCTATTTTGCAATTTCCCAGCACAGACACATCCAGATTCCTGCTAGGAATTGGAAGTGGCATCCACCCACTCCTCCACCCAAACCAGACAGCACTGATACAATCCCTCCCTCCATGAACCCCCCACAACCCCATGGCAGGGGCTTGCAGAGGCTTGCAGGATGCAGGATTTTCTTGCATTACACAATCAAGGCATTTATTTCTAACAGGCCTCAGTCTGGGATCTTCATGAAGGTCTCTCCCATGGGCCCCAAAAGCCCAGTGCCATTAGCTGGGAGCTCCTGATTAGTCAGAAGCTCCTGATTTGGCCTGTGGGTTGGAGTATTTCTGACATCCAGGTTGAAGATTGCTGATTGCAGGAAGCTGATGCCCTCAGGAGCTCACAGCCCTAGGGAACTGATGGAAGTTTGTGACCCACACGCTGATTTGAACTCTTCATGTCACAGCACTGGGACAAACTAGTGTAAACTTATGTGTTCCCTGTTTCTCTGGGCTTGGTTGCTCCAAGCCTACTACAGCTGCTTACTGATGCAATACTAAGGAAAATGTGTAAGAGGTACTCTGGGGGTTGGATTCTGCCCTTGCCAAAGTCCAAGAGAGAAGGAAACACTTGCGCTTTTTCTACCTATTTTATCCCTGTTGGGTGTCTGAAAAGCATTTGCTACCAGCCCCAAGCTACAGAGATAATTAGATGCTGTACCAACCAAACTGCCAAAAGATGATAACTTGTGTGTTTCAATATTGCATGGAACATAACCTAAAATAGCTAAACAGATCCTGTAATTAGGAAAGTACCAACTTACACTCATATCCTCCTCTGCCTAGGCATCCCACCTTTGGGATGTTCACGGCTTCTGAGCTCCTGGCACTGGGCTGAGTGCTTTTTCCACTGGCTTTGGTGCATCCTCAATGCAAAGGGACTTTTTTGGTTCTTTCTTATGAGTGGTTCTATCTTGTCTCATGTAAGGACCCTCGGCCTCTGAGCTCTAGTGCTGGAGCTGATTCTTTTGCATTAATCTCTTACACCACAGCCATCCTCTCAACAGGCTACATGGTGAGATGAATCATTTTCCATGACTAATGGGACAGTGTGAAGCTCTGATGGGGCACAGTTACAGTCCTGCAGCTGTGATCCACTGCACCCACCGTCGGTGACAGCCACTGCTGGAATCTGCCTCCAGCGTCCGTCCCCCCCCCCCCGTGGCACCACTGCAACTCCACCATTCCCAGCACCATGGTCCCTGCACGCTCTCCCAGTGCTGGAACAACCAGGCCTACATGCACCACTTCATTTTGGTTTTTACGCCTCCAGCTTCCCTCCAGATAAACGTATTTTTTTAACTCAGAAATACATTTGTTCCAAGTCAGATGCCAACTGCTCCCAGTGCCAAGAAGATGCAGCGCTCCTTCTGCTCGCTCTGTTTTCCTGTGAACTTTATCAGTTTTTGCTTGTTTCTCTGTGACCTTTGGAGCCCATTCAAAGTCATCTGCCTTTTGCTTTGATTTCCTTTCAGTCCAGTGCAGGTTGCCAGCTGATTTGTTGCCTGTTTTTACACATCGCCAGCAAATCACCACCTCTTCATATTGTTCAGTCAGTCATCAACTCCAGGCTTGCCAGCTCTTTTTGCTAATGGGCTAGGAGGGATTGTTACATCTAAGCTGATGGGACCAGAAAGCTGCTTAATTACAGCTAACAAATCTTTAAAGACTAATGTCAGACTTTTATGGCCAGTGAGGGTCTGGCCAGTGTTATGGACCCAAGGTCCACCTGTACGTTGGCTGTACCTCATCTTTCCACTGGTTAGCCAGGCACTCCCACTGCCACAAGCACTGGTTCCACTGCACTGGAAATGTACCCCTCAAGTTGTTGTGCCAGAGATTTGGCTTGTGCTGGTTCTGGGATGGGGACAGTTTTAATGTAGAGCTGGATGGGACCTCCTGGGTGCTCTCCAGCAGCTGGTCCCAGTTACAGTCAGCCAGGGATCAGTGGGAGGTGAAGGAGCCCGGTGGCTTTTAGCTGTGGTTATTCCTGCAATGTTGGCAAGAGCTGGGGTGGACATGGGAGCCCCAGGTGAGGTGCAGAGTCCATAGGCCATGTCCAGGCTCAGCTCCAGCACCACACAGCTCACAAAGCGCTGCTTCCTTGCCTGCAAAGTTCCATGTTTTTCATGATTCCTCAGGAGAGCTGTATTGAGGCCCATTTGTGGTGAAAGGCAGGAGTACTTTCTCCAAGAGTTATGTGTGTTTCTCATCATGCTCCTCTGCGTTGCCTTTTCAGCTCCAGGTGTGGTGCTCGATGGATTGTTGAAGACCAAGATTTCCTTTGTCAACCAGGAATAAAATCCATATTTCCCTCCAATACAGAGAACAGTCAGAAGGAAAGGTGTAGCACAGTTGACCAAAACCCAGAATCATCTGCACTATGGGCATCTCCCACTGCATCATTCAGGACCCCAGGTATGGATTTATTTGATTTATTTCTTGTGCACAGACATGGTGTACGTAGCTTTAAAACATTCTTACTCTATTTTCTCTGTATGGTCCCAGGTCCCTAAAGAAGGTGATTTAGAGAGATAAGTGCTCACTGATTAGATGGAAATGTGATGATTTTACACAGTGCAGTGGGTGTAGTGTTTTCAGAGGTCACTGCACACTGCTTGGGCTCTCCGCAGACGTTTAACTTTTACTCTTCCTCCCTTTGTTGGTTCTCTTCCCATAAATCACCAGAATGAAAACATGGATCAGGTGGGGAAAGCCAGTAGCAGGATGAGGGCTTTATTTTGCTATTCTGCTTCCAAGCCTTGCAGTATAAAGACTGTCACAGGGCTGTGAGCTACATGTGGCCCCCTTGAACAGAGCTAAGCTCTACTGGGACCCACAGGCTGATCCACTGCCACAAACCGCTCACAACATGTGTATAAGGACCACTGGGGCTGTGGTCTCCGAGGCTCAGCCCGCAAGGCTCAGCCCCCCAGGGCTGCACAGCCAAATATTGAGGGAGCTTTACTGTTCCCCCAGGCCATCAGAGCAGCCAAACAGGCTGCCAAGGTCAGGGATTAGTCCTATCTTGGCTTCCACAGGCTCTCTTGGGCACAATCTGAATCTCAAACATGCCATGTCTGCAGTTATGTCTCTGATCCAGATCGAAGCTTGTTTGCTTGCACAGCCTCACAACAGAGAGCTCAGTTTGAGCTCCTTGATTTCAGCGTTGGCCAAGGTTTTGCGTTTTGTACCGAGATCTGTGCTGCTGCCATCACCCACGATGCCAATTCAGCCCACAGCCCTCCTGCCACCCACGGAGTCATGGGATCCACAGCCAAGCCTGGCAACACCCCATCCGAGGGGTCACAGGCTCCGGAGGGGACAAGAGACATGTCCCGGGGACCCACGCATCTCAAAGTTATCATGAAAGGCTGAGAAAAAAAGGCACCACATAGCCCTGGGGCTAGAGAACCGCTCGGGACGGGCCCATCCCTCGCTGTCCCGGTGCCCGCGCGTGGCCGATCCCGAATCCTTCCCTCCTTTCCCGCATCCCGGCGCGGGGCGCGCTCTTTGCGCGGGGAGCGCGTGCCCTCTGCTGTCCGCGGGCGGAACTGCAGGTGGGACCGGCCCGGGAGCCGGGATGGGCTCTGCGCTGTCCGTGACCTGAGCCGGGTTTAAAGAGGCACCATAAACCAACCGTGACACGGAGCTACGAGCTGGGAACCTCCAGCACGGACGAAGGAAGGCGTCACAGTCTCTGTGCCTGCGGGTGCAGGGTAAAGGTGCAGCCCTTCTCTCTCAAGGAGAGGAGAACCCGAAGTGGATCCCTGGTAAAGCCTGAGATGGAGGCTGGAACAGGGCAGCAGCACAAGAGGGGCAGACTGGAGGTGCCCAAGGCACAGAGGCAGAGGAACTCTTCACCAGCACGAAGCACATTTGGAGCAGTGCCTGCAGAAAGGACGTAAGAGCAGGGGCCAGAATCCAGCATGCATTTGTTCCCTGTGTTTCTGAAATAATCCCTGAGAGATCAACGGGGTTTCACATCTTTCCCCATCTGTTCTTAATCTGTTTGCCTGACAGATGCCAAACCACCATACCCTGCATGGAAAAACACAAAACAAAATAGAAGGCTTTATATCTTCTCTGGTTTTATTCAGAAACGTTCCCTGGAGCCTGGCACTGTTCGTGCCCCAGGCGTGTGCCGAGGCCCAGGGCAGAACCTGCCCCAGGGACAGATCTGCTGTCAGCAGGGGCTCGCAGCGAGTCTGTTCAGGGCACAGACTGTCTCTGATGGAGCAGCTTAGTGTTTATGCAAACCCGATGACTCCAGTTGATTATCTGCTGCTGGCATCCCTCTGCTGCCAAGAAGCCTCCACCAACATCCCGATCCGATCCCGCTGTTCCAGGCACTGCAGACTTGTACAGCCTGAGGCAGTCCCAGCCAGGTAGGAGGTGGGCAGAGACAAGGGAACTGCCTTGCTAAAGGTCACAGAACAGAAGGAAACCAGCACCCTGAACCCCCCAAAGGCTCCAGACAATTTGTCAAGCAGCCTCTCATCCCAGTGTTATCTCAGAGTTTGTCCCTGCAAAATCTGTCGAGGATGTGAGCAACAGCATTTTAATGGTACCCATGAATACTTTATTTAAGGCTGAGACTTGGTGACTACAGTACTATCATTATCAGTGCCTGGAATGTGCCATCTCTGATAATAAATAATAAAGGATAACTCCCAACATCAAAAATTATTCTGTCCTAAGCTGTTCCCATCCTCATCCTATCGATCAGAAGAGTCTGAGTGTTTGTAACAGCTCATACAGTAAATGGACTTTAACATTCTTCTTTCCAAATACTGAAACTGGCTCTTTCCAGGGCAATGCCATGTAATTTATAGCTCTATCACCACCTCCTTAAAAGTTGCCAAGTTCTTTGGGGTCCTTTGAAAGTGAACATATTAAAAAGATATGAGCTGAGACTGACCAGAACTTTCATGTCTGTAGGTTCCTATGTGCCTTTTTTGGTCTTTTCAACAAGCTGCTGAAAACCAATTCTGTATCTTTAAGGCAAGATGATGAGACTTTAGAGTTCCCCTGACTAGTGAGAACAGAGCATTGATACAGCTCTACAGCAGCCAAATGCCAGCACATCTCTACATCTCAACTTCACCATTAGCCTCGGCTAAGAGAGGGGAAGGGAGAGATTTCCTCTTTGCGTATCATTTGCTTAATCAATGTGAAACACAATCCCTGCCAGTCTGAAAATAGGTCTCAAACAGTGACAGTTAAACAGCTGTGCAATTTGTCTATTGCCCCAAGAACAGAGTATTTATATAAGGTTTGGCTGAGCAGAAAAGAAGGCTGGGAAAAGATTCAGCAGCTCTGATAGGAGAAGGGAGATGACACTGTCTTGAGCTGTTAACATCACAGTATGCCCTGCTCTGTTGAGGCACTGCTTCCCACCAGCCCAAGCCTAGGTTAATTTAATCAATGGAAACATCCTGTGCCTCCCCAGTTTGGCAAAGGTAGGATTTGGGGTGAAGGAGATCTCCTTTGCTTACTCTGCATATTTTGCCAGAATCCCCCAACTCCATGAAATGTCAAGAGAAAGATCAACAGAGTGAAATGTAATCTCAAAGAGAAACACAATATTTTTTAAAATGTCCTCACAGCAGCAATCATAATAAAAATACAAACCTGAGGTTTGTAAAAATCTAGCAATAAAACCACAGACATCTTTACAACTCCCAGATACCCAGAGCTCCCCGGCAGCAAGCACAAAAAGCCTCCCAGACACAAGGAGCAAAAGTCTAACTGGGGACCAGGCCTAATTGTTTTACAGCCTGCAAAAAAAAAAAAGCCACACATGACACTAATTCACAGGTCATTACCAGCCACCATCAGGGAAGATAAAATAAATTCCCTTCATTTTCCCTCACCTAGAGACCATGGAGCAGCTGAATTGTAGGGAGGTGGAACGCTGTGCTTACAGGCAGTATGTGGTTTAGGTTTATAAGGCAAGCTCAGATGTTTGTGCTGTTTCCTGGTCATTAAAAGCCCTTTTTAAAAGCCAGATTACAGGCATCTGTACTTCCCGAGCTAACAGTGAGTATGTTCTGTTCCACAGGAATAGAGATCATCTCTTTTAGAATGTGAGGCAGGCCCTCAGGCAATGTAGCTCAGCCTCCCAGTGTGCTCTGGCAGGTTATTTAATATTTCCATGCCTTGAATCTCCCATCAGCAAAAGGAATCCTGTATTTAGATCTTTTCCAACCTTAATGATTCTATGATTTCTCCCACTCTTTGTCCAACCAGGTTTAAAGCTCTTCCCATGGGGACCACATATCATGAGGAGGCAATGGAGGACTGTGGCAGCACAGGGCTGTGCAAGGTGAACACTCACCTGAGCATGGAGTAAGATTATAAAGGACAGAGTGCAGCTGGTGCAGGATTTTCTGGGCTCCCTGACTTTCTTACGTGTTTGACTTGGGTACAGCAGGATTTTGAATGCCCACCTGTTTTGCAGGGGGAGGTGGGCACCAGCTGGCTGAGATAATGGTACTGATTCAGCTATGGACAACTGTGGTGACTTTTCCTCTGTCTGCCACGGAAATGAACCCATGTGGTGGCGATGATGGGAAATTTTTCACAGGGGAAAAAAGAATTCAGTGTAGGCCAGATTTGAAAAATCCAGAGTAAAACACAGCCTCAGCCTAGTACTGTACAACTGTACTGTACAACTGTCAAGTCACATTGCAGTAGGTTTCTTGATGCAGATAATTTAATGATTCTTTGGCCCACGGGCACATCTCCCACTGCGAATCTGCTTCTCCAGAGCTGCTTTATCACTGACCTGAAAGGCAGCAATCAGGGCTCGTGTGTAAATGTATGTGACGAGCGCTAATGCACGATAATGGCCACAGCGCATCCAGCGGGGCTGACAACACCCACAAGGTTCTGGATGTGTATTTTGCTCCCTGAACATAGAGGTCACTGGCTTTTTCCTGATGATTTTTGACAGAATACAGTAGGCAGAGCCCGAGCATGCGTATATACATCCGTCAGTGATTACTTAATAGTTAAGAGTAGTTTTAGGGGTATTTTTGTAAAAGTCATAAAAAAACCCCAAATTGCAGATGTCATGGGTCATCTTTTGCCCTAGAAAAAAACGTTTGTTCTTCTCCTCTTATTTCTAGGCTATTCACAACTTGTCTTTTTTCCTTTGTGGACTAATTGTGCAAGTTTAGCTGCCAAGTTCAAGAGCTTTTTGAAAACTGTTCTGGGCCTTAATCACACTCTTTTTTGATTGGAATGAGAACCCTTACTCCCCAGGTTTCTGGGAAAGGCCCATGATATAATTGAAAGGTGGGAACTGCTTTTGTCCTTGTTTGTACAGTCACAGAATTCTGGCTAATGGCCATCTCATGAATTAATGCTGAAAAATAATGGATTTACTAAGAGTCTGGTTGGTAAAGTGGAGATAAGGGAGCTGAGTAAGGGGCTGACGCCTTCTCCCAGCCAGCAATTGTAGCAATGTTTTACGATCGGGGAGTAGGTCAATTCACTTGCACATTTAATGGATGAGATAAGGGCAGCTTGCACTAAATTAGCTTTCTGGGCAATATATGATCTCAGGGATGCAAAACCCTTCTGGCTGCTGAGGGAGCTGCCTGCACGTCCTTCAGAGCAAGGCCTGGCAGAGCTATTTGCAGATGATGCTCTCTTGTACTAAACACAACTGCTGATGCTCCTGAGCATCCTGCTATAAAACCATGACCCTATGGCAGTGCAGGCCAGTGTGCCACATCTGGGACACAGCTGGCCCCATTCTATTCAGCACCACTTCGTTAGTGGGAAGTGAGGCTGCAGCAGTTTCTAGAAGGATCTGTGTGTTGTGCCCCTCCAGTCCATGCACAGAGATGTGAGTGCAGCTCATGGCAGCCTGTTCCCGCCTTCTGCTCCTCCAGCCCCAGACATCAGGCTGGATTAGGCACCTCCTGGATCCTGACCTGCTTCTTCCTCCTCAATAGATATCTGAGCCTCAGTTTCAGCACTTGTCATCAGATGTTACTTGTTCTGCAGCAGGAGGTTTCCTCTGGTACCAGGAACCACCCCCCCCAGCCACAAAGTGTTGTGCAAACAACGGAAGAACAATAACTAAAACCAGTCTCTGCCTTAAGGAGCTGACAGCATCTGCCTTATTCCTCCCAGCTTCTGTAAATAAATCCTTGGTAATGTTGCTGTTTTTCGGAGGACGATAAAAGGACCTGTCGACACTCCCTGCACAGACTTTTCCTGCCATTCACTGAGCTTTCCACTCCCTCTCCCACGCAGGGAGAAGTTTGTTAAAAATTAATTCTCATCTGATGACTGCTAATTATCTTAGAGGCTGTGGGTAAAGTGCAGCAAAGGGACCAAAGGCAGCGCTCAAGAACAGCCCTGCAGGAGGAATGCTGGCTTGGATGGTGCCACTGAGCGGGATCAGCTTGTGAGGGCTTTAACTGATGCTTCTCCAGTGGGATGTCTGATAGCAGAGCAATGAAAAAAGGATCAGTAGAGAGGTCTCTCTCTGTACTCACATGCATCTGGTTCTGATTTTTAAAATCTTCCCTTTTGAACTGGGGAGGGCTCACATCACTCTTCAGATTTTAATATTTTGGTTGAGTTTCATCCTGGCTGTTGTTCCCCACCAAGCTCTGGGACAGACTCTGCACAGTAACTTTCCCTGCCCTCCCTTGCACACTGTGAGCAGGGAACTTGTCTGACAACCTGTGTGCTGCCTGCTTGCAAGGAGGCACAGCCTCTCCAGTGTGCTCTCCTTCCCGGCGGGGTGAATGGGAAGCTAATCCTGGATTCCTATCTCAGCCCCGCTGATCTAATTAATAGTAACTCCTTTGGCTTTATAGGGTGGAGGGTGCCTGGATTTAGATCTGCATTACCGGAATCAAAACCAGGCCAGCTGTGCTTGTTGATATTAGAGATGCACAGCAAAGAGAAACAACCTCCATGTGCAGTGACATGGGAGAGGTGATTAAACCTTCCTGCTTCCAGCTCTGCAGCCGTGTGTGAGGAATCTGTGCTCTTTAAAAAACAAGGCAAGCAAAAGAAAAATAAGGAGAGAGGCACCTGGAAATCCAAGAGCCAGCAAGAGTGGGAAGATGCACTGCCTCCTGGAAAATAGGTCTCTGCTCCCAGTAGACCCTGGAGAGTAAACCCAAGATCACAGAAAGCACAGGGTAGGGAGGCAGATCATCTGAGGCAGACACAGGACAGGACCAGCCTTGCCCTAAACTCTGCCTAATATTGTCCTGCACTCATCTCCCCTTAACTAATTAGCATGGGCCTTCTAAAGTACACATGGCCCCTCCACCAAGCGCACACCAGACTCCACGCACCCTCTTACCTGGTCCCTCTCTGTCCCTGACAGCATGGAAAGAAGAGCCCAGAGCTGGCAGTGGCAGGCAGGTCCTGCTGCTGTCAGTGGTGCTGCTGGGAGCCCTCCTTCCCCTGTGGGCATTTCACTGTCCAGGCTTTGCAGCCACTTGGGAGATCCTGCGTGCAAACAATGTGGGACATCTCCGGTGCAGCCAGGCCAGCCCACGAAGGGCACACGGGGTGATGTGGTGTGGGATCAGGGCAGTTCCTCAGCTGGTCCTGAGACAGACTGGCCAGCCTGCTGCCCTGCACTTAGCAACAAGGTTCTGGCAATCCCCACAGATGATTGCATCCCATCAAATCCACCCGTGCAGAGTTCCCTGCTCTGCAAAGCTTGACCGTATGGCTAAGGAATAAGCCACAAAGGGACAGAAGTCTTTGAACAGAAGTCCAGGACTCGGAGGTCCTCAGATCTGGAGTCTGCTTGCTGGATTTTCCACCCAATCCTGTCAAATCATGGGAGTCAAGAAATCTGGGTTTTATCCAGTTTCCCCATGGATGTTTTATCCGACTCTGTGGTGGTTGCTCAGAGCCAGTCTTTGAAAAGATGCCACAGTTCCCACAGAAAGTTGTAACTGCATGAAGCACATAATTACATTAGAGGCACAAGCCATGGACAACACAGGGCCTTATGGACCACTGCATGTTATATCAGGGCTTTTGGGGATCTCTGATTTTGGGGATGCATAAATATTTTACTGTAAAATGCTCATATCTGAGAGCCCTGTGTTTGCACTTTGATGGACTGGGAATTTGAATTTCTGGCCATCTCCAAAGTTCAGGAGTTGTGATCAGGGCCAGAGCTTCCTCCAGCCCAACTCTGCAAAGAGGATTTGCTGAGCTATGATTAACTCGATTACATTGCATCCTTCTCTTCAGGATTTTTTAAAGAACTTTGCAGATATTAATGACACATAATTACCATGCTCACATTCCCATTTTGAACACGGAGAAACTGGGGCAGCTCAGTGCTGCTCACCTGGCGAGGGGCAGAGCAGCCTTTCAAAGGATGACAAATTGGAGTGACATTTGCAGGCTGAAACGTCTCAGAAAGGAAAACATCAGAGAAACCAAGAGGACATGGAATAAATGCTCAGGGACTATTTCAGTTTTGTTTCTGAATGAATGTATTTTTATCCCTCAGCTTCCAACAGGTTTTCCTTACACGGAATACAGGTATGTATTTCTGTTCTATGGATGTCACGTCTTAAGGCCTGTAAAAGCACTTCCTTTGCAACAACACAGCTGGGGGTTTTCCTTCATCTGTGTTCAGTTATTAGGGATCCATATTGAATTAACATCCATCTTTCCTGCCAAGATGATTCAGATGGCAAATGCATTTCTCTTTTGGCACAGGTTCTAACTGAATCATCTTCTCAGACTAGTTCGTCACCTAACGGGATCCTAAATTAAGAGTGCACATTTTATATAAAAAGATGGATGCATATGAGATAAAATGAAAGGAAAGCCATGAACAGGAGAGGGCTTGTTCTCTGGGTCTATGTCTGCCAGACATTGCATTTGAGCTCAGCCTGGCTTTGTGCAGCTGCTGGGGACATTGCTCACACCCACCCCACACTGGTGGGACACAGCAACCTCCTCCTCCCCACTGCAGGGCCTTCCTCCATCACTGCTGGCAGAGCTAAATCTCCCTCTGCACCAGGCTTTCCACTTCTAAATGCCCATTTAAAACTGGTTGTCTTTGGGTTTAGCTTTGACTAAGAACTAATGAGCTCTCCTAAAAATATTTCCCTCCAGGCTATGTTGCACTTCCTTATCCCGGGCTTTAGGAGTAGCTAAGTGGATGTAGGTCCCTCTTCCCTGTCCTCACACATCACAGAATCACCTTGAGGGTACATAGACCCACCAGCTTGCAGCTTGACCCTGAATTTGATTTTGGTGAAGGTGTGAAATAGCTCTCTGTGCTGTGTATAGTACTTCTGTTGACTGAGCAAATTATTATCTCTAACTTGTGGAAACTTTAATTGCCCTTCTCTGTTGGCTGCTTCAAAAAATTCAAGTTTCTGTTTCTTCATTTTAAAGTCTTTTGTAAAGTATCTTAATTCCATTACAGATACAGAAAAGACACTGTGTGCACATATCTGGATGTGAGATAAATCTTATTTGGCTGTTCCTATGTGCAATTCACAGGGGCCATGTCCTGCTCATGGGCAGATCCCCAACTGCCAAACCTTTTTGTGCTCGTTAGCTGTGTGGGAGTGTCTGTGCATGTCTGACAGTGCACACACTGTTCACCTGAGCTGGTGTGCATCTTTCAGAGGTAGAATCACAGGCCAGTGACTGTGGCACATGCCATCATCATCTTTCATATGGATTTATAGAGAAAATATGGAGAACATCCAACCATATATGGCTGCACATCCAGGGCCTACCCCGCTGGTGGGCAGTTCAAGGTCACATATATTCATATATTCATGCACAATGAGTGCAGAGCCAAGGTTTATGTGCAGAGCTGGACAGGCTGCAGGAATTCCACCCCAACAGCTCTGCTGGGGCCCTGATGCAGCTGCTCTTGTTTTGTTGGGTTTGGGGGGAATTCACACACGTGGGCACAAACTACTTGGGCTCAGAGACACATGTGGATAATTGCCAATAGCACAAGAATTTCCCCAGCTCTGGGCACACTTCTTCCCACACATCCACACACTCACCTTGCCATGGTCCTTTGGAACATACATAACTTCTGCTCACAAAAGTGTTTCCACTCCCTTGTCCTTCACATGGACACACACGTGTGTGCACACAGACACCACTTCCCATTCCTCACACACGTCTGCCCCCAACACACAGACACACCTGATGTCCCTCTGTCCTGGTTTCAGCTGGGACAGAGTTCATTTCTTCTCAATAGCTGGCTTGGTGCTGTGTTTTGGATTCAGAATGAGAATGGTGTTGATAACACATTGATGTTTTGGTTCTTGCTAAGTTGTGTTTATCCTAAGTCAAGAACTCTTTTTTTTCTTATTTGTGTCTCATGCTCTGCCAGTGAGGAGAAACAAACTGGGAGGGAGCATAGCCGGGACAGGTGACCCGAACTGGCCAAAGGGATATTATTCCACACCATGGAATGTCATGCCAAATATATAAATATAAACTGGGGGAGTTACTGGAAGAGGCCGACCGGGCTTCGGGAAGGGTGGGGGGCCTGGCTTCAGTCAGCAAGTGGTGAGCAGCTGTATTGATTTTTTATTTGTTCTTTTTATTATCATAATTATTATTATTTACCATTATTATTGCATTTTACTTTGTTTTCAATTATTAAACTGTTCTCATCTCAACCTACGAGTTTTATTTTTGATTCTCCCGTGCGCGCTCCCGCCCCGCTCCCCGCACGGCTCCCGCAGCGCTCCCGCAGCGCGCTCTCGGCGCGCCCCGCCCCGTGCGCGCTCCCGCGCGGGCGGCCGGGGCCGCGCTGCCCCCCCCGTTGCCACAGCGACGGGCCCGGTGCCGCAGCCGCACCTGCGCCTGCGCCGCCGCCCCCGGTGCCGGTGCCGCCGGTCAGTGCCGGCCCCGCGGGGCGCCCGCGGTGCTTCGGGCGGGGGCAGAGGCGGACCCGGCTCGGGCTGAGCAGGTGAGGCGGCTGAGGGGCGGCCGAGGGGCTGCGGCGCGCTGTGCCCTCCGCCCCGGGCCGGCTGAGGGGGCGGCGGCGCCATCGCGACCCCCGGGGCTGGGCGCGGGGCGGGGGAGCGGCATCGCCGCGCCGGGAGGGGGCTGAAGCCTTTCCGCCCTCACATGCACCACCGAGGGACCCTCCCGGGGGGCGGCGGGCGGGGGATGTCGCGTTAAGCGGGGCTGCCGCGGGCCCGGGTCCTGCGCCGGCCGGAGGAGCCGCGCCCCGGGGCGGGGGGGATGTGCCGGCGGTGGGGAGCGATCGGATCCCCCCTCGGCCGCCACCCACCCTCCGGGGCCGCGGTCCGAGAGCCCCCTGGGCCGGTCAGACCCCCCGGGCTCCGGGGCCGTTGCGGGACAGCGAACAGCGCGGCGGGTGCGGCCCCGGGCCGGTGCGCCTGGTGCTGGCGCTGGACCAAAGCACCTCCTGAGAGCATCGGGGGCTCTGCCGGTCAGTGGAGCACAGAGGATGCGGGGGCTGCCCTGCCCCTCGCTGCACACCCCGTCTGTCCGTTCGTGCCGGCTCGGGGGCAAGGACGTGTCTGTATTTCTGTCTGTGCCCGTCGCCCGCCCGGCTCAGCTCAGGTTTGGTGGGGCCGCTGCCCCCGCCCGCGCCCACCGGGGCGGGTGTGACACCGCATCCTCCGGACCCTTCGCGGGCTCCTTTTGCGTCGCACCTTTTCACTTCAAAAAGTGACAACAGTGTCACCTCCATTAGTAGCACGGGGCCTGCAGAGGGCTGGACGGGTGGGTCGTGTACGTTTTGGAGTGGGTAGGGAATAACCTTGGTTTGAGAGGAGGAGGTTTTTCCTTCCGAGGAGAACGCCTGTCGCTTGTGGATATGGCAGCGGAGAAGTGCAGGGCGTCCTCAGACACGGAGATGCTTCCAGACGCAGTTTCCCTACGCAGGACATAGGGTGGGACAACGGGGAGGAAGGAGGGGCCCTTCCCGCCCTGGACAACAGGGAATACACCTGAGTTTGCCTTGGTAGATTGGGTAAAGCCAAGACAGTGACGGTAAATATGAACACGGAATGAGGAAGCACCGAGGGTGGAATTGTCCATTTTGATCTGCATTGCAGGTGCATAGGAAGCATCCAGGGTACTTGTTGGCTTTGCTTAGATGGTAAGATGCTTAAGCTTAAAAAGCTTTATTGGTGCTTTTGCAATATAAATAATACTCCTTAATTAAAAAATAAAAAGAGGAATGGATGTGGCTGTAAATACAGTGCCTTTTCCCGTATAACTTGCTCATTGGCGAAAGTAATTCTGTAGTGCTTTATTATGACTGAACCTCTGGGAGACAAACATTTATGCTCTTAAACTGCACATCACTTTTTGGTTTGACAATTTAAAGCAAGTGCTTTATAAAGAGATAATGGCTGACTTGTAATGTTGTTAATTTTTGAAGCTTTTGGTTGTACTGGGATTCCAGCAGTTCTTGTTAGTGAAACAACAAAGATCAGAAGGTCATAATAGAGGAAAGTATTGGCTGCTTAAGTAGAAGAAAAAGAATATTGGCTGAACTGATGCATGAACACTTGTTTTCATCCTGTTGTCATACTTCTCCTTAATATATTTGTAAAATTTCGTCCCTCATGCCTGTAGAGAAGACCCAGGTCTCATGACCAATCTAGATGCTCTGTGTAGTTTTCAGTCCAGTAGTTGTTGGAAACTCTGGAACAGCAATCATTTCACTCCTGATGGTTGTTTCCTTCACATCAGATTTCAGATGTAGCCGCGTATTTTCAGGACTTTTAAACGATTTTTTAAAGTGCATTTTGTAACTTGAGTTACAAAAATCACCCGGTCCCTTAGTGTGCCCTAATTCAAGAGGCTGTAGGTGTTAAGGGCAATATATTTGTTCATCCAGTTCTACCACATTAGTCAACTGCAGTAGGCAGGAGACAAACTCCCTGGTGCTGTTACTCCAGAATGTGGATCCTAGTGTAAAGTAAAATATTTATTGAACATTATAAACAGAAGGAATGCATTGTAATAAACTAGTTTGCAAGTTTACTTTTGCTACTGTGTTAGACTTTGATTTTTAGGTGTCTCCTTTCTGTTTAGTGGTTTAAAGTAGCTGTGAAGGATTGGTTTTATATCCTCAGAATTCACAATGTGTTGGGTAAACACAGAATACTATTATGTAACTCATCTTTTTACTCGAGTTCATGTTTAACCTCATTTTTCATAGTAAAGTTTAAAAAGGTAGCAGTTGCTGTTTATTTTGTATAGAGAATAGACATCATCTTTTTGAAAATTTATGGTGCTTAAGAATTATTTTGCTGACAAGTGACACTTTGTGTATATATTGATGTACGTCTGCCTGTTAGTAACTAAAAGTGGTGGCGTTTGTTGAGCAGCAGTTTACCAAAAATCCAGCAGTCAAATAACTTGATGCTTTAGGGGAAATGGTTCAGTATAGGACATAGTTTTTTTTCTTACTGCTGGTTTAGAAAGCAAAACCACTGCTGAAGGAAGGAAAATCTAGGGATTGTGGTGTTGAAGAAAGAGAGGTGCTTTGTTCTCCTGCAGCCTCGTTCGTGTTGCAGCAGCACAGGGTGAAACCTGGAGTGGCTGTGAGGGGTTGAACAGCACAGACACAACTCCTGGTGGGGCTGCCAGGCTGCTGTTCCTGACAGGGACGTGCTGCAATGAGCCAACCTTGTGTAACCACAGCCAGGACTCCCAGGAGGGCCTGGCAGAACCTGTGGGTCCCTGGGAACACAGTCCGAGGTGTCCAGGACCCAGATGGGGCTGAGGTGGGAGGGTGCCCTTTGTTCAGGCACAAACGATATCACCAGGGCTCTGTTTTCCTCTGCTGAAACAAACCCTCCCCTCCCTTCTTGTGCACTAATCTAATGTATATCTGAAAAGCATACGAAGATGGCAAATAGTGCATCGAGTAGAGCCAAGTTGGAATGTTAGTCTCTGATTACTCCGTGCCGTCCCTCACCTCCAATTCCTTCACCTGCTTGAGGACACCTGGCATCTTTTTTCTGTCTGGCTGTAGGATCTTCAGTGAGTCTGGGCCTGTTCCATCTCTGTGCTCATTTTTAAGTGATGTAAAAAATGTCTTCCTCTAAACCAGGATGTCCAACAGTGTGATAAAGGGTGTTAGTCTGTCTCCATGTGATCAGCGAATAATTTAATCTAATAATGTTTACAGTTATATACCAGGTCATTTCTCCCGGTGATGTTAAAGAGCACGATACTACAAATGGGAGCAGTAGATTTGTTTACTGGTAGAATTTAGAGGCATGACAAAATATTGCTGAAAACAATGTCCTCAGAGTGTATTGGAACTTCTGCAAGCTGTTTGTTGGGGCATTTTTAAATAATCGTTTAAAACAACCATTTCTTTGTATTGCTGTTTCTTTCCTTCTACTGAGGAACATGTTTGTTCTCACTTCACTCTAAGAAAACCTTTGTTTTGTGTTTAAGATATGAAAAATACATTGCTGCTTGTTGGTTTAAACTATTTGATTGAGAGCTGGGATTTAAGATCAGTGTTATTTAAAAACAATGGTGGACTGAAAACTGTTAAATGTCATGGCTTTTCCCTGAACAGAATGGTGGCTGCCTCCAGAGAGGCTGAAAATATGCCAGGGAACAGTAGCTCCCTGTAATCCGAGCCGGTGCCCGGAGGGAGGGCACAAAAGGCACAGCAGATCGCATTTCTGTGGAGCAGAGGTGCCGAACTCGGGAAGAGTCTACGTGTGGGGAAAACCGTGGGAATGATGTCAGTAGTAGAAGTGTGCCTGTTTGCTTTCCATCTTCAGGAAAGCTTGATTTAAGCTGCGTAGCTTTATTGTCTCAGTCTAAGATACCTGGGTTATGTAAGGGAGGGTATAAAGCACCTCTGTTTGGAATCCTTTCTCTTGGCATCCTGTTTAATACACAAACAAAATCTTGCTTAAGAAAGGACTTGGCTATAGGTCATCACCACTACCAGATTTCCTTCATCAGCAGCTCTCAAAACCTTTAGCAAAGTGGAGACCAATTTTTGTATGTTCGATCATAGTTGCTGTTCTAAAATAATAAAAATCGATGGCTTATGAAACAGCATCACAAAATGCATTAGAGGAAAGTGTCTCCTCGGCCTGTTACACTTGCCTGGAAATAGTTGTGCAGTTCTGTAGAGTTGCTGTTAAAATAGCTGCTCTCTGTAAACGAGCTCTCAGGACAGATTGATTTAGCTTGCTGTAAGGCTTCACTGCCTTCTGCTGTGTTTCACAAATATTCCAGGTAAACTCTGAAAATCACCATTTCTGTGTTTAGGAATTCCATGCAGTAGGAGCTCAGCTGAGTGCCTGGAGCTGGTGCTGCAGCAGGAAGCAGTTCTGCCTGTCCCACCCCCTGACCTGCTTTCAGATTTTATTTTTTATTTTTATTTTTTTGCACCTTCCTCAGGTATTTCCAGTGCTTCACAGTGAACCCATCACCTGAAAACAAGCAGCGGAAATGCCTGTTTGTTTTCAGACGCACCAGTTCCCTGACCTGGTTCACTGAATGACCAGGAAGGTGGTTTTGGAGCTTTTCAGAGATGCAACACTAAATTCTACCTCAGTGTACGTGAGTGGGGTGGGTAGTAAAATAGTCACACGTCTGTGTGATGGTGGGTTATTGTCCTGTTGGGGAGGGGGAAATGCCCAACCAAGTCACTTACTTGAAACCAGCTCAGTAATTCTTCTGGTTTGTGTTTCAGCAAGCTTCAGAAAGGACAAATTTTTAAATTACATGAATGCATTTTCTTCAAGTTCTGGTGCAAGTTACACGTTACTGATCATAGCATATAAAATAAAAAGAGGACACACAGCGTTCGTAAGTGAGTATTTTGATATCTGAAAAAAGCCCTTGGCTGTTCCATAGTATGGTGTGATTTCTAAGCATGACTCTGGAGTTATACTTAGCAGATCCTTGTACCCAAACCTCCCACAGCCCACCTTGCCAGCTTAAGTCCTGATTCAGCTTTAACTGAAGCTGAAGAACTTTTTTCAAAGTCATTAAGAAAATAGAATCGGGCTCGATTTTATGTGTAACATTTGATACTGTGTTAGTCTGGGAGAACTGAATATTAATTTTCTTGTCATTCTCCTTCTGACAAAAGAAATTGGTTTACTAGAAAGACTAACAGAATCACAGAATATTCTGAGTTGTAAGGGACCCACAGGATCATCAAATGTGTCTGCAGTTTTGTGACTGCCTCATTGTGATTGGGATGGAATCTGTGTCCCGTGGCTTTGATGGAGGTTATATGAAAATAAACTATTTTATCCTCTGAATGAAGGGGTGAATAAAATAGAAGAGCCATTTGTCAGGAGCATGTGCTAGAGAGCAGAAGAGAAGAAACCTGTTCCTCTACATGACGATGCAGCCTTGCTCATGAGGGCTTTTATGGTCACTTTAAACAAATTATTACATGGACTTCATCATTGTTAAAGGGGTTCTTCTGAAGCAGTCAGTGTAATTTAGGTATCACCTTCTTTGTTTCCCTAAAGTGAATTAGGCCCAAATTGGGTCATTTTCAGAGCTTTCTGCCATAGCAGGCTATTTGTTCCTGATGACTGTACAGGCATAGCCCTGGATACCCTGGTATGGGTCACAGTAATTGTGTCTGTATGAAATGCCACTGCAGGAACATTTGGTTTGGTTCTCTAATAGTCTCTGTCACGGTAGTAATTTTAGCATCTGATTACTTTTAGTCTCTTCCATTGTGACAGCTCCAGGGGTGAGTGGTCTCAAGGACAGAGAAAGCTCCATGTGAGCTATTCCTGTCAGTCCTGACTCCAGGTGCACAGTCAGGCCTGTGAGTGGTCGGCAAGTTCTGAGCAAAGTACCAGCTGGTTCATTTGGAGCATCCACAATTAAATCATTCCTACCAGGACGGCGTCCACTTCATTATTCTTCCCGCTGCCACACCAGCTGCTGTAGGAGTAACAAAAAATCATCTCTTACTAAAGTAACCTGTAATTCCAGGGATGTTCAGAGATTCACTGTAAAGAATCTACAGAATCTCTGATCAGAAAATGATGGGGAAGCCAGGCAGAGAAACTACTGAGTAAAAGAGCATCAAAAGCAATAGAAATGGAAAAGGAGCTGAGAAAGCGAAATTATGTCCTTCCTCTGGGGGACAGTGGCACAGTTCCTTCATCCCCTCCATTGTCTCCAGGAAAGAACTACTAATTTTAGTTGGCTTAAAACACACAGACAAAAAGAACATGAGAACAAGTTATTGGGTCGATAATGGCATTTTAATGCAGAAGGCAGAGGAGGAGGGGGATAAAGGGATAGAGGTGTCGCAGCAAGAGATGCTGATTACTGGTAAGGGGGCACTGGAGAAGGGGAGGGATGTCCAGAGGTGGATGTGTAGGCCAAGCAATTGTCTCAAAAGCTTGATTTAGCAACGCTTGAGCAGTTGAAGTGGTTTAGTCTGATGCACAGGTGAATGATGGTTGAACAGAAATCTGAAGCTGTGAACAGGCTGGTACTAAACTGTGTTATTGCTCGATTTATCAGCAGTGGTGTCATAGAATCAGTTTGGGGGGGAGTTAAAGCAAATGTCTAAGCAGAAAGGTAGCCAAGCCCTTGAGTTGGGTGTGGAGATTGCAGGGTCTCCTTTATTATGTCCTTTGAAAGGAGCTGAGCAAACACTTTGGGAAGGGCATATGTCTGGAGATAGAGAGCTGATTTAAGCAAAGAACAGAGTGACTCTCAGCTGGGCATTTCAGCATTAGAGCTGTGTTTCTTAGAAATGCTTGGTCAGTTCAGTGGCAATCTTTAAAATGGGGACTGGCTAAAACTTTGAAGATTCTTCTGAGAAGACTCCTGTGTCCTTATTTAGTTCTTGGAATTTTATTTTGTTTTGCAAACAAATGGCATTTTGGCAGCTTTTGTCACATTTGGAGGGGGCACTGGCCAGATAGCAGTTGAGAGGAAAATGCCTGCCTCCCATACACGTTCCAAGGAGATTTGAATATGTGTTGGTAGAGAGCTAGAGCAGCTGCTCAGGTGATGGTCACCCCATCCCTGTAAAAAGAGGTGGTTGTGTTCTGTTTGGTGGATACCAAACAGGAATGAAAACGTTAAATAACTGCGTTGTTTGGGCTTCGTTCCAGTAGCTTCCCTTGGACTGTGTGTGAGGTCAGAGATGAGCATCTCCCTCCTCCTATCTTGCAGCAGGGTATGGAGATGCTCTGATTTTATGCAAAGGCACCTGATATGCAGCCAGATGCTCGTTGCCTTGAAACATTTTGAACTCTCTCCAAATACTTAAGATCAGAAAAAGCCTGGAGCTTTCACATCCTCTGCAAGGCAAGATGTGGCTCTTCAAAAGTTAGCAACTGTTTATGGTGAGCATGTGAAGAAGTTGCATTGAAAGCTCTTATTTAATATTTTTCCTTTTCCATTTACAATTTATTTATTTTTGTTCCCTTTTGAAGGGAATATGCAATTGTAAAACAGACAGCATTTTTAAGGTGAGCTTACAGGAATAATAATTTAAGTTCCTTTCTCTGCTTTACTTACTGTAAGATGAGGGCTTAGGTAGGTGCAGTCAGGATTAAGTGTTGCATTTAATGTTCCCAAGGGAATTTTGTTTGACTCGTTCCATTTGTTCCTTCTTGGCTATATTCATAAGAAATTATGAATTTGGGGGAGTTGTCTCAATCTTTGAGAGCTGTATTTGGAAACATTTGGTGGTGTGGTGGTCCTGAAAAATGAGAAATTGGGGATGTCTTAAGGGTGGAATGCAGTGTACTGTCTGGGTAAAGCCTGTGGAGCTGTGGCAGGCTGGACACTATTGGTGTTTAGGGCCAGTCCTGCTGCCAAAGAGGTGTGTCCCCATCACCACTGAATGCTGCAGTGCCCCTTAAATGTTTTATCATCCTTCCCAAATGCCACGTGCATTCCCAGGGGACTTTGCCAAGCTCTGCATTGCACTGTTCCTTCCCTATACCAACATAGCAAGCTTTTTTTTTTAAGTTGCTTTGGAGACAAGGGTAAAGGGGGGAAAACCATAGTGACCTGACTTTGTGTGGTGTGTGCAGTCCCAGGTTCTTCCCAGCACTGGCAACATTTATCTGAGGGATCCAGGTGGAGCCTGGCTGCTTTGGGAGCTGTCTCACGATTTCCATGGTGGGAGGTGAAGATTGCTCCTCTAGGCTATAAAGGGCACTGATGACTTCTGCATTTTGCTGTTTCTCTTGTGCTTTTTGAGCTTCTTGTTTCAGAGAGCCCAAGATGAAATTACCTTAGTGCAGTCCCAGGACTGCTCTGTAGGATTCCCTCTTGGAAACCCCAATGGGAGATGCACCTGAAGAGATTTTTATTTTTTCTTTAGTCTGACCCCTCCCAAGACCATGTTTTCTGTCAGATCTCAGCTCCCCCTGGGAGCAGTTGTTGGATGTGATTTGTGGCTCTTCACATTACATACCAAGAATCAGCAGGTTGAGAGTTGTTAAGGAACTGGGAGTAGCTGTAAATCCCACTAACCGACCTCCCTGGAATATAGGTTTTTCTTGATTAAGAATCCCTTCTAAGCCTCTGTGTCAGAGCTCCAGCTCTGGCTTTATTCTGCTGTCATACCCAGTGGGTCAGAGTGGGCATTTAAGAATTGGGATGATTCCGTAAAGCTCCCGTCTGTCTGAAGTCAGCTTTGCAAGCAAGATGGTGTCACTTTGAAAATGTACCACAGCTGAAATATCATCAATCCTTAGAATGAATGGTGCCCCACAGTAACTGCTGTGACTGTGGATCCATCCCCCTTCAAACAGCTCCCTGACACTGTGGGCATGAGGGGCCTGGTGTGGCAGCGATGGGGTGTCCCGGGCTAGGGATGGCAGTCACAGCTCAGGTGAGCTAGTTCAGAGCCATAAAAAAGATCCTGCATGCACAACTCGGTTTATTTCTTGTTTAGCCACCCCAGAAACCTCTTTTTAGAATGTCTTTGGTCCATAATTTTTGCTTGTTTGCTAACAATGGTGACTGTGAAAGGACCCCTTCCCTCAACAAAGCACAGTTGGCACCACTTCCCACATTCCTGGGCACTGAACTTTGATCTCTGTTACAAGGTAACCAAGAGCTGTTTGGCTCTTGCACAGAAGTGGATTCCTTAAGCATCTTCTGCACCTTTATTTTTTTACAAACAAATATTTGTTTCTGTAGGGGTAAGTCAGTAGAAGACGTGTCAGTTCAGGTCACGGGTGAAATCAGGAATGCTCTGTGTGTACGTGAGTTCCACACCATACCCCAGGGGCTTTAGTGCATTCCCAAGGTGTAGGAGCACAGAGCTGGGTTCTTTTGGGGAATAAAAGTATAGAATTAAATGCAGGGCTGTGTTATGATTATGAATAACAAAAGCACATTACTTTCTCTGAGCTTATGCTCTGCCAGTTTTAAACTGCTAGAAACAAATTTTTGTCATAAAACTACATACCAAAAAGAGCCCAGTGGAAAACATTTGCCATGCCAAGGCAAGCCTGTTAAGGCCCATCTTGTGCACGACATATGGACGTGGATGCAGTGCCATTGCAGGTGGTTGTCCAGGCAACAGCAGTCCTAACTCTTCACTTACCTTTGTAACCTAATTACTGGAATGGTTTTTCAAGACTGTGCTTATAATGGAATTTAGCCTTTCCTACTGTAACCATTGTTGCCTCATCAGGAGCAGTGGGAACGCTGGCGGCACAGGGATCCTCAGGGATGCCTCTCAGCATTGTACAGTTACCCATTTCTGTCTTTGAGCACTGCTGGAACCAAGGCCTGGTTTTATAAAGCTGTTCCACAAGGAGAGCCCAATGATGTAACAGGTTTCCACGTACTCCTAACATGAGCAAGAAAAATCCATTTGTTTTCTCCTTGAATGAAACATTGTCCTTGTCAGTTTTCTTGTTCCTTGTTGTGGCTGGTGCAGGACCAATCCTGCTCCAATGCAGCTGAGGAAATGCACCAGCAGCCAGAGCTTCCCTTGTGCAGGTTCCCTCGTGGCAGCCACATCCATGGCAGTGCCACCAGCCTGACTGTGCTGGTGCATTTTAGTGCTTTCTTCTGTCCTCTTGTCAGAGACATTACCAATCCCTGTGTCCCTGGAGGTAAGTGGAAACCCCCTAGTAAGGCAGGGACATACTAACCCATTCCTTGGAACTCCACTTTTAACTTGTAAAAGGATTAATGACTTAGACTGTCTGACGTTAATCCCTTAAATGTGTTAACTCCAAACAAATGAGTTCCCTGTGCTGCTCTGGCCTAGGGTATAATTAGGCTTTCAATCAACTTAGAGCACTTCTAATCAAAATAGTCCTGAAACTGAAAAACCTTTTGTGGCATTTGCTGATGACACATCAGTGCATTAACAGTAGAACTCAGCCATTCCTGCTGATCCTGGCAGAGCGAGGATCTCCATATGGGCGAGGTAACTCGCCATGACAGTTCCATGTGTGTTCCCCGGCAGGGTGACTGTGGATCACAATGGCCACCTCAACCCTGGAGAACCAGCTGCAGAGTGCCCAGAAGAACCTGCTGTTCCTGCAGCGAGAACATTCCAACACCCTGAAGGGGCTGCACGCGGAGCTGCGCCGGCTGCAGCAGCACTGCACAGGTACCCTGGGGGTGAGGGTGTCCCTGCCCATTCCTGCTCCAGTCCTTTCCCAGAAATGGAATAACTGTTTCACTACTTCAGCAGTGAAACCTCAGCAGCAAAGCTGATAGTTTGGCTGTTTTACACATTTGTTACTTGGCAGTGGATCTTGCTTCGGGGTGGTGGGAAGAGATAGTTCAGTGTTTACTAAGTCTGTCATTGTAAATCTGCTCACCAGGCAGTGTATGGGGTATGGGACCAGGTATGGGGTTTGTGGTGATGTTCTAACAAAAATAAACAACTTTTCTCCTCAGATCTAACCTATGAGCTGACCGTAAAGAGTTCAGACTGGTCAGGTAAGGAATACATGGCATTTTTCTTGTAATGTTCATGTTCAATTTCCTCATCTTTCTCACCATCTTTATTTTTTCTTTTCTAAGTAAGTGAGGTACTTTGCACTGGGATGTTGGACTTTATAAATTCTAAAAGCATAGTAAGTGTAGTTTTCTACTTTCCAGACTTATTGTTATTTATGAAGTAAACGTCACAAGTTCTTTACCAAGGTCACACAGGAAAACTGCGAAAGAGCCAGGAATAGAGTGTGGAAGTGCTGACTCCACTAGACAGTCAGTTCCCTGTGTGCTATATGGGAACACAGGACACAAATTTTAGGGGCAGAAGAGTGAAACTATTTTTAAAACTTAGCTGAGCTGGTGTTGTAATTACACCACACAACAAAGTTTTTATTTTTTTATATATATGTATATATATATATATATATATATATATATATATATAGTATGCACACATATATACACACTAGATCCTAGTTATTTTATATATGTTATGTTAACAGTAGGTGAAGCACAGGAATAAATTACTCCCTGAGAGTAACCTCTTGGATCAGGGATTGTGTGGGATGGGTATTAGCTGAACTTAGTCTTTTGGATTCCCTTTAAGTCTTTGGGATGGCAAGAGGAACCCTATTGCACTGTTTTACATAGTGGCTGTTGTTAATGTGAAACACTTCTGCTTTTCCTGTTCTTGTAGAAAGTGGTAGTTCACGAAGTGATGAACTCAAAAGTAAGTGCAAAAATCTTGAAGCTCAGCTGAAAATCAAAGAGGCTGAAAATAGTGAATTATTGAAAGAACTTGAACAAAAGAATGCGATGATAATGGTGCTGGAAAACACTATTAAAGAAAGAGAAAAGAAGTATTTGGAAGAGTTAAAAATGAAAAGCCATAAGCTCAACATGTTGTCCAGTGAACTGGAGCAGAGAGCGAGCACGATCGCTTTCCTGACCTCTCAGCTGCACGCGACCAAGAAGAAGCTGATGAGCGCCAGCGGGACTTCAGAGGGGACCCCGTCTGGCAGCCCCGTGTTGTCCAGCTATAAACCATCCCCTCCCAAAGACAAACTGCCCGACACTCCGCGGCGCAGGATGAAGAAGAGCCTGTCAACCCCGCTGAACCCCGAGTTCGAAGAGGCCTACAGAATAGGGTCAGAGAGCAGGAAGCTGGTGCTGAGGGAACCTGTGGATGCCATGCCCGATCCCACGCCGTTCCTGTTGGCCAGGGAGACAGCAGAGGTGCATCTGATCAAGGAGAGGCCGCTGGTTATTCCACCGATTGCTTCGGATCGCGCACCCGGGGAGTCGCACAGCCCGGCCCGGGAGAAGCCGCACAAGGCGCACATCGGGGTGGCCCATCGCATCCACCACGTCGCGCCCTCCCAGGCCCAGCCCGAGGTGGAAACGCTGGCAGTGGATCAGGTCCATGGAAGCAAAGTGGTCAGAAAGCACTCGGGGACAGACAGAACTGTCTGAGTACACCATGGAAACGCTGTTCTGTGCTGGTTGTGCACTGTGATCCTGTAGGGTGAATAGCACCTGCGGTGAAGTTTCTTTTGATGCCCCATGCATGCCAAACTCCTTCCAGGTACATCATTAATACATTTTGCTCCTCTAACGAAACCTCCTAGGACTGTGTTCATATGGCAAGGTATATAACCACTCCATGCTGTGGCCAAATCGGGGGGACCTGACCGCTTGCTTCCGAGCGCTGCTCCCTTTAGTGTAACTGCACATGTGGACAGAGGCACGGGCTGCGTTAGTGAGCGATGGTAGAGAACAACCTGCACTCAGACCTCAGCCCCACGTGTGGCTGTGAACGTGTGACCTGTCAGAGGTTCTGTTGTCGTCACCGTGTACGTGAGCACGCCATACCCACCACTGAGCTCCGTGGCAGCCGCTCTCGCAGCAGCACTGAAAGTTGTGCACATGTACGTTCACTTTAATGACCTAAGGACATCCCCAGAGTCCCAGCAAGCACTACTTGATTAATCCTAAATACTTTGGTTTGTGGCTTTAAGTAAAATATGGGTGGGGGAAGCACCACTTAAAGGGTTAACGACCCTCATAGAAAGAGTATGAACACTGGGTTGTTTGGGGGGGTTAGTTTGGTTTTGGGGTTGTTTTTTTTTTAATCAAATGGCTTCATGACACATTTTATGCTAGTCAGTACACTGCACTTGTAGCACCTTCCGTATGGCTCAGAGCTCCTTTTCCAGGGAGGAAATGTAACTGGCTATCCAATATGGAAATGGTTCTTTATGGTCTAACCTGCACTTTTTTGTAAAGGGATTATTTTTGTTTCCTAAAGACCTTAGTCTTGTTCTGGGCATCATCAGACAGTGCTGGCTGCTGCCAGCTTAGAAACCTGAGCTGCCCCTCTAAAATGTGAGTATTTACTTGTAAGCGATGTAACCAATTCATACAGGAGAACCTGGCATCCTTGACTTCTGTCCTTGTGGACTGGGATGGACTTGCCTTGCACTTGCCCAGATTCCCCTACTTCTTTCTAGTAAGCAGCAGGTAAACCCAACAGCTGTTAGACTACTTGATTCTTTTTTATTATTTTTTTCCTAGGAAAGAAAGGCATACTGGGAGCTGGGAGGATATGTAATTTGGGGAAAGGAGCACAAGTTTGACCATTTTTCTTACATTCTGATCAGCACCTCCAGCTCACCTCTGCTTCACTCTTGTCTGCAGCCTCTGAGTAGGACCAGCAAGAAACATTGGCTCCCAAATGCTGCTAAGCTTATGATGTGCCTTTAAAAATTTGGAACGCGTATTCTCTGTGACAGCTGACGAAGGCTCCCTGCCTGCCCTGTCCCCACCCCTTGCCAGCTGTAGTCTGCCCCTCCTAAGCTTTTTCTGCAGCTGTGTTGGTGTGTGTCTCCCTCCGGAGCCTTGGGCCCCTGTCGGTGTCCCCGGAGAGGCACTGGCAGGATGGCCAAGCTGTTCCCCCAGTGTGGTACCGCTGGAATCCCTCACAGCATGACCCTCCCAGCAGGGCTGATCCCGGGCGGAGGGTGTGACCTCCCCACCCCTCTGTGCCCTCCGTCACTCGCTGTCCCAAAGCCCCAAACTCGCCTCAGCATTGCGCCTTGCTGGCTCGGTGGTAGGAATTTGTTTCACAAGTGGTGGGGAGAGATAGGGGAAAGCTGTGTCCTTGGAAAAGGGTGGGCTAAACCAAGTTTGTTCCTCTGAGGTTTACTGTTTTTACGTGTATTGCATTAACCAGCAGTGGGTTTGGTTACTTTCGTTGTTGTCACCATATTTTTATGGTGATCTGTTGTATGAGTGACCTGCTTGTTGGAGGCTGGTGGGAGGCACCGCTTCCAGGCGCCACAGAAGTGATGCTTTGGGCAATTAAAGACATTTCTTACAACCATCCAGGCAAACCTTAGTCTTTGTGTGCGTGAGAGACCAACTTATTCCCTCTTCTACATCCACAGACTAGCTTGGAGCCTTTTCAAAAGGAAACACAAGTTACAAAAAACACTTTCCTCTTCAAATGTGTTTATTTGGAGCATAATACAACCAAGCTAATTAATACTATTTAAAGTCAGGTGTGCCTAAGTGAACACTGCCCCACCCCCTTGCTGCTGAATCTCTGCCTGGGTTGAGGGTCTTCTCCCTGCCCCTCTAAAGGGTTGGATTCTGGGGGAAGAGTGTACTGCCTACTTCAGCTGTCACTCTGCATTCAAGGTGAGACAAACACCTTGAAGGACCCAGTGGGAAATGTGCCTCGTGGTGTAAAGATCAGCTTCAAACACGAGGCCGAAGCCCATCGCGTTCCTTCGCATGGACGTTGTGTACACGGGGGTCCGGAGCGTGTTCTGAAAGAGCAGGGATGGGACAAGGACACTGAGTAGTGCCTGAGGTACTACCTGGAACTGGGAACAGGAAGGGCCTCGAGGAGAGATGACTGTCTTCAGAAATTCACTTTTTTGTTAGAGGTCTTAAATATCCAATGCCCAGAAACTGTAAATGTCCTTTACGTCATTAACTGGGGATGGGACATGATTGAAAGAGTAGGGGAGTGTGAGAGTGTCCCCAGATACCTGTCCCAAAGTGCCTGAAAAGAGGCAACAAACACATCGACTCCTTTAGAAAAGAAAAACCATAGCGAAGGGTAATGGAAGGAGAAGTGTTCAGGGGCTGCCAGCTGTGGAGATGTGACAACAGAAGGAAGGTAATAAACTGAGTGGCCACCGTGTCCCCGAGGAGCCGTACCTGCAGTCGGAGCCTGTGTGCTTCCGTGGGGATTATCTTCAGGATGGGCAGCTCCACCACCGGCACGCGGGGCTTGCTTTGGATAAGGCAGCCTTGCTCCATGTCCCAGTCTGCTCCTTCCAGGAACAGACCAGAAACAAAGCAGCCTGTGAAGTCAGAAAATGCAGCATTTGTGTAAACGGAGCTGCTAGAAAAGATCAGTTTAAGCCAGGTGTTCCTGCAGTCCCTGTCCTGGGCATTCCAGTCATCACAAACACGCTGCACTTCAAGCTGCAGCTGCACAGGGTGAGTTACCTGTGGCGTTTGTTTTTACCATCTGTCTGTATTAGGAAATCAAATTAAATTGTCTCAGTTGCACTACACACGTTAAACAGTCCCAGGAATAAATCTTATTTGCCACCTTCCAATTGCTCAAGTCCCAGAGAGCTTTGTAACCCCAGGCCTGCTCCTTGGATCACTGACAGCAGGTGAAGGGTTGGGACAGTTGTTCTGGTACAAATACTGAGTACAACATTGATGAAGAAGTACAGCATTGATTGAGAATGATCCAGGTAAGCTGCTGAGGGGACTTTAAAACTGCAAGTTAAATTTAACAAAAACAATGAGACTTTTTTCCTTCCTCTGTTGAGAGCCTAGTGCTAGGCAGTACTAGTCATAGAGAGTCATAAAGAGATATTTACACAATAAATGATACATAGTTATAGTCACTTTTTGTTTAAATATATTTCAGTATATTATTTGTGGTGTGAATAGATCTTTATAAACCTGCTGGGATTGGTAATGTTTCAGGCATTAGGAAGTCAGGGTGTGTATATTTATAGGGAGCGAGCAAGGGAGAGGAGTAAGTTCAAATCCCTGCCTGTGCGTGGGAAGAGCTGGAGAGAGAAAATGGTGCTTCTTGCACTCAGAGGCTCTGCAGGAACCAGAACCCAGCTAATTCCCAGCTGGAGATCATGTGGGCTGTGAAATGCAAACCCAGGGGTATGTCTGCTGAGGTGTAACCAAAGTAACTTACTCTCTCTCACCAATTAACTACTTTATTCATATTTTTGCCAAATAATTGTAAAATCACTTACCCTGAGTAGACCCCTCGTCAGTGATTTCTTCTGCTGTCCTGAACTTGGTTACCTCTGTGTAGAGGGTGGAGTGATCCAGGGGCCACCTGTTTTTCCTGCAGGTGGCTTGAACAAGAGCTGTCAGGTAGGATTCGGGAATGTGGAGGCCCGACAGCCACATCACCGGGGGCTCACACTCGTTAACCTGCAGTCACAGAAGGGGCCAGAGCTCTGAAAGGTGAGCCAGGGGGGGAGTCTGCCTGGCAACCACAGTCATGCAAGGCACTTACCTAAAGCAGTGAGTGTTCACTGCCTTCTGCACCAACCTGCACAGCACATTGTGCAGATTAACAAAACAAAAAGCTTTCTGGAGGCACTTGCTTACCCAGCTGGAATACTGGTTATACCGATCTTGAAAGAAAATAATCCAATTTCCAAGTGTTTTGAGTGTGTCGGGAGCCAACCGCCGCCAGATGCCGGGAATCTGCCCATTGAAGAGAGCCTGAGCCACGTCATCCAGTTCACTGCTCATTCCAACTTCCCCAGCCAAGGCCTGGAAAGACGGTGCAGTTCTGAGTGCCAGCCTGGGGCAGGTAAAGCCCAGCTGGTTCCATCGAGGTGCTGTGGTTCTACTTACCCGTTGTAGCTCAGCCAGTGACTTTCCCATTCGAACGATCAGCTTATTAAATCGCTCCAGTTCCTGCAGCAGCACCACAGTCGTAGGGGAGATGTTTGTGCCAAAATTTTTCCGTATGTGGTCAAGATCAAATACTTGGGGTAATTTGTTTTCTATATCCTTGGCAATGTTTGCAATATATTCATCTCGGCTAATTCCTGCACCAGTTTCACCTGCAGCCAAAAAGTTTAAGTGAGGCTCTGTATTGACCACCCATTCCGTGATTAATTCTCTGAGAGAAGGTTGAGTGGAGTCACCTTTTGGCATCAGTCTCTGATGATGCTGTGACATTTGCCCACCAGACTCCCTGCATGTCTCCAGTTGTGCCTCTGGGCATGCATTGAGCCATTTCCAGGCTGGCAGGGCAGAGCTGTGCTGCGCCTTTGCTCACTTCTCAGTCCCACTGTCCTGCTCCCTCTGCTCCCCAAGGCCGGGACACAGCCGCCCTTTCCCTGGGATCACTCCACACACACACATGTTGCCATGGCATGGCTGGTGTGTCAGACCCCGGGGCACAGCCATGATTTCTTATTTACCAACCCAGTTCATTCAGAACACACCTGTTTGGGGTTGCAGCTCCAGCAGGTGAGCCCACATATCCCGCACCGCCTGCGTGTAATACCCGATCTCGGCGTTGGCATGGAGTCCAAGCACCTCTGGAGGGTTGGAAAGCGGCAGAGCTTCTATGGCCTCTGGAATACAACCACATGGGCTCTGTGAGCCCACATTCACCAGGCACAGAGAACAACACAGCAATTTTGTTACTGCTCTGCATGGAAAAAATCAAATGCTAGAGCCGGTGTTGAGCAACTCACGGAGTGAATAAACACTTTAAACACACCCAGACCCCCCCAGAAATGTATCACTAAACATAATTAACCTGCTGCTTAACTGAGGGTTTGTGGTTTGGTTTTTTTAAAAGAACTGAGGAGCTCACTGATAAGATTACATTCCAAAGAGCAGTTCATATAAAGCATTGGATTATAAGACTGCAATCCGTACACTGGCAGTGCCTGGTGTTGCATTCAACTTCTTGTATCCAGCAACGGATGTATGGAGAGGATGGATACTGGAAGGAGACCTAATGCTAATGTACGTGGCAGGAAAAGCATTTCTTACCAACAAAGTCATCTTTGACTGTCCCTTGTGGAATTTTATAATCAACCTTGTCGTTTTTATAGAAGTGAAACACCTGGAAGGTGTCGAACAGGAAATCCCCCAGGTACTCGTCCATGTAGATGGTCAGGATGCGCCGGTCAAAGCTGTCGATGGCGCGCCCTCCGTACATGACCTGGAAAACACGACATCGGTATCACAGCACTGGCTTTTGGAGCAGGAAATACAGCTTAGAAAAATCACTGAAAGGTCCAAAATACTCTTTGCTTTTGCAGCGGCTCTGGTGTAACACTGTCTCCCTTATGGATACCAAGGGACCTTCTCCAGCCCCTCTCAGGGGGACAGGCAGGAAGTATTTGGCCTTGGCCTGGACAGAGCTGCTCTGGGAACTCCTGATCACCCATTTTAGCAATTTATGTGCAGCAGTACCTTCCTGAGGTACTAGTTCATGCTCAGTTGGGATTAAGTGCTGCAAAGTAACAGTTTTCCTCAGGATTTCATGTCCCAGCAGCTGGACAGTGCAGTGCAGCTGCTACACAGGACATGGAGTCCTGCAGGAGCTTTGGGAACATCCCTTTGTACAGCTCTAGGGACACCCCACTGTGCCAATAACACTGTGCACTTGTGGTGCTCAGAACCTTTCAGCACAGGATCCCAAGGGCTCTCAAAATTAATTAAGCACCGTAACTCCCTGTTATGCAGTTAGACACAGTGGCCCTATTTCCTTGAGACTGAGATTAAGGCCCTTGCTCGAGGGTTTAAACTGGAGATTAAGCCTGCCCAGGAATGATTCCCAGCCAGCTTTACTTGATGCAGCCCATGCAGAGAGGAAACTTCATTTAACTGGATTCTTTTAGCACCAAGTGGCACTCTAGGCACTCACCTCCCCAATAAGATATTTGAGGCTGCTCCAAGGGATTTGATCATCATTTTGTTCAAAAGCTTTTGTCAAGTATGTGTTAAGGATTTCCATGC
The DNA here is from genome assembly GCF_001604755.1 of Lepidothrix coronata. NCBI lineage: Eukaryota > Metazoa > Chordata > Aves > Passeriformes > Pipridae > Lepidothrix > Lepidothrix coronata. Next base: position 5,307,882 of record NW_016690231.1, read on the forward strand.
AGACCTAATAAAGTTGTTGGAACATGTGAGATAAGAAGATTCATAAATCAGATATAGATATGTATAGATTCTTCTTAATGTAGTTGTTGTTTGAAAACTAACAATTATTTCTTTCTGAAATAATTAAAAAGTTAAGTAAAAATCATCCTAGGAAAAGAAACCCATGAGAGAGACAACATAAACATGAAGGATTGGGAATTTAATTTTTAGTGGCTCAAATTGACATTATAGAAGATCAGGAGTCTACAGGACTCCACAGAAGCAGGAAAAAATACTAAGCAAAATCTAATTGTGAGAAAGGATTAAAAATGGATAAATTCTATGTTTTCAAAAGTAATCTGAGCTACTGAGGAATATAAGAGCCATTGTAATTGTTTTCTTACCTGGAAATCAGATTCATTAAAATCATACGGTACATTCCAGCCAACCTTTCCAAACTTCCTTCTCTCCTGAACCACAGCATGGAAAAATGCCAAGACATAGACTAAGGACTTAAAGGCAGGATGTGGGCACTGCTCTAAGGCTTCCTGGGGAATTTTGAAGTAGGTGGCTCTCATGTTCAGTTTCAGACCATTAGGTGGTTCTGTAACAACCTATCAAAATAATTAGGAAGCTATCAGTTTCTCGATAACTTGAGGAAAATAAGCTGTTAAGGTACCACATTAAGTAAGCTATACAATGCAAGCTTGAACATTTTAAGTGGCTTTCCAAGTTCCTATCAATATGGATTTTTTTCTTTAAGTAAAGACATGAAACAGAGCTTTTTAAGATTATCAAGGTAAACACACCTATGTAAAGAAAAATGTGATATTATTTTAGAAATACTCATGTTATTGGCAAGACATTATTTTTCCCATACTTGACAATCTAATTTTCTGAAATAGCAATACTTTACACATTTTGGTGTGTCTTATATCCCTACAGTAAAATGGCTTTATAGTCTTTAATATGGCTTTAGTGCTGATCAAACTGCCAGAGGTTTTTTTTCCAAAGTGCTGTAAAACCTCCATTCTCACTGGTCCTGTCAAGACCCAGAAAGTGTGGATCTGCAGGCTTAAAGATCCACTCAGATCCCTTCAGCCCCACTGCTGGAGGAGAACAACCCAGAGCTGTGACTGCCCCAGAGCTCACAGGGGCTGGGTCTGTCACCCCACTGCCTTCCAAGCTGTGAAATGAAATAACGATGTTTACAGGACAGGTCACCACAGCAGCAGTAAAGCAGCCATGGAAAAGGACATTAGACCAGAATCATGGCTTGTGCCTTCGAAATAATCAGCTCAGCCTCTGGTGATAAATGCTGCAGCCTGAAGTAGCAGCTGGAAACCATTATCCTATTCCAATGTCTGCTCCACGGGCACGGCTGCCAGGCCTCAGTTCTGCACTGCAGCATCAGGGCTGACGGGGCTATTTCTGGCTCTCCAGATATTCCTCACTTGTGGCAGCATTTGAATCTAAAGAGCATTTGTCATATATCCAGGTGTACTCACAAACCTCTACTTCAAAATAACTGCTTCAGAAAAAAACTGAGCAGCTTTCACCCAAAGGAATCATCCCAGTAAGATAAACAGGATGATGAAAAAGGATTTCACTTATAAAGACAAAAAGTGAGTTCCTTAGCCCAGGTCAGGGTGCTGCACTGAGGTCAGGCATCTAGAGCCAGCCTTTTCTGCTGAGTACCAGTGGCAGGACATGGCCTCCTGACTGGGGTTTCCTCACTGCACAGTACCTTTAGGGCCTTCTGCAGGATTCCAACTGGGAAGCCTTTAGTTGGGTCAGTTGTCAGCCAGAGGCGAAAGTCCGAGTGAGGCTCTGTAATCTTCTCCAGGGCCTTTTCCAGATGGATGAGCCACTTCACCAGGAGGTGACAGTTCTGCAGCATGAGCCATTCTCCTTGAACCACTGCCTCCTCCAGCATCTGCAAAGCGATCTGGAGAGAGGGAGGAACCATCTGTGAGTAACTCTCCCTTTACCCTGTGAGCAAACTGCCTCTGATGGGCTCATGCAGTGGGTTTTCCTGCTGCAAGCACACTCAGCCTTTTAGTTTCAGCACTTACCAGAATGCTCCTTGCTGAGAACAGACCTTTTCCCATACCACAAGAAGGTGCTCTGAGATGTTTTTATTTCATTAATTCTTTTTGAAATTAAAAGTCACTCAGAGCATTGAATTGTTTCCAAACAGCACAGGAGTGTTCATGGCCCAGGAGAAGGAGGAGATCAGTCTAGGAATTGGTGGTCTAAATGAATCTGACAGGAGCTCTTCCACTGATTGAAATCATGGCAAATTTAGTCAGCTCTGAAGCTTTGGACATTCTGCCTTAGTGTCCATAACAAAAACAAAAGGCAGGAAAAGCAGCAGGATATCTTTTCAGTAACAAACACTGGTGATTTCCAGCCACCTCACATCCATACACAGAGCTCCAGCCACTGAAAGCCTTTGAAAGGCTGCAGAGTAGCATATTTTCAGCTCAGCAATTTTTTAAAAGCTGACAATCTGATTCTGGATCTACCTTCAGCCAAACCAGAACAGCAGCCAGTCAGCCAAATACCCCCTTTCGTTATTTCCAGACTGGCAAATGTATGTCAGAACCATGAAGTAACTCCTTTTCAAATGGTGCAGACCTTTGTAAAGGAGATTTGATCAGTCCCAAAGCACTGGGAGCACGGCTTGCAATTCACAGAGTTGCTGCACACAGCACATTCCCACCCTCCCACCCAAGTTACCTTTTCTTGGCCTTGTCCCATGGCCAGGAATTTGAGTCTCTCTGCTGCAAACTCTGTCCTCTCAGCCAGTTTCATGAGGTCATTGACGGGATCAGAGCCAGGACTTAGGATAAAAACCACAGGTGAGAAAGGGCTGCTTTGCTGCAGGATGGCCTCGAAGCTGATCACAGGGGGCTGCACATACCTGGGAAGGGGAGAAGCCCAATAAGCTGCAACTTTTCACGGAACAGCCTCTGTGTGGGAACAATGAACACGAACAGCAACGCTCACCCCAGACTCCACATGGAAATCATTCAGACACAACTCCTGCTCTGCTGTTCAGGCACATTACAAAACCATTTACTGTGTGAAACCCCTGAGTGGTGTGGTTTGGATTTGAAAGAGAAGCGTGACTTACGTCTCCCCCATTGTCACTGTCACAAAGTCCGTGACCGCCCGATACATCCGGTCCACCCGGAAACACCGTAAAAGCAGGAGCTTCTGGAAGTCTGTGAGACTGTCCTGATACTGCATTGGGAATGGGGTCTGCTCCAGAGCATCTGTGTCATACCACTGGCAAGAAAAGATGGCAGACAAGGCAAAAGAATCAAATGGCTCTGTCAGGGAAATTACTAGGAAAGAGAAAACCAATTTCGTGAAGGAGGGGCCAAGAGACACAAGGAAAACAAAGAAAGTCAATCAGCTGCAAGTACATATTAAAAGATTGGGTAAAAAATCCAACTTTTTCAGTATAAAGTATTCAAGTCCAGAAACACATTTGTACTTTCATTTTATGTCAAGTAATTCTCTTAAGATACAGAAAACAGCATCCCAAGCAATAAGTATTAACAGTTTGCTTACAAGTAGATTTCTTATAAAGCAAAAAGACATGAAATGAAACTACAGGAAGAACAAAGGAAATCTGTGTTTGTCACTAGCCTATGGAACTCACTGGAACTCACAAGAAGATCAAAGTACAATTTAGCAGCATAAAAATACCAGTGAAATGTTGACTGTTGAAATTGAGAGAAAAAATTCCACTGACTTCAACAGGGCAAATAACTCCTCTAAGGCATTTGACTGACAAATAAAAAATCCACAGTTTACCAGGGAAGATTTTTTTGTTTGTTTGTTTTTTAAATAATATAATCTTTAATTCTTCTGCAAAGAAGCCAATCACTAACTAGCAAGGCCTTGGTGGAAGGAGCCTGCAGTGATGTCCTCCCTGTGCACCACACTTGAATATTTCATACCAGTGTCAAAACTAGGAGAGAGAACAGGATTGCAAAAAGGCACATACATTTTTCCATTCATCTGGATTGTCTTCCACATCATCTGGAAGAGATTCAAACGTCTCAGGAAATAGTTCAGACAAGCGCATCAGGTCTTCCCAGCCTTGATCTGGAAGCCAAGCGTACGGTTTCTTCCGGGCACTCTTCTCCAGGGAAACATTGCCTGGTCACATTGGGAAACCAGAGTGAATGTCCATGGCAGAAATTCTCCAATACATGACCACACACACAGTCCCAAGCACAGAGGAACCAAGTGGAAATTTGTTTCTGAAACACTGCAAGATTAGGCTGCTCTGCTGAAGGAAAGATGGCATTTTACAAGTGCTTGCAAAAGCCAGAGTTTTATCTTTGCAAACATTTCTACATGCATATCCACACATAGTCAGAAAGTAACTACAGATTATTCCCTCAGGTAACATCCTAACCATCAACTAATGTCATATTTGTCAACAGAGAAAGTCTGACCTCTTTGTTGTTTCACAGAGAGAAAATAATAGAAATAGCAGAATCCCCAGTTGTGTAAATCAACACAGTGCAGTTTTCCTCAGTGGCTCTTAGTAAATCATATCTAGTCAAAAGTCTGTCTTCAAAAGATCTTTTAGCTATAGCTAAATATTTATATATAAATATTCACTTTACCTTTCAAAAAGAACTCAAATTCTTCTTGTGGAATTCTTCCATCAGCTTGTTCTATCTTGACAGTCATATTAAAGGAGAACAGTAACTTGTGCCTCTCAAACAAGCCTGCATGAAAAGGACAATATTTCCCAAATCAGCTGCTAAAGCTTGTTGAACTGAAGCAATCTTTAAGTCCACATCCTGCATCTGTTGTGGGGTTGATGAGATGTCCCATCCCTGGAAGTGTCCATGGCCAGGTTGGACAGGGCTTGGAGCAACCTGGTCTCATGGAAGGTGTCCCTGCCCATGGCAGGGGGTGAAACTGGATAAGCTTTAAGGTGCCTTCCAACCCAAACCATTCCATGATTCAGTGATCTGGTCACCCCACAAAGACCATTTGATTGATGATTGGACTTGATGATCTTACAGGTCTTTTCCAGACTTAATGATTCTATGATTCTGGGATCAGAGTGATCAAAGATGGGGCTTTGGATCAGGCTTACAGAGTTAATACAGCACCTGTGAACTCCATAGCTGTGATTTACCTATGTAACTGTGTTAAGAAAAGCATTTCTGCAAGAGTTACATTATTAATGTGTGTAGTTTCTTTTAATAGAAATAGCAGGGAGTAAAGAGTGAACCAGGAGCAGTGCTGGGCTCTGAACATCAGAGAATTCACTGTTTGGTAACTGCCTCTTTTATTAAAACCAGCTGAAGTCATGGCTTTGCCTTTTTTTGCACATCACAGTCTCAGCCCACCACTAAATGGCACTGACCTGTGCAGCCATAGTTGTAGGTGTTCAGAGTCAGTGTATCCATGATGTTTTTTAACCGCTTTGGAAGAATCGGGTTGGGCATGGATTTCCGGAGAGAGAATCCAAAAACCTCCAAGAAGGAGACCAGTGAGAACTGGTACATCATGTTGACAAGTGCCATTTCAGACAATACAGAGAAGAGGATGGCTCCCCTCTTGGCAGCTGGTCTGTAACCCTCCCGAAGGACATCAATATCTGCTGCTGTCGTCTCAGCCAGCTTCAGTTTCTCAATCACCTGTAAAACAGGGATTTTATACACCTGGAATTGCTGTGCTGATCCAGAGGGTATCTATTATATCACAACAATCAGAGCTGCTCAATGTCTGCCTCTCTGTGTTTGATGAAGCACAGTGAAAAAGGAAAGACTATGTATCCTTCCAAAAAGCCCAGAGCTGGTACCTCAGTAGCTTTGAATTTTGTCTCTTCCAGGGTTTTCACCAACTCCACGTTGTCCAACATGTTTCCTGTGGAAGTTGTCAGTCCATGAAGGAGAGTGTCTTCCAGATTTTTCAGCAGGTTTTTGTTCTCACTTGTCTCCTGGATGAGACGTTCTCTCTGTTCTTCCAATTCCCTCCTTTCAAAGCCCGTGATGACGCTGAGCAGCTGATCCTCCAGGCCCTTCAGTGTAACTACAGGTGCAACACATGGACACAGCACACTCTGTTTCTAAACACAGGACAGCTTTTATACAACTTATTTAATCTCCAGCATCTCATAAAACTACAGCAATGCAAGAGTGACTTGGTTAATGACTCTATATCTTAATTGTACCTAAGCATCCTCACCTGACAGGTGCAGGAAGAGATATTTGTCTCAGCTGCAGATTAGAAGAGAGAAGTGAGAAGGATTTTCTATTAAATCAGATGCTAAGTATAAGGGAGACTGAATTTTTTAGAGCTTCATTGAGATTTCAGACAACGACCCAGCCTCTAAATTTGCACTGCATCATAAACCCAGCCTCTAAATTTGCACTGCATCATAATCACTGCTTTGTTACTAAACCACACTTGAGCTCACCTGTGTAATTGATAACCATGGCTTTGCCAAACACAGAGGGAGAATACTTTGGGTTTGCTAATTTGGTGTTCAGGTACAATCTAAAATTACTGTCATAGTCGACCTCTTTGTCCCCCAGGACGATGAATGCTCGCCCCTGTAAAACTTTGATGTTCTTCTCTAAGACATTGTCTATCACAGGATCGATGTATTCATCCACACTGTGCAACAAGAAAGGGTTTCCATACTTTATGGCCAGTTCTAGTTGTTTAAGGAAATCTGGGTCATTAAAGGAAGCCATCTGCAAGAGAACAATGGGAAGATTTGAAAGGAGAACCAATACTCAATTTGCTGAACATTATTATTTTCCAATAGCTGCCAGCACTAGTGAAGTTTGCTCTTTGCTGCTTTTTGTCTTTCCTCTCATGGTTGGTATAAACTGCACTTGTACAAAACAATAAAGGTGCCTTTTTTCTGATTATAATTAAAGTTGAAAATAATTTCCATTTGGAGAACTACTCTTCAAAGTTCTAAATGTGCCTCTGACTGTTTATTGTTCTACATGAAAATTCCATCCTGGAGCTGAGATAATCCACAATCTACATCAGTCTTTTGGTGAGAATATTTCTGCATGTACAGACAGGCTGAGAAAGGGGGGGTTGTTCATCCTGGAAAAGAGAAGGTTCCAGGGAGACTTTATAGCACCTTCCAGTGCCTAAAGGGGCCTCAAGAGAGATGGAGAGGGATTTTTGACAAGGACATTTAGCAATAGAACAAGAGGGAATGGCTTTAACTGAAAGAGGGCAGTGTTACATGGGATATTGGGAAAAAATTCTTTACTCAGAGGACGGTGAGGCCCCAGCACAGGTTGGCCAGGGAAGCTGTGGCTGCCCCATCCCTAGAAGTGTTCAAAACAAGCTTGGACAGGGCTTGGAGTAACCTGAGATAGTAAAAGATATCCCTGTCCATGGAAGAGGAGTGGAACTAGAAGGTCCCTTTCAATCCAAACCATTCTATGATTCTATAATTCTATAATTGGTTCCCCATTCAAGGTGACAGGGATTTATGCAGCTTTGAAAACAACCAGTAACAAGGTAAAACAATTATTTATCTTTACCTTCAGATCATTTTTTTCTTCTTTCTTCTTAATCCAATGTAATGCCTGTTGCTGTGGGTCAATACAGAGTGGGAAGCGACTTGCATATGTTGTCAGGATGCCATTCTGGATAGAGAGCTCATCTGGAGGCAATCCTTGGGAAACCCATCTGGGAACAGAACAGACCAAAGACCAGGCTGGGATGAAAACTCCATGGGAGAGCAGCACATTTGATTTGCCAGTAGAACCATGAAATTCATTGAGAACACTATTTGACACACAAGGAAACATACAGTGTATGGGGTTATGAGAACAGTGTCAAAACTCAGCCTGACCCATTGTCTGAGTGGTCTGGAACTACACTACTCATACTGTAGCCTTTGGTGAGTAATTCTGCAGTAGCTGATATATGGGCTATCTGGGCATGGGTTTTATACCAGATTCATTGAAGTCAATGAAAAGACACCTATTGGGTTATGGGAACACATTTTATAGATAACTCCTCTAAAAATTTCCTAAAAATGATATTATATGCATCTGAGTTTAGTGAATGTCCCTGGAGTGTAAAGTACAATGATTTGTCACAACAAATGGCCTTCATTAACCAGAGGGAAAATAATTTGTCTCCTCCTCTTGACATGAAAGTAGGATTCTCTCTCTCTGGAATGGCTGTGCACCTCCACCCACAATCTGCCAGTTCTGTGCTCCAGGCTCAGCTCCAGACTCTCACATTATCATCTCACATTCAGTACTCACTGGGTTTCTTGACTGGACATACCTGCTGACCTCCACCTCATTAGTCAGGAGGCTTTCTAACCTAAAAGATTCACTGCATGGAATTTCTCGGGAGAAGATATCTTCGTGCCACACCTTATACATCATTTCATGACGAAAGTCCCAGCTGAACGCTCCCTCATAGCTCAGAAAGGCAGCAGCAAGTAGACAGTCTCCAAGCAACTTCACCTTTCGTATTTCATATTCCTTGAATTCCTCTGTCCACCTGGTAGAATTAGAAGGGAATCTTGGGTCAGTCTGTACCAGAGAGATGGAGTTTATGTGCAGAATTTCCAGTTGCTGCTACTTTAGATATAGGTTGAGACAGACCTCCAAATTTAGAATCAGTTGTTCTCTCACTATTATGATGGCCAGAGACACTGAGTTGATCTGAACCCTCTTCCTCCTAATGTGAGTTATTTTTCAAGAGCTAATGGATATTAGCTTAGAATGGATAACAGCTCCTCTCAGCAACAAACACCATAGGAAGTGACATTTCCAAAAATGTCTCTGCTTGATAGATTTTATCCCTGACACATGACCCTCTGATGTCAAAAATGTCCCTCTTTGAATCCAGACTTACCTCTCATTCTCAGATTTCAAGCCAGCAATGAGCTTGTCAGCAGCCTCTAATCTTCTCTGCATAATCTCTGCTTCTTCTTGTAACTTCTGGTTTTCTTTTATGGCCTGTTGATATTTGTCATCCAAAGCTTTAAGCTCAGCCTGGAGAGCAACCAACTCTGCCTGTATCCTTTCCAGTTCCTGCTTACTTAACAAATAGTTCCGTTCTAGCCTTGCCACCTACATTACATTTTGAAGGAAAGATGAGTGTCAGAGGAAAGAAGGGTTTTGGAGAGGAGTCTTAAGTTTTCAGATTTCTTTTGGCTATTTCATCTATTTCAAAGTGTCCACAGGACTCTCATCCCCTGACAAAATGGGAGGTTTGTCAGCTTAACAACAATATTATGGCCCCAAAAATAGTCAGACACATCATCTGGTGAATATACTTTCTCAGTAGTCAGCTCTGTATAATAACCTTTTCCCGACAAAAGTTTCCCAGGGTCACCTGTTGGACATTAGATTTCCTTTGGTGATACAGCTAACTTTCAGTCACCCTAAAGAAAGTTAATCTAAAGGTCTTTGCTTAAGGAACATGGATTTTGTGTTCTACTGAACTTTGCTCTGTACAAATGCTATGTGTTTTGAAGTCTGGTTTTAGTAGACAGCTATCAACTGTGTTTTTCTAAACATGTTAGATTATAGAATTCCAACTGAACATGTTCCTCCTTCAAGCACTGGCATGGATGGCAACCCACATCATGACACAACACAGCCATTTATGACCAACTACTTGCCTCACTCCACCTGCAATAGCTCTCCTAAACACCTATTTTTAAGCACTTCAAGAGGAGAAGTGGGCAGTCTGACAAGTCAAGTGTTATCTTTTTCATCTAGATCCTGCTTCAGCCTCCCCTGAGCTTGAATCCAACACATTTTACCTTTTCTTCCTTGGGCTTGACATTTTTCACTACATCACAGTAGGTCACCACTGCTTCAGCAAACTTCAACATTCCCAGTCCTGCTCTGCTAATAACTTCCATTTCAGCAAAGGTAGTATTAAGATTCCTTAACAGAGCTAAATTGGCAAACACAAAAATATTGCAACTGAGTTGAATTACAGTGAGAAATCCTCAAAGAAATAGCTTTCCCCACCAGCAATATCAGCCAATGCTGTGACAGACAATATGAAACCTTTGTCAGAATATTAAAGAGACTCTGACTTTAAGATGAACCTACTGGGCTGTAACAATACAAGCACAATATTCCCAGTGATTTCTCAAGTTCTTTCTCCATAAAGGGAGTATTTTCAAGAGTTGTTCATTATGTCTGAAGTTCATGTTTTGTCTTCTCTGCAGCAGTCAGGTGCAATTTTGCTCCAAGACCCAAATTCCCCTTTTAATGGAAGTGCTCTGGATTACACCTTTAAGAGCATGTGCAAAGTTTGGTCCATAAACTTTAGATATAGCTGATCTTCTTTCCACTCTGTAACATCACATTTTAATTGCCAGCACATGGATGAGGCCATAATTCTACTAAGCAGCTAAAAGGAGACAGCAGGTCTACTCAGCTATCCTTGCTTGCTTTAAACCAGAGTCTGTAAGACCCTAGGTAGGGTTTAAACTGGATGGAACACAAGTAGAAGGTCTTTGAACTCTGAAAAATCAAGTCATCCCAACAGTGCAACACCCACAGCATCGTGGGCAGCGCTGTCCCTTAGCACAAAGTGAATCCCACCCTCCCAAACTACATTGGAAGGATTGCTGCTGACGTGGCTAATCACATTAACAATATCCTGTGTTCATTCCAAGTATACAGATCAGGAATTCACCTCTCATAGACTTCACATTACTCCATGGAATTGCCCTAAAATCCGTCGTCAACAGTTGTCGCAGGAAATTTGTGTCAGCCATCATTGCCTTGGCGTTCTTCCAGTTCAGCTCCTTGTAACCTCTCATGATAAGAATACAATCCAGGACAACCTGCACCTGCTTGGGGGGTGTTGCAAAGGATCTAGAAAACAGAAGGAGATAGTGGAAGAGAAAAAGGAGGAGACAAAGCACATGATGCCAGACATGATAATTACCTGTTAGAAAGGCACTGCAGTACAAGAGCTTGTACATAAAACATGCCACATACAGTGAAAAAGATAACCCATCTGATCCATGAAATTATTAACTACTCAAAAGCTCAAAATTCTTGTATTCAGACAATCTGATCCATGAAATATTAAAGGATTTCAACAATGGAAGGCCTAGAACCCTGAGCCACAATATTCCCCCACAGGGCAGTGAAGCAGCTTCCCATTGGGAGAATCCAGAGATCATAAAAGAAAGGAAACCAAAAAACTGTGGCAGGGAAGGGAGAGCTGTTGCTATTTTGGGGACGGCTACTTCAGGGAGAGCCAAGGACTGGATGTGCCTTTACATCGACCTCCAAATACAAGATGCATCATAAAAACACAGGAAGAAGTTAATTCAGCAGGGAAATACATTTTCATGCTGTGAAAGCAACCCTGAAAAATAACTGGTATGTGTTCCTGTAGACACAGGAAAAAAAACAGAGGAGGAATGAATGGGTTTGGACAGTCACTGTTCAGGCAAAACCCACAGCAGGTTCTAGCGCAGGGCACTAGACACAGGGCAGAGAAATATGGGGAAGACAGCAAACAAAGGCCTGGAAGAACTGGCTTAAGGTGAAGTCCTGGGCAAGGAATTGGAGGATTCTGTTATGTCCTCTGCACCCACACAGCTGATGTCCTGACCTTCACAGGTAAGTGAGAAAGGTGAGGCAAACAAGGGTCTCTCAGTGAATTTCCAAGAGTTTGTGCTACTGTACATGCAAATGAGTCACCTGAGTTCAGTAACTTCAGCCTTGTCAAGCTTCTCAACCTCCATTTTGGCAGCTTCTAAAATAGGCTTGATTTGATCCAAAGCTTCTTCAGCCTCTGCCTTCTCCACAGCAATAACCTTATTCTGCTCCTGTATCTCTATAGCTTTTTCTTCAGCCAGCTTTTTCTTCACCCCAGCTAGGAATTGAAAAGGCAGGACCATAAATGAATTATTCAAATTTGTATACAGAACATACACTCATAAACTAATATAGATTTACTCTTTGCTGAAAATCAGAAATTCCCATCAACTCAGAGTCTTCGTGTTGCCAGCTTGCCTATGTTTACATTTTCCTCACCTTAGCCTTCAGCAGCTGTAAAGCACTCACCTACTTCTGTGTTTGTTGCAATCTCTCGTAACAAAGCCTCACAGGCAGCTGTTTTTTCTGTTAGCACAATCTTTTGCTCAGCAAGTTTCTGGTTCAGCTCAGCCAGCTGTACAGCAGCTTCCTTCAGCTTAACTAACCCCCCATCCAGTCGCTTACATTGTGCTGGGTAGGAAAAAAGAGAAATTATTTATGGATTGTGTCCTATCACACAGTAACAGACAATTTCACAAAGGGGAAATGTGCTTAGAGGTGCATTGAGAGATTTTTCCTTTCCTAAGCCTCCTCTCCAAGATGATGTTAATGTCACTTGAGCTGACACACAGTGGCCCTGTGCCACAACTTGCTTTCCATATTACACTGCTCATGTTTTATCCTCTTCACATATTTCAATGCCACTGAAGTATGAATAAGAATTGCTGTTTGAGGAAGAATGTCAAACCTTGACTGAGGCTGAGCAGGTATCAGATTTAATCACTCTTCCCCAAGCAGAGTAATGTCTGGTTTGGAGATTCTGGCTCAGGTTCATGCCTAAAAGGATTTGGGGAGAGCCCACTGTTTGACAGGGCCTGAACATTTACATGTGGCCAGCATATTGGGTCAGTGTCCAAATCAGATGCCAGCACAGCATTTCAGATAGTGCTGCTAATAGGATTTTTCCATATTGTGGGTAATATGTGGGATTCTCACCAGCAGTTTTCCTTCTTTTTAAAATATTTAAATCACTTATTAAAAAGCAGAAAACATCTACACGGCCTTACCTAAAATGAACTCATTTTTCTCCTCCAGCAATTTTGTGTAAGTACTGATAAAATCAAGGTAATTCTTTGGTGTGACATGATTGATACGTCTCAGTTTCTCCAGAAATCTCTTGCTGAAATCCCCTACAGATTCATGCACCATCACCATGTGCTCAATCACTGACTTGGAGCTCTCTGGTGGGATACGTGGGTTCTTTACTAAAATTGGGCAGAAGAAATAAAACATTGCAAAGATGTGTGGTTTTTTCAGAGTACACCAATTGCCATCCTTCTCATGTACATCTAAGACAGGCACAGAACCAAATCTGCTTTCTGGGGCAAAAAGCAAAATCAAGGCAGAGTCAGAAGGGAACCTCCTAGAGGCAGCTCACATTGTCTGCAGAGCTGGAAACCTGAACTTTAGCAATGTTAAAAACCTATTTGATTAAGAAACTACCATCCAGTGACATTTCTGGATGGGGTTTTTGCATCACCCATTTAGACTCAGGGTAACAAGGGTAACAAATTGTGAATTGTACAATAACTGCAAAGTAAAGAATTTATTTCTTAGACTGTAGCAAGGGTTAAGGGGTTCAAATACTGACATCTTACATACCCACAATGGACTGTGCAACTGCAAACAAGGCCTGGGCGGGCCAGGGCAAGAACCAGTCAATACCAGTGTTGTTGACAAGACCTTAAAATAAAAGGACAGTTTTATCTCCAAAATTCCTTGGTAAAACTAGCCCCTAATCTGACAGGCAGTCCACTCATTAACTTTATTCGCATCAAGAATCTGCAAATCTGTCTTATTTGCCTCCTGCTTAGCAACAGAATTTACCACAAAGTTAATACTTCCATTTTGACAGTAAACAATGAGCTTTGCCCCTCTGTCCTGCCAACCCCATGGTTCCATTCTTTTTACGCTCTTCCATTCTACAGTCAAGAGCTGCAACAAGATATTTTAGTGCCTGGGCTGGCATTCCCACCCATATGCATCTTTCCAGTGTCTCTTCCAGGAGTCCCAGGACTCACCTGCTGAAGGGCAACATCTGCCAGGCCTGGGTGGTTTTGGATACAAAACTGTTTCTCTTACCACCGTCCTGGTTTCATAATGATTTAACACCACACATTCTTCTGCAAACCACAGAAGAGAGGCTGCAGACATAGGCTGTATAATTTCAGTTCAATGAGGATGACCAATTGATTTCCAGCTGTTCAGCTGGAAAATTAACTGATCTGGTAAATGCTAATCAATAATGCTCCCTTATACGTTGTAATTAACTGGAAAAAAAATCATACACTTCAAATCCTCAGTCATGAACCCTGCTCTGCTTGGCTTCAGCTGCCAGACATCTCTCAGTGTCCACTGGAGATTTTCTCTTGCCTGTTAATCTGTATTTCACAGGGAGGGGACTAAACAGTGCAATTGATACCTGGGAAATTTCTGCACCACGTTCTCAGATCGTCCCCAACTGGGGACATTCCCAGGACGATGTGAAGGTTGCTTGCACATTTGCTTACAAAATATTGCCAGACACTCTCTTTAGCTGTGTGCACTCCAGCTTTAGCAGCTTCCTCACCAATCTGACTTAGGATGGCGTCTTTTTCATCATCTGCAAAAAGGGCTGGCACCATTCCTGTAACATAAGGACAGAAGAACGTTAGTGAGAACAACCAGGAAGAGGAAACCATATGGCTGGGGACAGGGCAGATGAGAAACCAGAGTCTAATTTTAATCCTAGTTCTGCAAAAATGACTCTGAGTAGTTTTGAATGAACCAATTAATCTCTCTATGCTTCTCCTCCTCCCCACAGACCCAGGGGAAAAAAAAGGCTGTAATTAGAATGATCCAAGGGAGCCTTGGAAGAAATCTGAGACTCCTGCAGCATGAATGAACCCCACAGCCTTCCCAGACACACAGAAATGACTGTAAGAAGGTGCCAGAAAGCCATTATTAAGGCCAAGACCATTTCAGGTAGTACCAAAGCAGTAGAGGACACAAGGAGCACCAGAAATAGCTCTGTCAAGGGCACAGTTGAGATTATGAGTCACAAGCAGACACAGATCAGGAGTAACTGAGGCTGCCAGTGGCACCTGAAGTCAACATGTTGTTGATGAGTTCCAGGAAACTCTCCTCTGCCACATGGCCATCTGTAAATAAGAACACCACTGGCGTGTTCTTAATACCCAGCTTCTGGTACAGATTTTTCAAATCCTCTCGGAAATTATTTTCTCCGTATCCTCGAACCAAGACGATCTCAAATATCTAAGGATGAAAACACATACTGAGAAGACACAGATGGACTCAAGAGATGATGGTAACTCATGCTTAATCAAGAGGGTTGGTTTGGCCCCTATCATCAGCAAATGTGTAAGTATCAACAAAATTACGCACTACATTCTTTTTAAAAATGACATTTGTACAACCCTGCAGGCTTGAGTTTTCAAAATTGCTTTGTGTTCATCCTCCTTTTTTGTTCTTCCCTTCCAAGCTTTTGTAAGAAACTGAAAATACCTCTGAGAGGAACACTTCCTGTCTGATATAATACAGTATCAATCACAATAAGGTTCCCCAACCAGCTGCTGGAATACACTGAAGTATCAAGAGCAGCAGTTAGGGACTGTTAGTTGTTCATTGGCAAACCCATCCTTGTTTTCTGTCCCCAGTGCCAAACCCAGATCACCCACAGTCATCATCTTGGACCTCCAGGCAATCACCTCACCCTGGGCTTCTCTCCACAGGGAAGAGCTGCCAGTCTGATCTTATCTTGACTGACTGATTTATTCCCACCCCTAATTTAATCCCCATCACAATATTCCTTTCCTTGTCATTTTTCACTGCAGGGACACAGGGTCACCTACCTCACATCCAGCTGTGTAGGCAGCCAACCTTGTTAGGGATTGCTTCCCTGAGCCTCCCACTCCGATGAGCAGGGCATGCCCTCGGTCCATGCGGATGATGCGATGGATACGGATCAAGTGCTCCAAAGCATCATCAAAAAGAACCAGACTCATCTTAATATTGAATTCATTGTAGTCATCCAAAATCTCCTTCAGAGAAAGGTGAACAGAATGTTATTAGGAGATCCATGAAACAATTAGTAACATTAGTAAAATAACAACCCACTCAGCAGCATTATTCCTTTCCCATTTCTCAGGGCAAATAAACTATTGGAAAACACTGCTCACTGTAGCTGATCCTCAGCTTTCATGACTGCAGACCCCAAGTGGATATCGATGCACATGGAATTCTGCACATGGAATTCCATGTGCACACAGGAAGGGAACAGATTTCCTACGGTTTGAGGCAGGCTCCTGCCCATTCCTCAGGCACAGAGACAGACTCAGGCACAGTTCCAAGCTGATGCACTACCTGAAAGAGAGCTTTTGCTACATCATAGTCTTGGATATCTTCATAAACACGAGGTTCAGCTTCATTCAGTGCTGTTCTGAAATCCCCAAAAAGAACTGGATCCCTCATGGCATGCTCCAGTTCATCTGCAAAATGCTCTTCCACCAAGCTTTTTATATGACCTTGTACCTTGAAGGATATGAAATGAGTCTGTCACCAGAAGATCCAAAGAATAGAGCCCCCTTTTATGTTCTATGTATGATCTAAAAGGATCTAATAGGTGGTTCAAGAACCAATCAAGGCAATGGACTTTAGAATGTTAAAACAGAAAAGGATAAGCCTGTTAAAAAAAAAAACACACCTCCTCACATATTGGTGTAAACAGTATATTAATAAACTTTCTTTCTCAGCACTTACAGATGTCTCACCAGCAAGATTTCTCACAAAGCTTCTAAGTCTGCATGAATATTCTGAATTGTGAAAATTGAGCTGGAGATTTATCTTTGTATGTTAGAGGAGAAAGTTTTAAGCAGGAAAATCTGAAGCCATCTTAATCTACTTCTTTTCATCTAAGCAACTTTCAAAGCAAAGCAAGTTGCTTATACATAAGTAGTCTTCACCCCAATTTCTCTCCTAATTCTGAGGGTATAAAACTGGCATCATTCTTTTTTGTGTTTTAAGATATAATTTGAAACATATACATATAATTTTCCAGTTTGCATAACAGCCAAAACTGAGTCCACTGTTTAAGAACTCAGTTCTTATCCTTTTTCCTACTTGATTGTTGTCACATTCTGATATAATCCTTCCTGAAGGAAAATACTGACTTGAAGTGATTTCCTGAGTTTTCTCCTGCACTGCTCTCACACTTTGGCACTTGTACTGCTGCCAACCAATTTTCCTGGACAGGCAAACCAACTGATACCTTCCATTCCTTATCTGATTTCTTAGTCTGCCACAGTCACTTTATTTTAGAAAAAAACCTCCATGGGTCATGTTTTAAATTAATGACCAATATACTGACCAGACAAGTTTGCAGTTGGACTGCAAGACCTGAGTCCAACAGTTGGTAATGTTGCTGTTGCAAATTAATTGCCAAAGTAATAGTGAGTGACTACTAAAAACTGAAAGAAATTACTCACCAATGCTTTGTCTTCTTCATTAATCAGCCTGTCATGGAAAACCCTCAGGCACTCATTTCTCCAAACTCTCACCATCTGGGTCACTTTTTGAAACCTGAATTAACATCAAAATATCACAGTGCACAAATGAGCTGACATGATTCCTAAGGCCATATGGTTAATAACAATGAGCAAATACTAGAGTGAGCTTCTTACTCCTTTTTTTGCTCTCTTGATTTTGTTCTTTTCATAATTTGCTTGCAATTTTACCTCTAGATATCTTATTTGAGAAAGACTAATGCATCAGTGTTTGTCACAAAGAGTAAGATCACAATTTAGGATGTTCTAATTCTCACTGTGCCACAGGTGTAATGAAAAGTAACCAAATGAGACTGATTTCATGCACCAAAATACCTCACCTTCACCTAGATTCACCCAAATAAATAAATGTAGGACCACTGAAGCCAATTTTTCTATTCTTACCTCTCTGAACTTGTAAGAACAAGTCCATTGTAGACTCTGGAAAGATCCCGCAGGTTAAAAATGTAATGGAATTTGGAAGGAGTTGGGGGTAGGTCACTAATAATCATTTTATAAAGCTCCAAAGTACACAGAGTGATCTTGTCAGAGATGGCTGATATTGCCTCAGTAAATGTCTGCAAACATGAGAAAGAAGAGGAATTTTCATGAGACTGCCCAGAGAGAACTCAATGCTATTAAACACAGTCTGCTTTCCAGCTTTTAAACCTGCTTGGAATATTTCAAATACAGTTAGAAATTCTCTGTAGGATGAACATTCTGCAGTTTAAATGTTTTGGGCAGGCTCCATCTTCACTCTGGAGCTTGCTGTGTGCTCAAGATAACATCAAACTCAACGACTGGAATTTCCACTGCATTTCCATAGCAGAAAAATTAAACTGCTCTTTTATTATCTGATGTTGCAGGTTCCTTGCTAGTAATGCAGTTTAATGCATTGTATCAAATTTTTCACACTCATTCAGGAAAGAGTTTGCTGATCTTTGTGTTTGTGCTCACAGGAACTATAACCAAATCATTCACAGGTTTCAACCTATGAAAAGCACCAGGTTTATAAATTATCTGCTGACTTGAATGTTTACATATTACTCAAGAACTCATTTTAACAGTATAAACCCATTGAGAAAGAGAAGAGGAAGGGAAAGTTCACATGAGGTTCTAGTAATAAAAAAGCTTGATAACAGAAGATTTCAGGTCTTGCAACAACATAGAAATAAATGTCTATTTAAAACTAATAAACCTGTTGAGCAATCCTTTAAAAGCAGTGAAATTACCGCAGTGTGGCCTTTCAGGATGGAGGAGTAGATCGACTTCAGTGAATGTTCAGAAGGAAAAGGTATGTTAAAAACACTGAAGAGTGAGATGAACCGAGGGTCCACTTCATTCCGACCTCCTCCAGCCTTGCCCATGGCAGCAATAAATCCCAGGTCTCGAAGGAATTTACAGTTCATCTCCTTCCCACGGTCGTACAAGAAACCCTTTTCCAGCAGCAGCTTCAGCAGGGCAATGGGCTGCTGGGTGCCATACTCATCCACCTTAGGGATACAAGAGTCAAGGTATTTAGAGCACAGTACATCAGCACCCCAGTTCCTGCTAAAAATGTGGAAATACTGTGCTCCATACTCAGGAGAATGTTACAAGAACTAAGTGACACTTCGTAAAGCTCTAGCACTGATTGTGAACACTCACTCCAAAGTCTCCTATGAGAAAAGCACCTCTTCTCCGAGATAAACTAAATGCACACACACTCTTTGCCCCATTTGTAAAGAGAAAGGAACCTGCATCCAATATCAGGCCACAGAAACACGATTTTAATGGCACAAAAAGATGACCGAACAGGATCTCTCTTACATATAGGACAAATATTGTAACAGACAGAAACAACCCCTCTGGCACACAAACCCAACTCTTCCGATGATCCTGAGCTGGAATCCAGTGACACACTTACCATGAATCCCTCTGACTTGGGATTCACTGGATTCGTGCATGAAGGGACCACACCAGTGCCACCCCAAATGTTTCTATACTACCTTTCAAACTATTGGCAGCTTACCTTTGGCATATTCATATCATCCATGAACACCAGGAGACGTTTTCCCATGGGAGGGCCAAAAGTGTCCTTAGTTCGTTTTTCTACATTTGTCTCCAGGTTTCTCTGAATGTCCATGGATGTTGTACGAGAAGAGAAGTTAATTACCAGCACCAGCTGCAAAGGGAGGACATGGGTAAGAATGGATTTTTACCTGTTCTTTGTTTTTTCACTAGACCATTCAAAAATATTCTCTATATTAAACTGTCAGGTGTACAGGAAATGTTTCTCTCGTCCATTATTCACTTGAATTACAGATGACAAAGTAACTTCATTCTTAGCATTTTGATTATATATTTTTACTTTATAAAATTGGATTTGTACATGGTAGAAGAGGACAAAACACCTCTGATCCTGAAGGATTGTCAAGTCATTCCCACACTTTGGGCCTGGAGTTGCAGTCATGTTACTCAGGTCACTATTGCTGCTCACAAACTCAGCCTTCACAATGCAGATTTAACACAAGGACAAGGAATGAAAATGCAGCTTTACAAACAAGGCAAAATGCCTCCTACATACATTGAGGTCTTTGTCCAGATTGCTCAGGAAGTTCTGTGTAGTTGCTGTCTTGGATGTGCCCGATTCACCTACAAGGACAACTGGGCGTTTTATCTTCACCATCTGTTCCAGTAACCAAGACGTGCGAGTTGTGTCCACTGTGGGCACTGGAAAAGAGCATGGATACAATCCCTGGTTAAATTAAAATGCACTACAGCCAGGGATTTATATTTATAGAATAATGCTGGATCACACTCTCAAAGTATTAATGTGCAGTTGTACAAAGAATTATCAACTCACAGTGTTGTAAGAAAATTTTAACTGCTTAACCAACTCTTTTCAGCTTTTATCATTGGGATCTTTTCTTCTATAGATATATTAAAAAAGAAGTTATCATCCATATAGGAGGGTCATGGTTTGGTTAAGCTCCATTTAATCCCTATTTCAAGGATATAATCTGGATTTATTTGGATCATAAGCATTTTCCCAGAACTCTACAGAGATTAATTTTTTTTTCCATGTGAATAGCCTGGCATTAGGAGCAAATTCAGAGATCACAGAATTATCTTGTGTCAGTGAAGTTAACCTGTGCTTGCTGGAGTATTACTGTAAAGTAACAGGCCTTAATTTGTCCTGAACTATGAAAAGCACCTGTCACCATTATGCAATGCTTGAAGTAACAACCAATAATGGCCCTAAGAACATAATTTTTATCTACTGAGTATCTGAACCACTGAGCTGATGTTTTTCCTAGAATTTCTGGTACAGCAAACTGTGAATCATCTGCTATTCTGGCTTGTAAAAGGTATTGTTGGCTCCTAATAAGCCTTATTAACTGAAACAAGCTTTCATCCTTTCCTCATTCCTTTATTACACTGTGAACATCAACTCTATTACTGGCAAACTACTATGACAAGAACATTAAAAAAATGGATGTGTTCCTTCACAAGCAACTGAACCTGAGTAGATGATCTTCAGTAGAGAAAGAAGATATCTCATGTTAAGTGCCATGCACTCAGTGGTGACACATTATAAATTAAAGGTAGATCATCACTGTATTTTATCTTACACTCACCTAGAATGTCAAGAAATTTCACTTCAGGGTTATGAATATATTCAGGAACAAGTTGCATCCAAGGTACCCACTTTTTTTCAGATCCATCAAAATGAAAGTCATACAAAGTTGGCAGCTGACCTGCAAATCATTAAGCAATTGCAATTTTTCTAGGACACTGAAATATCTCACAAGAAAACAATCTGAATGAGATGAAAATGAAGGGTAAGAATCTGGACTAAGCTTTGTTCTGTTTGCTTGTCATTAACCAAAATTCTCCTAGTCCAGCACCTGGGTCATAATGTTGCTTTATAAGCACCTTCCAGTGGCTTTTTTTTCACATTTTACTTTTCCTTTCACTGTTTATCTCTTCAGCTTGGCATAGAAAAGTACTGTTCTGTGAGGACAGACCAGTAGTTGAGAGGCATCCAGCATCAATATCTCTAGGTGGTTTTCAGTGATAGTCCCTCAAAGAGCAGATTTTGCAGCCAGAAATAGCCAGCTGGAAGGAAGAACAGTGATCTACCTTCATGGAAACTAACACTTTCCTAATATAATCAGTGGGATTCCGATTAAATTATGACGAGATCCTACCTGGCAGCTCCCCTGCCTTAGCCAGGGTGTTGTCATCCTTAACAGTGGACATGCAGGAAATACGTTTAACATTTTCATCAAATTTAATTCTCCCGGCATCAAGAAGAGTAGCACCTAAGGAGCAGTACAAAGCTTCCAAAAAAAAACACTCCAGAACATCAGGATTCTCAGACTGTACCACTAGGACTTCCAGCATCACAGTCAACTGCACAACCTGTTGGAAAAAAGACAAAACTGTAAACAAAATTGTCAGTTAGATGTGTGAAAAATGAAAACCCATCATATGTTTTCAGCTGTCTGCTGATTTTTTGTCCTTTTGTCCAGGTAAATCTACTGCTGTATGTATTAAGGACAGTAGAAGAGCACTGTTAGGAGCTGATTGGCTTTGTGTCTCTTGGTGCTCATCACAAGCAAACTCACATTTCAGCACAGACTCTACTCCTTTCTTTGGGAAGATTATACTTTCTCCATCATTCCATTTTCTTTTTAGTTAAACATGTTTAGCCTTTATTCCCTGTTTCTTACCATGTTTAAATCTGTTTGAGGAACAATGGTCTTCAGCCTTTGCCCCTGTTTGCCATCCACAATTCCCTCCACGATCATGTCAATAAGGTAGGGCACGTACTTTTGAAAGAGACGATTCAAGTCAAATCTCTCTTGCTGAGGAACAAAAAGGACAAGAATTCAACACACAGAAACCTGGAAAGCAAATTTTTGACAGCAGCACTTCCCATCAACACCTCCCTGACCAGATATGATTGTTCTTGAAGGAATCACATCTACCAAAGACAGGGTACACGAAGAAATGCGATGCTGTTGTATGGACTGGGTTTTCAGGAGGTGAAGATCCGCATTCACCAGGTGACAGCAAGTAAGTTGTCTTACTTCAGCTCCCTGTGGACTTGAGTTTTTAAACTAAATGTAAGAAACAAGGAGCTAAGCAATCTCACTGTTAACTCTTTGTTCTTCACTTCTCAGAAACAACCAGAATTCAGAAAAGATGGGAATTCTCTTTAGCCCTCTGCTGCAGGTCTAGTGATTAGATCTGTTGTCAGAAAATCAGACTGTCTTTAACTATCTGAAATGCAGTTTTTAACACAAATACTTGCTGAACAAGTGCAGAAATTCCCACCTCATTTTCTCTTCCTTGGACCCATTTCTGCCAGTAGGGCTCATATCTCAAATTTTTAGGATCTACAAAGACCATTCCACAGCGGGACACCGTGGCAGGAGATGCATACTGTAAGTCACCAACCTATAAAATAATCACACAAGATAATCACACACTTAAGCAAAGAACAGCCACAGTAACTGCTTTTCAGGCTTTGAAGCCCCATCTGTCTCTAACCCTTCCCATGTATTAAATGGTCCAGTCATTTCTTACCTCAAACAACAAAGCGCAGTGTGACTGAAGTCTGATCCGCTCCCCGTTTGCCAGAGTCAGTAACTTGTTGTCATCCATGACAGAATTCATGTTTTCAACCCAGAGAGCATCCACATCTCCATCAAAGAGAATGTACCTGTGTACAAGAGCCATGGGGCACTGTCTAATCTCTGATTTTATTAATATTTCAGAATTCAGAAGTGTCATCAATGGTGTGAGTGTCAGCCCAGCTGTTTGGAAGCCTACCACTCATTTTTTAAAATTGCATCATTTCACTGAGGCTAGAAACTCAAGGGAGACAGAAACACTCCTGGACATTTTCTGTTTATTTAGAATTTCTGTTTTAAACAGTGCAGTATCAAGTATTTATTTTTTATTGATGTAAATCTCAGTATCTAAAAAAGCATCACAATGATTTCTAGCTGCCCACCTTCGCTCTTTCTTGTCAGTTGGCCTGTTGATATCCCGAAAAATGTTTGACAGGACTCCATCTGTCCAGTCTCGTGTGACAGGGTCGAGGATCCCATACAGCTCAATCACACTCATAGCTTTAGGGTTCAATATGTAAAGCTTTGTCAACAATCCCAGCCTAAAGATACAGCAAGAAAAGCACAGTAAAATCACACAATACCATCTCCTGTTAACCCAAGCAAATACTCTGGGCAGCTGTTGACCCTGTCATGACTAGACAGGGCTGAGCAATACAGTCTGTGCCATTTTACAGCCTGATTTCCATGTATCAAATTCTATACTCACTTGTTTTGGGCCCGGCACAAAGAATTAATGACAACTGACTTGCCACCTCCAGTAGGTCCAACCACCATTGTTGTGTGCCGGGTTAGCATTGTCTCATACATCTGAACTACTTTATCCACCTGGAAAATAAATATTGATTCAGGAGACTACTGTCAGAACTCCTCTGTGGACAAGATTAGCAGTTGGCCTATATCAGATCAGCTTTCCTGGAGCCACTCCACAGTACAACGATGCACCTTCAGCCTAATGTTTACAACAGAAACTCAAGCAATTAACATTTTTTATACCTGGACTGGTAAAACAACATAACCCCGTTCTTGCAGCACATGTTCTACAGCATCATTAAAGTCAGGGTAGCGAACTCGAGGGCAATCCAGGCCAGGAAACAGGTCAGAGATTAAGCCAAGGAAGAGAGGTACGTCTTCAAACACAAATTTAGGAAGATTCATATCTCGTAGAGCTCTCATTAGTACAACTTCCTAGACAGAACATAGCAAAATCAATGTTTACCAATCAGTTAACCAATTATCCAAAATTAGGTACTTCAAACATCTTTAAAAACTAGTGCCTGATTATTTCAGCATAGCTTTGGGAATATTTTCTTGGCACCAGTTACTAGTGGAAACAACAAAGGTTATTTTACAAGGGTTAAGCAGATCAATAGCTAAGAATACCACAGTGCCTTTTTGTTCCATATTAACCAAATGCCAAATGGCTGGAGTGGCCCACATCACAGCTTCCCTGAGCTGGAGCACTCACTGTTCAAAAACCAGCTTTTGCTATTCATTCACAGACATTCCTCTGGCTATTTGCATCCTGGACTCAACAAGAAGTAAAATACCTCATTTTACATAGATTTCCCTACTTTGACCTGATTTCTGATGGCAACTTACTGGTAGAGAGCATGATGGAACTCAGTAAGAACCAACTGAAATAATAAGACAAGTAACACCAATGCTCCTATTTCCAAAGCAGACAAACCACAAGAGATGGGTAAAACACCTACCCTTCCTATTGAAAAATATGACCTGCCCAGGGTAACTAAGCAGCAAATCTACCTCACTGAGGTCTGCTGATCCTCTTTTCAGCTCTCCAGCCATCACCAGCACTGACTTAAGGGCCCGCAGTCCAAAATCATAGTGATGTTGTTTAGAAAGCTGTTCCTTTGCCAGCTTGTAAAGCACTGTCATCTTTTTGGCAAGGACCTGTTCGAGATTTAAGTTAGACAATCATAAATGTGTAAGCTGCAACCAAACATTGGCCATGAAACGTGAGTGTGTACACAGGTATGGGCAGCAATAAAATTTTCTTACCTTTGCCATAAGGAACCCTTCAGAAAAGAGCATTATCTCACAGATCTGCTGAAGATCTGGTACAATAACAACCACAGGCCTGAACAAAGCTTTCACAGACTCAGGGAGCTCAGTCCGACCAGCATAGCCAGGATTCATTGTAATAAAAATGCCAATCCGACTGTCAAGTGTAATTTCCTGTCCTTCAAACTAAAGAAAACATTAGAACAATGTGAATTAGGAACTGAAACAAATAGTACTATTGGCTCAAAAAGAAAAACAGCAATACTGGGGCACCCACTTAGGACAAAGTGTTAAAATATTTAGCTTTTCACAGTCATCCAGACACAAACAGTGGGATGAGTGGATCTTGGATCTAAACTTTAGGACATTTCACAAGCCTCAATCAAATTTTCTGTCTGAGGGTTTTGAATTCCAATAAACATCAGTAAACAGAGCCTACAATCCACATCAAGTTAAGTTACTCCTCTTCCTAATTACTACTATGCTATTATCCCATTTACTTACTATTATCCTATTAGGATCACTTTTATCCCACTTCACAAAGGAAGAACCAAGCAAAGGAAATCAGCAAGGATTTAACATCTTTCAAACTGAGAGTAGATACTCTGCAGTTTGAAATGTTCAGCACAGACAAATTAGAGAAGCAGCAGCCCTTTGATCTAATGAAGGGGTCTAACCCTGGATGTTGGCCTCAAACCCAAGCTCAGCCTTCACAATTACTCTTCTTTTTTAATGTTTACCTGAAATACTTTCAACTTATTCATCAAAGCATTTCGAATTGTCTGAATCTGAGAGGAAATGACTGAAAGCACGGAAGCATCGATGCGATTGAATTCATCAAAGCATCCCCAAGCTCCACACTGGGCAAGACCAGAGAAAATTTTACCAACTGCCTAAAAGGAACAACAAGAAAAACCTCTCAGCAATGAATATATAAAAACATTCAGCATCAAAAAAACTTTTAAGTATGTTAAAACTCTTAATTACTGGGCAAAACCTCTGCATATTTATATATGCAGGAGCAGGCAATCTCTCATAAGGTGTTCCAATAATTACTTGCCAAGTGCAGAATGCTCATCACAAGCTTTAACACAAATCATATAGTCATTGCTCCCTTGGTTGAAAGCACCTGAAAATCTCCAGGAATTTATTCAAAATAGACATTTTTTGCTAAATTTCATTATCAAACAGCATTGTATCTCTAAGGGAGGTACTTATGCAGCAGTTCAGAGTATGTCCTTATCCTGGGCACTGAAAAAGAGCAGAAAGTGGTATTTTATCAGAGAACACAGATCTTTAACTCTTACTTTGAAGTCCATGCCTTCTCCACAGTTTGTCACTACACACAGCAAGCCCAGTGCTTTGGCCAGATCCTTGGTTGTTTCTGTTTTCCCTGTACCTGCTGGCCCTGCTGGTGCTCCTCCCAAAAACATTGATAGAGCCTTTGGAGATAGACAAAAAAACAAAGCAAAGCTTGGATTAAATTTAGATTTGGTTGGTAGCAAAACTTTCAACTTAATCTGTGAATGCATTTTGCATTATCCTTGAGGCAATGAGGCAATCATATCACAATTGATTTCAAGCATATCAGTGTTCACATTGGCATCTGGGAGATGGCAGGAGGAGGCAACAGAACAATGATGTGATTGTGTAGAACTACAGCAAGGGCTTTGTAAGGGTAGAAGACCCTTCTGGAAGATTTATGGTGAGGAGATTAGAGCTTGTTTCACTTAGGAAGACTTTCCTGCTTAGAAGAGGCATCTTTCCCAAAGACAGTTTTAGAAGTTTTCTCCTCCTGCATTCCAGAGAAATGCTCTCTGGTATGAGAAAAAGATAAGTCATGTCAAAGACCCCACAGAGCAGGGGGCCAGGGATGATAAAAGCCCTGAGAAGAACAGGGGGTGTGTCTTTCCTCAGGCCCAGCATTTGAAACACCATTAAGAGTAATGCTCTTTTAAGTCCAGTGTTCTCGACTCCGGAAATAATTTTCCCTACGATCCTTCCACTTGGGAATTCTTGGGGGCATCTTACTTCCCAGGCTTGCTAGCAAAGCTCACATGACTGTACCTGAGTGAGGGTGAGGTAAATGCGGTCGGTGAGGGGGGTGATGACGAGCCGCCCGTTCAGCCCCATGTACTCGTAGCCGTAGGAGAAGGTGCCGGTGCATTGTCGCACCGTCAGCTCGTCCGGCTCCCGCTCCCAGTAAAAGCGCAGCTGGCTCTCCCACTCAAACTCCTGAGCCTGCAGGATGCTACACAACACAGAGTTAAAGCACGGAAATACCATTTCTGCACTTGGCATTTGCTCAGCAGGTTGGGCTCAGCAGTAGGTTTACCTGTCCCTCACGAATATATCGACAATGTCTCTGGCGTGAACGTCGATGATGAGGACAGTGTTGTATTTCTTCCTGTCGTTCTTGCTCAAAGGCATCGTGATCCGGGTCACCAGGTCATCGATCTGCTGATGCATTTTTTTGGCATAGAGTTTCATTGCCTGTTTTTCTCCCTTCTTCACTTTCCGAAAGACATCCTCTACCTCCCAAGTCCACCACACTTGATTAGCAGCCAGCACCATCATGCCTTGGAAGAGCAGCATCCAATCAACTCTATGGAAAACACATATAGTGAGGGAGGCTGAGTCACTGTTTATTTTAAGGAACTGATCAGAAAATAAAACTAAAACCAAAACCAACCAAACAAACAAAAAGTTCCTTCTATTTTCCTATTTCTGCAACAACTACAACGTGAGCTAAACTTTTCAGAGATGTACAGAATTCTATCAGGGTGTGCTGTGGGATTTCAGAAGCCTAGGAAATACCCTGATAGAAAAGCTGCCTATTCCATGTGTACAATTGCCAACTGGAATTCATCATGAGAAAAACATACCGAGCAAACACCACTAAAAATAAAACCTCAAGATTTAGGAAATTAGATATGAGAGGTAACACATTTTTCCTGGTTAGTTAAAATAGTGCATATGCACGTATTCATATCCCTCCACATACAGAAACACAGGCTAAATTGTGTATGAATTAAAAAAATGAGTCTTAATTTTTCTGCATCGCTACAGGTTCATAATAACACATCAGGAATTTGTGTTATCCTTGCCACTGGTTTTGTCACCTGCTTCTGTCCTCACAGTAGCGAAAAATGGCTTCCTTGGTGAGGCGCCTGTTGGTCCTTCTCATTTCTTCCAACACTGCTGTCATCCAGTTCTCCACCCTGCCCACGGCAGGGACAGCCTGTCGGAACTCCATCACCTCCTTCTCGGCCGAGATCATGGCTGTTGCAATCTTCTCACCATCGTCACCATCCTGGAACCTCAGGGCGGCCACATTATCAAACATCTGAAAGGCACCAGCAAAAAAATTCACTGGAATTTTAGAACCATAGCTTCCAGGATGTAAGTGTATCCAGCCCCCATTTCATCTTGAAAGAAAAGTCCATGGACTCTAAGGAAAAATGGATCTGGCTCCTAAGTAATCAAATACAAATGTTGATGTATAGCCCAGCATCCCAACTGTAATCAGGAAGATAATCAGGCCCAAATGACATTGACCTTTTTTTTTCTAGAAAATAAAGATCTATGAGGAGCTACAGGAAGGTTCTTTAATGGTAGATCATTCTGATGTATTTTGAATGTTCCTCCATCAACAATCCTCTACTGTAACTGCTACTGGCCAGGAGAGAATATCCATCAGATTTGATACAAGATGCTGCCAGGATGCTTTTTGTGTGCAAAAAATATTAGTGCACCCTTAGGAGCAGGTACAGTACAGTCTGCTAAACTTCTTAAAGCATCTAAAATCACAAGGCACTGTGGAAAGCCAGACATTGCACCTTTATCATGTGTTCCTGGACACACAGTGGGTTACTGCTGCCAAGGATACTCAGCAACTCATCATCAGATATAAAGAAAAATCTTGGGAAAGCATTTCTCTTGGCATCCAAATAATCATTCAAGCTCTTCTGACATTTCTCCAGCACA
Source organism: Lepidothrix coronata (assembly GCF_001604755.1). NCBI lineage: Eukaryota > Metazoa > Chordata > Aves > Passeriformes > Pipridae > Lepidothrix > Lepidothrix coronata. Next base: position 5,336,877 of record NW_016690231.1, read on the forward strand.
TTATTTATATGATGGAGGTCTCTCAGACGATTTGGGACCTCACAGCACGTTTTTATTGTCGGGTCTTTTACAGTTTCATCCATTATCTACAGAGGGAGAAAATGAAGTTTAGAAAACACTGAACAGCAATAGATTACACTAAATTATATTTAATTAGTGACAAAGCACACAAGCAGCACAAGTAGTGCAGGTTCTTACAGAAGTGAATCAAAGGTTTTAAAACATGGTTTCTGTTGCTGCAGTGCTGGATGAAAACATGGAGGTAGTGTGTTTATGGAGACATAACTGTAAAAACAAGTGTAAGCAAGACAAGTCTATATCCCAAGCCATGCCAGCATAAGCACATACCTGACTGCACACAGTGGTACTTCAAGGTATGATCAAACATTGTGTTTCAGATTCACAGTACTCTCCCAGTTTTGCAGATGGAAAACAGAAAAGTAAGTCATGTTCATACTGGGAGTATGTGTTCAGTGTGGGAACAGTGGCACGAACCAGGAAAGCCTTTTCAGCATGTATGTAGGTCCTCAATCTCTAGAAATACATCTAAGCCTCTTATTATCAAGATAAAGGTAAAAAGATGTATCCAATGAAAGGAAAAGGAGATTCTGCCTACCCCATGCTGCCAGCCAAGGATCACACCTCTGCCCACCTTAGCTAAATCAGAAGTCTTCTGATTATGACAGATGTGAAGTAAAACACAAATTCCTGGGTTCCCCAATCTCATATTCAATTAATTATGCCATTCTCAGTGTTACACATGACACACAAGACCACAGATAACCATGGAATGGGAACCAAAATGCACTAAAAAATTATGCTGATCACAAGTCAATCACTTGCCTCTTTAAACATTTTGTCTACTCTGTCAAATATTTTGACTTCCTCTGGAAGCTGTGATCTGATATCTCCACCAACAAAGATGCTCTCCAGGTACATCCATTTTCTCTGAACCGCTATCCAGATCTAAGAATCAAATGTTATCATCAGAGAAAGAAAAATACAACAGAAAATTCTGATTATAAATAATAAAAATTAATTATTTAGTCCAGCACTTTCCTCCTACCTCAGTTACTTCACTTATCAATGACAGAGTTTTTTCCCACTGGCGAGCAGTTGAAAGGAAAGGACCCACAAATCGACTGCCCAAAACACTCTGAAGGCTGACATTGTTGTCATCAAGAATCTCTAAAATTTCCTCTGAGGGTCCCAGAATAAAGCCTCGCTTCTCAGTGCCTTTGGTGTATTCTAGTACAGTGAATTTCATCTGTTCCCATGTATCTATTATTTCCTTCATTCCCTGCATGTGAGCATAAATGATGCATCTTTTAATCTTCAAAAACTGGAGAACTATAATCTTAAGCAAAAAAATGTAACAATTAATTCAGCAAAATTTTTGCAGAGATTTTCTAACTCTGGTTTGTAAAGAAGGGTCTATTTCAAAACATGATGAGGGCAACAGAATGGATCCCTCTTCAGATCCTTTTTTCATAGGACAAACTTGCTTATTGTAATAACAGAAATCCAATATACTGCTGCCAAGGCAATACTGCTGGGGTTCTGTGCCATGTAGGAGCTTCTTAACAGAGCTACTGATCTCAGTTGTCATCAGTTCCATCATGGCAGCTACCTGAAGATGGCCAAACTTGCTGTCATAACAACTTAAAAATCTCAAATAAAACTCAGACTTTTGTCATCCTCTCCTAATTTTATTACGATTTTATAATTTAATACATTACCTTCTCAATGCTGAGTTCTTTAACAGCAGTTCCAACAATGTCACTGATAATATCTTTATGTCTGTGAAGTTCCATAGCAAACATGTTCTCCAAAGTGAATGTTTCTGTTTTCATTTCAAACTTTGTTCCTGTTCTCTCCATAAGATCTTGCCAATGCCTGTTTTAAATTGACACATCAATTGTACCAGATACAGTAAAAAAAAACAACTGTAATTTAACATATAATAATGAAACCATGTTTAGCACTCCATTGTTTAAACAAGAACTACTACTTTGAATATATAAAGTATCCCAGTCATTGCAGTCACTTGGATGCTATCATACACATTCATTAAGCAGAAAGTAAAGTTCCAAACTCCAGGACATGGCATGACCCCAGTAATGGAAATTAAAAGTTCTAACAAAACGCATAAAATATTGGTTTTCAATAAATCAAAGCAAACCTTTCTCTTAAAGCTTCATTTTTCAAGTCAAGCAGCAAAGGAATGGAGTCTCGAAATGCCTTCATTTTGGTTTCCAACTGCACAGCCACTGCCATGCTGCGCACTGGCCTGGGCAGCTTGCGGAGGGCTTTGAGAAATCCGTCGATTCCCTCCTGGAGAACCTGGACATTCAGGTTTATCCAGAGTGTCTGAGACCATTCCTCTTTAGCTGCCTGGGAAGGAAAAAAATCATGTTTTGACCCCCCCCCCAAAAAACCAATCGTTTCACCACAGCAGGATCTAGAGATGACAGTCAGGATGTAGATGGAATTGTGTTAATATTTTACAAACAGAGGAAGAGACAGGTTCATGTCCAAGACAGATTCATAATATGGAGAACAGAAAAAGCATCCTTAAGAGCATACTTTACAGGGCGTTTTAATTTTGGAAAAATAAAACTTCTTAAAAACTAGTTAAAGCCTGAGATACCCATTGTCACCTGTACACATACTATATCCAAAAGTAGTTCCACTGAAATGATCAGGAGACTCATGCAGTAAAGAAGTGCCATCCAATAATTATTAGGGGCAGGGAGAAGTCTGTTCCTATCTGATAAGAGAATGTGTTTGGTTCTGTGGAGACACTGTTAGTGCTGCACTAATATCATTCAAATTAATTCACAGTGATGGCCAGTTACAGGGTACAGCTTATTTCATGCACAGGCTTTGAACAGAGTGGACAGTAACAATGTAGCCTCTTCCTCTCTCCCCCCTTTCTGTGTGCCCATGCAGACATAGTGTGATACTCACTTTCTGTGATGCATAAATCTCATAGACCTGCCTTAGACCTTTTGCATCATTCTGTGCTTTCATCAAGTCCGGGTACACTGTTACTGGCAAGTCTAAAAGTTTCTCAGCACTGCCCAGTTCCCGATGCTTTTTTTCCAGTCTCTCCAATTCTTTATCAAAATGGGCCATGAGTTCCAATCCTGGGAAAGGAGAGGAATTTTTCTAGATAAATAATCCCTGGATTCATGGGAAATAAATAAGACAGCATTTGCATGCAGTCTGAAGAAGTTCTAGGATTAAAAACATTCACATTTCTGGTTTAGGAGTTTGGATGTTAATAAGGAAAGCACAATTTCCTTGCTTTACATAAAATTTGAATTATCCAAAGACTAATATTTTCAAGACATCACTTCACACACATCAATCCATTTACCTTTATCAAGATCATCCCCAACAGAACCAGGCCCCTCAGTAATGAGTTTCTGAAAGAAATCTTCTGTCTCTTTGCTGTAGTCCTTAATTTGTTGTTGTGTAACCTAAAAAAAACAGTGTTTAAATTGTGTTCCTTTCCATTTCTGTGGAATCTGTTTTATAGTATTAATTACGAAGATTACCTTTGTGAATGTTTCTTTTGCACCTCCTTTACGATCCATGTTGCGATTGAGTTGTGCTGCTTCCAGGACAAGAGTCTCCCACTCTTCCCTAATCTTGTCCTGCTCTTCTTTAGCTACCTAGAACAAACAAGAAATAAGGAGCCACAGGAAAGTATGTGACTTTATAAATTTGCAAAACACAAAACCAGTACGGAAGTGACCTCAATCAGATTTAAACACATGCCATATGTCCATTTTAAAGAGGACATGCTGATTTGAGAAGGGGAGACTAGACAATCTCCAGACATCCCTTAGATACTGTAAGTCTGTCAAATGTCTTAAAATGAAAACATTTATTCATTCACATGTGAGGCATTTGTGCCCTTAGCTCAAATCTGAGCTGTTTGATGAGACATGCACTTACTGGAATATTGTACAATGCAAGAGTTCGGTATCTCTCCAGGATGTCCAAATAGTTCAGCTCCACCTCGAAGGACATGCCTCTGATCTCTACAAACGTGCTAAGGACAACTCTGAAATTGTCCAGGGTATCGAGAGGTCTATTAAGATTCTCTGATAATCTCTGTAAAAAGTAAAGATAATTTCCAGAATCAACACTGACAAAGCAATTAGGCAGAATTATAATAATGAGTCAAACAAAAAATACAAGCAAATAACATGCAGATTCATTTTCAGTCTACGTGATAAAGATAACAAAAAAACCAAACTGAAAACACTTACCTGAATCTCATCCCTCAACGTGACAAGCTCCTCTCTTGCTGACTCATTAAGCAACTTCCCAAGTGAAAGCATCCAGCCTTTAGCATTCTCCTGCACTGTGAAGGCTAAAGGAGCCAGCTGAAGCCTGATAAATTGTTCATCTTTAATCAAGGGCTGTTGAGTCACTTCCTGAGCTACCTTCATATAGAACTGCAACTGTTCATCAAAGGTGACACAAGCAGGCTTTTCTGCAGCCAACCTCTCCAGGACTGTGCCTTTGTCTGATTTCCACAGTGGCTCGTACCTGTTCCATTGGTTCAAATACTTGCTGAGAGAAGCCAGGACTTTGTGGACATTGTGAGTGATTAGAAGAGCCTGTTCAATCATCAGGGGGCTCTGGGAGACGTCACTGTAGAAGCTGAAAATGACAACTTCATCTTTCCTGACGTGCTGAGGAGGGCACTCGATACACGTGCCGTGCATCCACCGCACAAAGTGCTGGAGTTTTTAAGACAGGGTTGAAAAAGTTACCTTGTAGAGTCATTTTAGTGAAATCATTCATGGAATCATTCAGGTTGAAAAGCTTCATCGAGTCCACCAATTAAGCCAGGACTGACAAGACCCCCACTAACCCATGTCCCCAGGTGTCACATCTACACATCTTTTAAATCCCTCCAGGAATGGTGACTCCACCACTTCCTTGGGCAGCCTGTGCCAGCACTTGATAACCCTTTTGGTGAAGAGATTCACCATTATTTAGGACACAGTGTAGGAAGTGGAGTGAATTATTTCTCAAATCAATTGTTTTTCTGAGAGCATTACACTTTCCCATCAACTTGAGAAGAGTTAATTTCATCCTAACAAAACCTTCCCATGCATTACTCAACCTGCTTCTAAAATCTCTGCTGAGCCACAATATAGTAGGACAGAGAGAAAAAAGTATTGGATCAAACAGGCTGGATACAGAACTGGAGCAGAAGAGCAAATCTGAGCATAGGAAGCACACCTAAGAGGTGTGCTTCCTATGCTCAGATTTGCTTTTCTGCTCCAGTGGAATCATTTCATTTCAGGTGGAATCATTTCTCCATCAGCATAGGGCAAGGACACTGCCACAATATTTGGCTTCTTTTCAGGAAAGCAGTTCAATATTTATGCAGGAAAATACTGGTGCATCATTGCCAGCAAGCTGCATATTTCTAGATATTTACTGTCCTAGATGTGTCCTAGATGCCCTTCTCCAACATTTCCTGAACTGTTTTTCTGCTGCTTTTAAGGAGAAATGTAATGTAGAGGAGGATACTCACTTTCCTTATTCCACCAGCTTATTCATTCATCAGAAAGCAACATCTGCAGTGCAATCTGAAAAGTGTTTCCTTCTGATGTGTTATAGAACCAAATCATGTCCTTACACTGGCAAAACTGCTAAATGTAATAGATAATTTTGCCTGAGTATAAATTGCATGAAGTTTTATAGGTGTTTTTTTTCCTTGTCATCAGTTTGTAAAATTAGGACAATGTACTGGATATTTTGAGTTCAAGATAAAGCAATATGAATCTTCCTATTGACATTTATGCTTGCCCAAACATAAAGCAAGACTGGCTCACTATAATCACAAGCAAACTCTGGCAACAAAAAAAAATCTTTATCAAAAATCACCTTAGTGACCTCAACACAGTCTTGGATGGATTGCGCCACCATTTTGTCAATCTCGCTGGCACTGGGTTGAAAGGTGATCTCAGGAACAGAGAAAACAGCTTTTATTTGTAACAGTGGCACATTTGCAAGAATAGCTGCATTAAAAGCCTGTAAATTCCTAGGAAAGGAAAAAAATAGTGTCAAAGACAGAAATAATCAGGTGCTGCCCCCATGGAAATGCCCAACAGAGACTGCAATTATCAGCTGTGTGCTCAGATCTGCAAACTGAGCTGTCTGAAATCAGCCACCACCAACTTCAGCTGGAAACACTGATGGGTCTGGGAGCAACATTATCCCACTAAATTGATTTAATACAAAAGCTTGATTAAAGAAACTGGCAGAAGGAATGAATGGGGACACCCTGGTGCAAAAGGATCCTGAGACTTTTATTAACTCCTCTGTGAAAGCCCTGACAAGAAAGCACAACAAAGTCACCTGAGCATGGCCCAGCTTACAAAGACATGGATCATGGGAAGTAGAGGTGGCTGGGAGGCTTTTATAACCCTGCAGTGCTCTATTGCAACAATATCTTGTTTATAATAGAACCCTTTACATAATATCTTGCTACAAGAACCTCCTTGGCCTCAGCCACTGCAGAACAGGTGAAGTAAAACCCAACAAACCTTTGTTCTTGTCCTGGTGTCCCCTGCAGGACAGGGAGGCATCAGGCACCCAGACACCAAGTTCTCAAAATTGTGTTCTTTAGTAAAACAAAACCTTGGTTTTAGAAATAAACCAGGGATGTGCAACTACACACATTGCAGGAAATGTATCTTATTTCTCTCTTCTGCCAAAAATACGCCAATATCCATTTCCTCAGAATTTGGGTTTCTCCTGTACCTTGTTATCAGTTCTCTGTTCTTCAGAGGAAAAAAATCTGTACAAATACAAATCTGTCACAAACTGTAAGTCACTGAGGTGTTCAAACAATGTCACTACACACACACTGATCAACAGATCCAGGGAAATCTGAAGATGAAAGACTGGAAATCCATTAAAGCAAACAATTTACTTACTTCACAATTAACTGTGTCAACACCTGATAAATCCTCTTTTCCCAGTATGCATAATAGGAAGTTAATTTTGGAGATTTGCCAGTGTTTGTATTGGCAACTTGTCCTTCCACTTCTATTAGCAATAGTGGGATTTCAGAATACTTTCTAACGATGTGTGCCACATCTTTTGCTCTTTCACACTTAATATAGTCAAAAAATTCGTTTGCTTCTGCAACAGATACAAAAAAAAGCATTATTAACTGCAAAAGATGTAACAGATTTATACACTGGAATAATCAGCTGGGCTTTATTTGTGAACATGAAATTGATCTCTATACTGATAAAAATATCTTCACTTATTAATGATTAATTTATTAATAATTCAGCCCTCTGATTTTATATGGATTCAATTATTTAATACCAACCATTAGATGTGAGAGCAACCTTTTTACAACTTAGAAAGTGTTGAAAGAAATTTGATCCATCACTCACTCACTCAAGTGACAGATCTGGGAACTTACCAGGAAGTTCATCACCATTTTTTGAAAGCGGAAGCTTGAAGAGATTTGCTGATTCTATGAACAGAAGTTTGCTGCTTATGTCTTCAGAAATATTATGAATCTGATGGACAAGTGACTCAAGCTTCTCAATGGCTTGTGTACATTGGAAAATAAATTCACCAATACCTTGAAACAAATCACAACCATTTGATTTTTTCCTCTTCTAACAAATATTTTACCAATGCATCAAAATTGCTATAATCAGATGTGGTTTATCTCTCAGAATGAACCCAAGGTTCTGCAGAAAGATAGATTAGATGTTTTCTCACCTAATCCTTAATCTAACTCCCTTACAGCTCTTATCTAAGGGTTTCTAACCATCTCCAGTGTTTTAAATATAATAAAAACACAGGAAATACCCTCCTGGATCAGAGTTTTTCTCATCTGCTACTCTGCCTCGACTGTGGCAATAGGATGTATCACTTAGGGATACATTGCTGTCATATGACATAAAAAGTAGGTTGCAGAATTGAGGAGATTTTTTGACTGAAAATCAGTGTCTAAGGCCAGTTTAAAATAGTATCTCCATTACCTAAGGAGTTCCATGTGAGTCTTTTATGTCCTGATTTCAATATTCTCCGGAGTTCTTGGATATAGTTATCAAGAAGTTTGGTTTCTGCTTCATTCAGTGTTTCCATTAATTTGTGATAGCAACAGAGCATGTTTTTCAATCTACTTGTATACCTAAAGAGAAGAAACACAACAACATCATAATATGATGATTTTCTTGAAATACAGCTCTGACCTCCATCAAAGAGCAGAGCACTTCCATCATTCCATTCAGACTTCAAAATAAAGCAAAATTTGCAGGACTAACCAGTGAATATGTAATGATTATAAATGTAATTCATTTCCCACTGAAAACAAAAGAAGAGTTTCATATGGCTCCAACAACAGCTGAACAAACCTCTCCTGCCCCAGCTCAGAAAGTTTTTGAGGCAGCCTCAGCCACATAAGTGAACTCAACAGGTGAACTTTAATATCCAGTTAAGGATCTTATCAGCACATCTGTGTGTAAATGCCTGTGATAATTTGGATACAACTGACTTATTCAAGGCTGTACAGGAAGAAAGCAACAGTAAATTTAAATGAAATCTGAATGCAATTGATTGCAAAACAAATTATTTTGACAAGATGTTAATTTGTATAACAGTCCTACAGAGTAAAGGATGCAGCCAGTGCCAGAGAAAAGCTTATCAGTGCAACATGGCCATTAGTAATTGTACCCTTACAAAAAAAGTCACTAAGAGCCCTCATCTTTCCAAGATTTGATGACTCAGGGCCCATTCTGGTTTGGAGTGAAACCACTTGAAATGCTGCCATAAGTCTGTATGTGAGCAGATATTCTGTTACAGCCTTACCTAACATATTTGTCTTCCTGCAATGCCACGTATCTCGCTATTTCTGGGACTGGAAGCCCCAGTTGTTCCATGTAGTTTGTTTCAATGATAATCTCTTGGAGTATGGGAGAAAAATTCACTCCAAAGCAGAGACTTTTCTTGGTGGTGACAGACTCCTCTGTTACAGAGCTCTGCAACACAAGAAAGAGCAGCAGAAAGGAGATGAGCACCAATCTGTTACAAGGTAAAGGTGAGTTCTTGGAGACATCGCATCAGGCAGCAGGTATAAGTCAGAATGACTGACATCCAGAGCTTGTGAAAATGCCTTTAAAATTCTACAGCAGCCTCAGTACTCCTGTTTCAGGAATTACACACAACTACCTCTTCAGTGAAAGCCAATTACAAGAAACAAACCAAATCACCTCTGTGTACATATTGCTGCAACCAGTTACAACAGAAATCCCAGGGGAAATTCAGTCAGACAAGTTTAGTAAGAACTGGATTCTGTATGATCCCTGCTGGGAACCTGCCTCTACATAACTTCAGTCCCAAGTTATGTTGCAATGTCCTAAAGATGCTGTACCAAAACCTAAATATATATATATATATATTTTTATATTTTTATATATATATTTATATTTATATATATATATTTTTATATATATATAAACACATATATGAACTATAGCACAGAAGAACACGCAGAGAATCAACATTCATTCAGTTGCCAGGTGATTCAGGAACTATGTCTTCAAAAGGGCCACAAACAATTCTGAGCTCAGAACTTTTGAAATTTTCCTTTCAAAATCTGTGTTTAAAATACTGGTTTTAGAAAATTCTCGCTGACCATCAGGTAGGTTTCAGTTCTTTTCCACAGGGAAGACTGGTACACCCTTTCCCAGATCTCACCTGCTCAGAAGTCTCTGGATGAACATTTGTTGCAGCCCCCACAGTGATGACAGTCAGCAGATTATCTTTCAGTAACTGTGGGACAATGTGTTCTGTCCTCTCTCTCCACTCCCTGTATTTTTGATCTTCATATTCTTTCATCTTCTTGGCAACTTGAAGATATATTTGTTTTACCTACAAAGGAAAACTCTCTGTAAATCATTTTAAAGACCAACTAACCTGTCTTAATATGGTGTCTTGATATGGTTTCTGTTTTTTATTAGACAAGAGGACAAGTAATGCCTTGTAATTAATGCAGGCACTGAAAAATTTGGGCTCTTGAATTCTGACATTGAGTCCATCACTGTCTCCCTGGGAAACAGTGGGAAGGTCCCAACCAGATTTTCACAACTAACATGGCTTGGTGTGTGCAAAGACTTGGAAATTCCCCACACATAAGAGCACTTTAACATCTCTAGAAGAAGTGTATCAGGAAAGTATTTCTTCCTTCATCAAACATCAAAGGAACCAACATACTTTCTGTCCACGTTCACTAGCAAGCAACTCCTCTACTTCTTGGAATCGGATAATGGTGTGTTTGATCCGATAGAAAAGGGAGCGGGACCAGAATATTGCTCCAGCCACTGGAGGGTGATTCTTGTACAGAGGTGGATCCTTGAGGTTCTGAAGAAAGATTTGCTTAACATTTTCAACCTAGAAGAGAATAAAACATTGCATAGACCCATTTCTCCACTGCTTGTTCAATGGTCAATATCTGGAACACAGCTAATCAGTCTGAAGCTAATTCCAGCAGCAGGATAAAAACAATTCTTTTGTCTTCCTTTCTCTACCTTGAGGAAATACTATTATGGCAGCATTTTCTGTAAAATCACAATTTATCATTAAAGTCAATGTTCTTTGAAATATCAAGAGAAACACTGACATGAAAAGCTTTCCAACACACATGTCAGAAACTATTTTTGCCCTCAGGGTTGATCTCTGACACCTTTTGGTCACACCATGAACTTGTTGTCCAGCACAAGAAAGCTGTAGGGTAGGAAAGGTGAATTTTCTCTGGAAGGTCTCCCGTTGAACTGCCATTCACAAGGTGAAGGAATAGCCACAAGCTTTGATGCATTCAGAGCACATGCAAATGCTTCCAGTTCCCAGACGGTGCCTCACATGTACAGATGTGCACAACCCTTTCAGCAAATTAACCAGACTATTTCTCCAACCAGCTCCAAAAAAGGGAGAGCAATTATTATGTTTATTTTGTAATTTCAGACAGTAAATGACACTACAGAGGTATTTAGACATATACAGAGATTGATGATTTTCAGTTGCTAAAGAGCTTCATGTACTACATAAGAAATCCCTAAATTAAATACCTCTTTGCAGTAGTGGTCCAAAACATCACTGAACTTCAGCATCAAGTGCTCATTAACATTTTCACGAGTCTGGATGTGTTTGAACTTTACCAGCATGTCAAATGCAGCTTCTGCTGATCGAAGGGTCTTAAAAGATTCATCAATAAATTTGTTGATCTTTTCTTCAGTAATCTAAACAAAGGAAGAAAGCCAAGAAATCCTGTCACTTAGAGATTCATCTTGCAAAACCAAGAAAGGGAGGCAAAGCGAAAACATTTTTTGATAATAGTAGTCAAGCATAATTTTACTATTTTATGGGAATCACAGTATATGGTACTTACTGAAACTTCTTCTCTAAATTCTCTCATAACAGATTTCCATCTACGCGCATTTCTAATGCTCAGAGGGTCAAATTTCAGCTCTTTCATAGGACTAGTCAGCCCATTTACTCCTCTCAGCAGTGCCTCAATACGCTTTGGATTCTCTGTCACAGTTGTCAGCTCAGGAATAAATATATTGTAAAGCTCTTCAGTGACCTGTTAATTCAGAAGAACATACTAGAAACCTTTCTTTTATTATGTTTTTCTGCCATCTAACACATTTTTCTGGTAATTTTTCCTTTAAAAAATATAAACCAGTCAGCAAATGATCAATTTGTGCTGTGATTTACATTTCCTGTATTTTAATACAAGACACTAAAAAGAAAACCAACACTTCAGTTGTTACAACAGATAATACTCAGTTCTTACTCCTTTTTACTCCACAGTTTTTACATACATAGTTTATTGATGGACCACATTGCTAATTACCCTGACTTAAATTAGCCTAAACACAGCATCTCTCCATTCATATGTGATTCTGCAATCAATTCACAGATTCACAGGTGGCCAAATTTGATATTATAGTATATGCAAATGGTATTTTATCATCTCATTAAGATAGCAACCCACAAAAACTGCAAATCTGTGAAACAGTTGCTGCAAGTCTTTAAGCTCATAACACATACCCAGTAACATCCTTCCTCAACCAGCACCTGGAGAAGTCATTCCATCCCCAGCATTAAATGCCATTTTGTTGGAATCAAAGGCACCTCTCAGGTCTTAAACACAAACCCACTCACACAACTAAAGGCTGTTAACAAGTCAACACCTACAGTACAAAAGAATCTCCTGTACAGAATAAGATCACACGATTCCTTTGTTTATTGTCTGTATCACTACCTGAAAAATATCATACAGATCTTGACAGACTGCAGCCATATAATCTGTTTTTTCAAAGAAACGTTTCACGTCAAATTTCCAGTATCGTTCACTCCCCGACTCTTCAACTTGGGCACAAGTAGTAAAGTAACATTTCTTCCATTGTTCAAGAATGCTTTTGCCTTCTGTTATTTTCTTTTTTGCAGCAGCTCTATCTTCTCTATTAATCAAATCAACACAGTTAAAATACTATAGATAGAAATACTATAGATAAAAAATTCTATCTCAGCTGGATTAATATACCCCAGTTTAGCAGCTTCTAATTATATAATATCTAGGAAAAATTCATAACATCATTTTCAGTGTGATTTTGAAAGGAGATACTATTTCAGGACTGATTTTTATTATATTTATGCTACTTTTTTTACCACTGTATTTATATTTGTCTCATTGTTTTATGTCCTTTTGAGACAAAAGAGGACAAACAACTATGTCTTCAGGGCTGGTTTAGTAATTTATGAAAATTACAAAATAAATTGACTTTTAATTGATCTTATAATACAACTTCAGATGGCTGAAAAATGCTGGCCCCTATTTGATGAAAGTGTTATCGATTGCACTTGATATAAAACAAGCAAAGCTTTTAATAAGTGCAGCCTAGTTAAACAGGAATGCAGTACTTACTCAAACAGTGTGTGTAGATCCAAAAATCTGCACACTGCTGTGGAAATTTCCCATGCAATTCGTTCCATGAGGGGAACCATCCGCTCATCCTTGTTGTAATGTCGGGACATAACCCACACCATCTTCAGGGCATTGAGCAGGGAGGGAATTGTGTTCAGGACAACATCAGCCCCAGTGCCATATGCTAAATTCTGTGAAATGCATATTGAGAATAAGATGTCATGAAAACACATAAATTCGTATTCAGTTAACCAGTATTTATTCTATAGATGCCTGAAGTTAAGTCTGTGACATTATTAAATAAATAACCCTGGTGCCTCAATAACACCCATGGTTAAGGATGTGCAAATCTGCACCTTTTGCTCCAAATGCTTTTTATGTCCTGTCTTATTAATAGTCTCTTTATTGTAAAAGCTGTCCCCAGACGGATTTTGGCTCAACTCTTTATTTGGATGTTCAGATGGTTTTCAGTAAAACTTAAACACTGAGACATCAGCTGCAATTTTTGGTAGAAATTACTTCAAAAATGGGGTACAGAAATCTTTGTTTTCCCCAATTCAGCTACACTATCAAATCCTCCCAAGGCTGGATTTACAAACAAAGTGTTCACAGCTCTGGGCTTCCAAATATTAAAACAACTGTAACTCAAACAAAATAAGCAAATCTTCTTTTTAATTAAATGTATTTTATTAATCTAGAGTACACCTTTATTGCTGAAAAAAAGTAAAAATATAAACAAGAGGTGATTACACCAACAGAGAAACCAAACTCAGGTAACTACAGCTCAAACTCCACCGACTTTTCTCAAGTTCACGTACCTGCAAATGGCGCTCGAGGGCTGAAAGAAACTTAACGTTATCCAGAGCTTCCATGTGATATTTTCTGAGGTCACTCAAGACTATCTGTAAATCTCCAGCACACTCAGATTCAGCTTCTTGTAATATTTCCAAGACTTTTTGCACCTCTGGAAGCTTTGTCTGCTCAGCAAGATCACTTAAAGCTGCGTTTTTTTCACGCCAGAGGTCAATCTCTGCAAGTGCACCATCACCCTACAAGCAATGTGGAAACAAATAAAAAGATCCAAATTACTATGAGGCAAGAGTGAAAACTTATAACCAGGACTATATTTGTTCTTTGTTTTTTATATGTTTTATGCTGAGACAAATCTGATATGACTCAACCACGCAAAAACCCAGACAGAAGAAGATCCTTGAAATCAAGACTTTTACACACACTGAAGGGAACTGCTCATGGGGAATATATCCCTAAGCTGGAGTGTCCAAAAGCTTATGCACAGGTAACTTTACAGACATAAAATCCCACAGTATTTTTAATTGTATTAGTCATATATGTGTTTGCTGAATCAGAATCTTAAAATTGGAACTTTTTTGTTTGAGATTACTTTTTTCAATCAAAAATATAGCTGTCTATTTAAAAAAAAAAATCACTGCAGCTTTTAGTATTTCATGGCTCTTTAGAAGAGTAGTTAACAGAAGTCCCTTAGTTATCCTGTGTGGGTAGGATCTGCACTGAGTTACTTTATATTCTATTTATATTCTACTTCCCAGAGCCACACAGTTCCTCACTACTTTTTTTCTACTTTTCATCAATTAGTAAATGGTTTTCCAACAAGCAAACATGAAGAGGAATTAAAAATTAACACAAACCATTCAAAGAGATTCTTATGGGGGAAGGAAGCAAAGTCTCCAGCAGTAAAATCATCCTGGAGTTATAGGCAACATTACCTGTGGAACCTTTTTCAGTTGTTCCTTCAGAACTGTGGATATTAATTTCTGCCAGGTCATTGCACAACTTTCCAGAGATTGAACCACTGATGGATCTGAGGCAAGAACAGGCACTTCTCCATCCAGATTTACAGTTGGCATCTCCAGTTCAATATCTCCTATTGAAAGAAAATGCACACAGAAGGAGCTGTCTCGTTCCAACAGCATTGGTAACGTGGCACCACTGGAATGGCCTTTGCCTTCTCTCTTCTTGGCTACCTGAGGACAGGTAACCAACCACCTGCTCTGCCTGCTTGAGGACAGAGCAAAACAGATTCATTTTTTTAGCAGTTAACACAATGCAAACAAATATATATTCCTGGAAAATGGAATGGCAGCAGTCCCTGTCAGAGAAGGGATGCTAAACCTCTTTACTGCTATGAGATCTAATCCCCACAGTGCTGCAGAGGCAGAACACTCACCTTTTCTTTGTTGTATAGTTTCATTCCTCACTGAAGTATCAGAGTTTTCCACAGGCTGTTCTTTCTTTTCTGCAAGGTCAGACTCAGGTAAATTCATTTCTTCAGAATCTGTGTTTTCACTATCTGAATGAAAGGTAGTTTCCTTAGTCTGCTGCTGACCATGGGAGAGAGCTGGTGAAAACACCTAGAATTCAAAAGGTGCCACAGAAAAAAAGAAGTCAGTTTACTAGAAATTCACTTAAGCATTGGACATTGTTCTAAAATTTAATTTCAGTGTGTCTCCTTCCATTTCAGCCCTTTGGCATCATTCTCTCTGCCTCAAATTCTGCAGGGGAATAGCTCCAGAAGGTCTTTATGGAAATCCCTGAAGATACAGACACAGCCACAAAGTTGTCTGGTGTCACACTCTTAAATGATTCTCACACAGGGGAAGGCAATGAAATAATGCCCATCTCCACATCTTTACAAACAATTTAGGAAACAAAATATCAGACAAGGATTAACAAAAACTTCTTTTTGGCATATGAAGGTCACTTATATAATAGTATTTCTTATGCATAGTCCATATGCTCAGCAGAATACTAAGGGGACAAATCACTCCTAGAAACACTCAAGACTCCATATAAAAGAGCTGTAACACATTTACCTGGGAGATGGCATCCTTTAGCATCAGGGCAGTGTCATCAGTCAGTATACCAGACTTTATCACTTGAGGAAGAATCTCATTAGCTTCAGTCAGGTCCTTAGGTTCAGCAACTTTTTCTAGTACACAAATAATTAGCATAAATCTAATTATTTTATAAAGAAAGCATAAAGCCCTTTCCATAATAAGTTAAAACTCCAGTAAAACACTACTAGGTTTGATACAAGTCACATTCAAAACAAATGCTGGGTTTAATAGTGCAGATGCTTCTTCAGAAAGGGCAGAAAAATACTTCAGTGTCATCACCTGGGTTCAAGCCTTGACAATCCAGCCAGAGAGTTAGAAAATGGTTTTCTGTTCAAAAAAACAGTGGCCTTGATTTGAACCCTTATTTTATAGATAGACCGGGAAAATCTTGCACCGAACTGCCATAAAATGACCAAGCATTCCTGATTTCTGTTCTATTCTTTCTGTACTCCTACCCAGTATATTAGGCTGGATATGCACTATCCTGAATCCCAGCCACATTTTCTCAGTGAGAATTGTTGTTTCACGCAAAACCCAAAACACCGAGCCGGCAGCTCTTCAGGGCACACACCTTTGGTGTCTCTCAGAAAATACACAGTAAAATCTGACACAAATCCTTCAGGAATTTCATCAAGAGCCACGTAGAAACATACTTTGTCAACTTTCTGTTCCTGTAGCTGAAACAAAAAATAAAAAGGACGTATGACTATTCCTGTTTGCTACCACGCCCCTTAACAGCAAGAAAATATTTGCCTGAGATAGAACTATTAGTTTAACTCAATTATCTTCATAGTGCTATCCAAATAAACTAATAAAATATATGAAATGCTAAAAAATCACTCAGCTAGCAATAAAAAGCATCAGCTTTGGGAACACTTGATTTCCAAGTCAGAGGCTATGGCAGACACAACAGGCCACTGGTTATGAATGGAAATTCCTGTTCTTGCAAAATGTTCTGCTCTGAGTCCTTGCTCTGCACTGAACCTCTTTGATTTGCCTACCAGTTTTACTGCAATATTTCCATCAGAAAGCCAGCACCCAGGAAAGGACAGAGCAAAACACAAGGCATGTACCTGTGGGGTGTGTTCTGTACTGTCATCACCTGACACACTTTTGTTGTCTGCAGATTGCAGAGGGGATGTCTTGCTTCCCTGAGTCACCCCTAAGAAGGAACAACACCAGAGAACTCAATTAAAGAACATTATCCTTGTGTATAAGATGGATCTGTCCAATTTTCCTCTCAAACTAAATGACTGAGCATTTTCTTCCATCGTCAGCATCACCTTTCAGCAACCAGCCATCCAACCTTGGTGTTAATTGTCCATTTCTCCATAGGACAGCATTACTTGTGGAGAACTGAATTCAAATAAGCAAGGAACTGTACTGTGTTCTGCAGGAAATTGGTCTTTATTTAGAATATCCTTACCAGCATTTTCCAACACAATTGATCCTTTATGGCAAAGTGAGTGGATTAACACATTCCAAGATGAAACTACTTTGTAAATGGAAATGCAAATAATTAAGGGGTTTGTCATGCACCCTTTATAACACACTTTCTATCCATTTTCCTTTATTATTTTTTCCTTCTGTGTGTGTGTGTGAAAGGCTTCTCTACAATACTGAGGTTAAAGTATTGGACTGATGTTCAGTCTTTACAGGATCACCACTTTTATCCTCAAAACACTACATCAGAAACAAGAGAAGAGCTTGCAACTCTTAAGACAAGGTAAATTGTTTCATTCCTACTAAAGGGAACATATTAATTGTATTTTAATAAAATCAATCTCTAAGAAGTTGAAATTATAAACCCAGTAAAAGATGTCACAGACAAAGAAGATCTATGTTTGTGGATTGATTCTGTTCATCCCAGACAGTTTCTTTCTTTCCTTCTACCTGGAAAAGATGAAAGAGCCAAACTTAGGAGAGCTTTCTTTTCAAAGGAGCATCCTGAGGCAGAAGCTCTTGGGAAAACACTAATCAGCCACACTGCCCAGGACGCTCTCCACAAAATCAGATCTGCTTTCCCGGGACAAGAACCTGCTGATGTTACAGATTCTGCTGGATCTGCTTAAGAGAACCACATCAGCAGATCACATTCAGCCCCTGTGGCCTGCCAGGACCACGCTTTGGCCATCAGAACACCGACTGCCCTCCAGTGCCACACAGGAGGCTGTTCCAGGCACCTGCTCAGGACAGGGGTTACCTGAGCCATCCTCCTGCAGCTCACCTGCAACCCCCTTCGTGTCTCCTGTATCTGCACAAACACAACATGGGAGGAAAGCACGATATAACCCCTCTGCAGCAGGGATGGTGCAAATCCCAACAGGGCAAACCCAGAGGGGGCAAAGTCTGGAAGTGGGTGGGACTGAAGGGGTCCAGGAGCACACAGCCCAAGGGACGGAGAGGCAGGGAAAGGGGTAAGGACAGGGGTTACGGGGCTACGACAAATGTGGCCCTGACGGAGGGAGAAAGAAGGATTTGGGGCCCGAGGCCAGGCGGTGCCCAGGGAGGGCTCGGCGGGGCCCTCACCCTCCGCCTCCTCACCGTCCCGGCCGCGCCGCTCGGCCCGCAGCAGCAGCAGCAGCGCCGGGCCCGCCCCGCTCGCATCCTCGCCGAAGAAGCGCAGCACGGCCCGCGCCTCCTCGCCGCGGCTCAGCAGCTCCTCGAAAGGCGCCGGGTCGCTCAGACCCAACAGGGCGAGCGCTCGGTCCCGCAGCCACCGCAGCCGCACGTCGCCCAGGCTCATGGCGGCGACCGCTCCGACGCCTCACGGTGCCCACGGCAACGGGGCGGGGAGGAGCGACGGCCGCTGCCCGCCCAGGGCCCGCCTCGGGGGGCTGCGCGCCCGCCTCGGGAAGTGCCTCGAGGGGCTGCGGTACCGCCTGCCCTCGTCCCGTGCCGTCCCTCACGGCAGGTCCTTCCCCTCAGGGGCGCTCCTTCCCCTCAGCGCCCGCCGTCTCTCACGGGCGCTCCTTCCCCTCGGCACCGGCCGCTCGTTCCCCTCAGCACCGCCTGGGACAGGGAAAAGGCTACGGACAAACACGGGCCCCGCTCGGCACAGCGCAAACGAGGCTTTATTGGGAACTCGTATGAAACAAGTGCAAAATTTAACTTGTGCTGCTCGCATGGCACAAGGTGGTAAAAGATGACCGCAGTATCCCCATTTTCACACTGATACAAAAATAGTATAAAACGACCTCTTTCCACGTTATTCGGTATAAGTTAAGGTTTCACAACATCAGGTAGTGCTGCCTGTGTGTCCTCACAGCCAAACAGAATCAAGGATTGAGACCAATTCGTTATTCCCTGTGCAAAAGTTATTCCTTGCTACAGGGAAAAGGAGTAATGCTTCTAATCCTGCCTTCCTCCATAACATTAAATACAAATATCAGTGTGGCTTCCAAAAGCTTAAAGTAGTAATTCCGGGCAGAACTCAGAATGAACAATTAACATTTCCAGTGCAATTTTAAATATGGCCAAAAAAGAGCACGTTGCATTGCTGTGTATAAATTTACACTTCATAATAATACTGGAATACATACTGAAAACATACCTTGCTTCTGTTTCACTGTTGAATTTGTATTGTTGAATTGTTCCCAAAGTGCACAAGATGCAGCTTGGTTAAGTATGTGATTAGTAACAAATCCTTAATATGATGAACATTCTTTCAGATAACTTAAAAGTAACCATTCAAGAAAATAAACAGCCTCAAAAAAAAAAAAAAAGCAGCCTACTCAGGTTTTAGGACAAGCAGTAACAACTTTTCTTTTTTTAAAGAATAAAATTAATTTACAACATTAGTTTATCAAGAAAAATGTACATTTTATATCCATATACTTTACAAGATGCTCCAGATCTGTGATGTCTATCTATGGGAGGTATATTTTACAGTATTATTTGGCTGCATTATAAGGCAATCAGTGAAAACCACTTTCTTCCACAAGAAACCATTCATTGGCAAGATCCAATCACGTGGTTATTTGCAGACAATTCCAAACATTTCTGCTGACAGCAGCCAAACTATCATACATCATCTTTATTAAAATGTAAAGAAATGTGCTTAAAAGAGAAAGGCGTAAACTTGTATCCTGCACCGGAGTAGAATTTGTTCTGAAATTCCACCCTGAAACGAGACAAAAAAACAGAATCTGTGCATGAATCCAAAGGAATCAGCTGTCAAGGGACAGAGCTGTGCAACACAAGAGACTGAACAAAACCAACCCTAATCCTCTCACTTGTTTTCTGTGCAGCTATTTCATCTTCCCATTGCAGTTCCAGGCTAATTCCATGTTTCTCAGGAGACCAAAAGCCACTGGATTGTGCTGTAATGGCTCATTTCTTACTTCTGGCTTCCTAGTTTGGTTTTGAGTTGGTTGCAGTTAATTGCTTTGCAAACGTACAATATCATGAGGACAATGCTGTCATGCAACAGCTCTGCCTCATGTTTATACATTATATTTCTTAAACTGCAAATTTCATCAGGTTTCAAACTAAACGTGCTCTGAATCCACTCCAACGTGCAGAGCTTGTGATATTAAGACTAAGAAAGGATTAAAATACTTAAGAGTTGGCAGCCCCACTCACTAATATAAATGTTCTGTTGAATCAAATAAATTAAATAAACTGAAACCATACAGTGTGATAACCAGGCTGAAAGGAAAAATACTTATCCATGTTACTAATATTCTACATTATGAAAAGCTGCATTACTATAAATTAAATGTACTCATAGTTTGCACCAAAATCAACTCTGAATGTGGCTGAGGTTAATATGCACCATAAGCCAATGTATTTGAATTTACTGAAAATATTCCAGAGGAACAATCACATCCAACTAACAAGCCATTTATTTAATACGATTAAATAAATCTATTTAATATGATTAAATCTATTTAATATGATTAAATAAATCTATTACAGTAGCATGAGTTGCATTTTACATTTTTTTAATAAAGTACCTAATATTTTGACATAAAAATTCCTCTTAAACAAGCCAGTATATGCTAAAGGAAAAAATGAACTCACCAGTGAAGTCGTATGGCATGGAGAAAAGCAGAAAGCCCCTCCATGATCAACAGGATAAAAACTGTCAGCACAGCAAAGAAGGCCAGGACAGGCACCAGCAGCAAGACACCATACGAGGTGTCCACACGGAGCCCCACCCTCATCACCATCTGCCACAGAACTTCAGATAACTCTGGTAAAAACCAAAAAGTTTTCATAATTAATGTTGATACTGAGTACAGTCACCCAGTGAGCCACTCTGACCTATTCCAGTTTAGCCAATATTACAGGAGCCGCTGAACACGGGAACTCCAAGAACTCCCCCGCCCCAGTTAGTTGCCCCCAAACCCTTCAAATGTTCAAAGGTTTCAAAAATCAATGTCAAAACCACATCTAGTGAGAGCAAAATTTTACATAAAGTCACAATTTTAGTCTGGGGGCTTCCATAGATCATGATTAGTTTAAATAGGGAATTTTTTTTTTAAATTAAGAAAAAGATAATTTTATGTTAGTATCACTTGAACAGACCAGCCTCCCTCTAACCAGCATTAAAAATAAAGACAAATGTGGGGAAAAAAACCCCAAAATATCAAAAAAATCCCCACTTACGTGCATGAGCAAGACTTAATGCCCAGAGTCTCAGGTATGAGGCTGTGTTAGAAATACATCCCAGACAGTATTCAATGGTGTGAATCACCTGATTCATAAAAACATCTGCAAAATTCAGCTAGAAGATAAAAACACATTTGTATCAATTTAAACAACACAGCATAGCATGAGAGAACAAAAAGCAATTTTTCTTTTCCTTTCAACTCACAAGAAATCAGTGGAATCTGCCAAGACCTTTAAGAATCTGCCCAAACTAAACAGCAGCAGTAGGTGGGGACTAGGAATGCTGCCCATGCCTCCCAACCCCCACCAGCAATAATCCTCATCACAAGATGTAATTTGCAGACATAAAAAGACTTTTGTCCAGATGAAAGCCCAAGATTAACTAACAGGAAGCTGAGCAGTCATCACCTTCCCTTAAGTTTAAGAATCCATAAAACCATAGATAAACCAAGATTTTTACCCCACTATTCAATTTCAGAAAACCCATATCTTAAAAGCAGAGCCTTATTTGCCAATAAAGCCCTTTTCCTGTTCTATGCTACAGATGGACTGTGGTTTACTGCAGCAGTCTGAAAAGACCAAGAAATAATGCTAAAATAGCAATAAATAAATATAAGCAAATTGGATTCAGGATTCAATGTCTCTGTAAAGGCTCAGCTAATTTTCTTCCAAACTTCCAGGCACGCAGAGTACAGATTATCTTATTGATTTCCTACTTCTAATTTGCTTTTAAGGACATACAAACTAGACATTAAGTAAAAGCATCACCTCCTCTGCATCCCCTTCTCTGGGCCCACTGTCTGCATGGCTGCTGCCTTCCTCCACATCAGGACATGACAGGAGAGAAAGTTCCTCTTCACTTTCTTTTCTGATTGGTCTGTAGCCACTCTACAAAATGGAAATGGATTGTGTCTTCAAGCAGGCTGCCATGACATTTTCAAAATTTATTTAAAGGCAAAAAGATTTAGAGGAACAAAGCACTACTATGTGTTTCAGTCAAAAATTTTCCAAGTTGAGCAGAAACTGAAGTGATAGGACAAGGAGTAATGGATTCAAACTCAAAAAAGGGGAAATTTAAGTTTAGGTATACAGAAGAAATTCTTCCCTGTGAGGGTGGTGAGGCCCTGGCACAGGTTGCCCAGAGAAGCTGTGACTGCCCCATCCCTGGAAGTGTCCAAGGCCAGGTTAGACGGGGCTTGGAGCAACCTGGGCTAGTGGAAGGTGTCCCTGCCCATGGCAAGGTCTTTAAGGTCCCTTCCAACCCAACCCATTCTCTGAAATATCCAGTGAGGACATGACTCTGTGCAATAATACAACACCACCTGAACTCTTCTGCACTGAGCAAACATGCAGGAGTCTTCCAGTACTTACCCTGCACATTCTGATGCCTCGGCCTCCGCTGTGCAACCAATATAAATACAGTGGTTTCCCAAGAAGCATAACAGGAACACAAAGAAAAGCAACACTAAGTAAAAACCTCTGCAGAGGAGCCTGTTTGAGGAGGGAAAAAATTAGATTAGATCACAAAATCCTAAGTAGGAAAAGCCATCTTGTTTTCCTTTAAAGTGTTATCTGCACAGGGAACACAGGATGTCAGAAGTGTGTAAGAACACCACTCACCTGGCCAGGGTAGAGGCCCTTTGTTTCACCACCACCACCAGGAAACAGGAACATGTTAATAAATTGAATCAGAATACTGGGAGCAGACGTGGAGTCCTCTGCAGAGTAAGCCAACCATTTAAAGAAGATCATAAACACAAGGTAGCCAAAGATGCACATCATGAATAACAGCTCAGGAATAAAAACCAAGTAAATATTATATGTCTTCTTGAAATGCCTAAAAGATAAAAAGGGGGGGGGGATTAAAAGTAAGTGTTAAAAACAAATATCAACATGGCCCAAATATAATTTCAATAAAACAAAGCAGCACCCCGCACTTTTGAACAGCGGGACTGACATTACAATCCAGAACTGATTTCTTCTTCTTCAGCAAAATTGTAATCAGATATTTCAGTGGAAATTAGGCCCACAAGAGGCATGTATCTTTATTTACCAACAAATGAAATAAAGTGTTGTATTAACTGATGTCTTCAGATTTTTTGCCATAACATGCCATTACTGTCTTTTTTTAAGAACAGTTTTCACAATTACTATTATTCTATTTTCAAAAACAAATTCCACTTTCTCTTACCAGATTAAGCATTATAATTGAAGATTTGACAAAAAATGTTAATATCAACTTTGAAGTACTTACAAGTGGTTAAACAGCCCCAATACAACTCCAAAAGTCATGTGAGTCACTCCAAAAATCACCGACATTTTCATTTTGAAAGAATTTAAAAAAGTGAGGCGGTTGCTTGCCAAGTTCCATATCTGAACAAGAAAACACAAAACCAGCATTAAAGAACAGCCCAGCAGAAGGAATAAACCACTATTCTTTCTTTACTGGAGACCAGAATTTTACCTCAAATGGGGATCACAACAGAAATTTGAGTGTTGTGAAAATAGTTAAAGTTTTGATTTGTTAAAAGAAAAGATTTTCTTGAATGGAGAATGCAGACAGAAATGTATTTTTTCATAGTAAGATTTATCTTCCTAATACACATACAAAATCTAATGTCCAAATGACTGATCATCACAAGTGAATAATTAAAAAGAATAAAACTAACCGGATCGATTCCAAAGGGATAAGCTCCATTGTACACACCAGAAACATTTGGATCCAGTGCTAAAAATTTATTAGATTTCAGATCCTCAAGGCTGCAGAGAAAGAAAAACACACTCAGATCTGACACTGTTTAATCATAGTGACAATATGCATTTTCAGTTCTGCAGGACACTGCTCCTGCTTTCCTTTACCTGACCCACTGTCCCACTTTCAAAGAATCGAAGGATTTCTAAGCACAAAAGTCCTGGTCAATATGAACAATAGCAAAAAAACCAACAAGAAACTCTCAGTCTGGGCTCAGTTTGCACTGCCTGCCTTTGAAAGGAAAATTTATGGATTTTATTCCTCATTCCCCCAGAACTGAAAGTTTCATTTTAAAAATTCACAATTTGCTTTTAGTAAGTTTTTTAAAACTGACTAACAAGGAATAATTGCTACCTTTTGCAAGGGGAATTTCCACTCTAACTTCACATAGTTTCTAGTTAACACAGCACACACAACCTGCTCTCATTTTAACCAAAGTCAGAGGTCTTGACTCGACTACGTTAAACCACTTCCTGTTTCTGAGGCAACACGAGATGCAAGTTGTGAACTCCTAAATACCTCAAGCCCTTAAAAACTCAAATCAGTGAGGTCACCCCACTGAGAAAAAGGAGGTTTGACAATGCACATAGCCTTTTTTTACTATCAAGAAAAGCTGTGCAGAGACTAATGAGTGCCAGGTAATTAATTTACTTCATTAACTGTTACTTTCTTTACAGTAAATGCTGCTCAACTATTCGTTCCAGAAGCATAACCTAGGACAAATTCCTTCAGAACTAGCCCTGTGTTTTCTATTCCTCTCAAAATCTGATGTCTAGAGAGAGAGACACCCCTGGAAAATGTATTAAGACAAACCATAAGAAGAGAGTTAAAAGAGGGTTAAACTGCTGCAGGAAGTACATCTCTGGTTTAATGGTGTAGCAAACATGCTACTCACCGCCAAACCTTCTGCTCAAACATTGCTGAAACATTCCATCCAGACCCAAATATATTTATTGACTTGGAAAAACAGTCATTGTAAATCAATCCAGTGTATATAGAAAACAGACCCATCAACAAAATCACGTATCGGCCTTCAAATAACATTTTCATTATCTGTAAGGATTGGAAAAAAAAAATAGAGAAAATCATCTGCTCTGTGAGCAATGGTTATCTAGACATTTGTAGGGAAAACATATTTTTTGACACATAAGGATTTGTAAAAACTAAACATTTTTTCTGAACAGTCACTAAGGAATACGAGCTCTCACGACACACACTGAGACTTTTCTCATTGGCATCATTACACAAATAGTCTTTTACAGCCATTTCCTTCCTGAGACTAGTTTACAAGAAGTTATACATTTGCAGCCATTCTTAATTAAATATCATTCTAATAAGGGATGCAGGTGTTCCTGCATCCCAACCCCATATGATTAAAAAATGAGCTAAAATAAAGTTTAGCAAATTTCAAACTGCAGCTCTTTTTAGAAACAATAAAAGATGGAATCTGAAAAATCATTTTCTCCTCACGTTGCCACCGTGACCACATTCTGTAAATACTCACACCACTGAGTAGCCCTGGCAGAAACAAAGACAAGCCCAAAAGTATCAACTAATTTTTGTCAGTCTTTCATTACAACTTGACTGTTTCTGCTCTTTCAAAAAAAGTGACTAGTTTAAGATATCAAAGTAATCTCAAGGGACTTTAAACACAGAAAATCCTTAAACAAAGGAAAAAAAAACCAGTCTAATACATGTGCCATAAATAATACTTTTCAGAAACATAATGATTATTCAAGTGAATATAGTGACTATTTGAGTGATCTGGTTGGATGAGAAGGAAATAACCTGTAATTCCTTTTACCTCATCTTGTGATCTTTTTAACCTGGGGTGGTTTTCATACAGTATTGTCAGGAGTGCAAACAGGAACATGAGCAGCCCGTGCCCAAAGTCTCCAAACATAACAGCAAAGAAGAAGGGGAAGGTGATGATGGTGTAGAGAGCTGAAAGGAAACAGCACATTTCAGGCACAGCACAGCTGATGATGTTCTGTCTGAACTGTGCCTAACCAATTCCATCACTTTAATCTCTCAAAGTTTTTAGCTTTAAGTTTGAAAGACATTTCACCCCCAACTAAGAGACCTTTTCCCCACACTATAAATTTAGATCAGTTTAAAGCTTGTTTATTGTGTATCCTTTAGCAACGACAATTCTGAGGGCCCAGGAAATAAAACACAACCAAGCAGTTCTTCCTCTGTGGGTATTTCAGGTCTGTATTATAATGTACATTCTCCTGTACAGCATGACACAGTCAGAAGAGCTACAAGTATATTAAACTGAGCTATTCAACAAGCTGAATTTTTCAAGTGATGAGCTCCACGCTTCAGTAGGATCAATAACCATTACCAACGTTTTCTTTTTTTCCCATTAATATCTTATCTTACCCAAAGTAAAACATATAAAGAGATATTCTACAGCTATTATCAGCATCTTTAATGCTAAAGTAACTCAGCAAAATTAAATCCCATCTTCCTGCTTGGAGCATCATTTGTATTTTTGATGGGCTACTAACAAGCAGCGTGGTTTTCACCATTTTGCTTTTACTGGTGTCCAGTTCAGCAAGGTATTAAGGCAAGCAGCAATGACAGCACAACCCTCATCTCAGCTTTCAGAAGGACCAACCTGGATTAACTTCCCCATAGCTCCCAACTCCATAAGCATCAACGATGTTCTGGAACCCTGAGGTGAATTTATTGGTACGTATCAAAGTTGGAGGAGGTTGTGTTGTCCTGATGGTTTCCATGCATGAGGGAATTGTAGCTCCACTCTTCCTCTAATTATAGACAGAAGATAAATTTATACAAGATCTCAGTTAATCTGATCAAACTGAAAACCTTTGCTCTATCAGCAGTTTCACTGATCCTGAATTACCACTAAATTGAGCCTAAAGTTTAATGTTAGTGCCTTCTCTAGAAACACTGATTATGTACAGTGTCTAATCCTTTCTTCATATGAAAGATCAGATTAGACTCATCAGTCAATACTAAAAACCAAAGATTTGTTATTAGAAATTCTCTCATATGAAACAAAAACCAACACAAGGGAACTGCACCTTCCATGAGACTCCAAATAGCACTGTGAGCCCAGCTGGACTCGGGTCCAACACAGAAGTTATTCAACAAAAAAACCCCACCACACACAACACTAAATAAAGGCTCTGCTTACAAAAAAATTGTTTTATATAAGTTGACAGAGACACAGATCTGCCTGTGCCTATTTTCAGCCTATTTTTATAATTATTTCCTTATCTGTAGAGTTAGTTCAAGACCAAAGTTTACACATCAGTGAGCACTCAGCTGACTTACTGAGCCTTCCTCCAACGCCTGGCGCAAACTCTGGAGATCGGCCACTGGACACCAAACCTCAGCAATTAAACACTTCTTTGTGACATCAAAACTGCACAGGTTGAGTACATGGTAAATGGCTTTCATCTTCTTCACCTGGATAACCCAGGTATAGATGGATTCCGACGCTTTACACAACACCTGGTGTAAGTATTCCTCGGTTTTATTCAGCACCTTTGTCCAAGAAAAAAACATAAAGAGTTCACCAAAAATGTGACAGTGGTTGTGTTGACCACACACTGTGCTGACCAGTGTGTTGACCACAACAAGAGCACCTTGAAGAGTCCAATGCTGGGCCATGTTTTTAGGAGGGCAAACAAACCTCTGCTGAAAACAGAAGGCAATGCCAAGTGCCCTGAGGTTTAACAGACACATGCAACATGAGACCAGGGCCATGACATCCTGTCACACTGAGCTCCAAAGCTGTATGTATTTTAGAAATGTGTATTAATGCTCAGATTTATCAAATGATTTCCTATGGTGCTACAACTGCAGCAAAGGCAAATCTGTTCTTTACTCACAGTAGTAAGATCCTGAATTCGAACGTTTAGTCCTTCGACAACTGCCCGGCGCTCCTCGGTGTTGTTTGGGTAGGGATACACATGGCAGTGATAGCTACAAAACACACAGGTTTGTGTTAAGTAACAAACTAAACCAAAAACAAATCACCCACCCCCATGCCACAGTCAAATCTGCAACACACCATTTAATAACCACGGAACAGATTCAACTGAGAGAGTTGGTATTTTGCCTGTACTTAGTAAAGTGTGCAGGTAAAATGACTCACATTTATTTGTACATTGCATAATTATAGAGCTGGATGCAATGAGGGAACAAATTTAACTTCAAAAGCCTTGTCTAAATATCAACACTTAACGAGAAAGGGGTGCAGGGGAAAAAAACAAATAGAAAATAACCCAGGTAGAAAGAAATTCTACATTAGTTTTACTTCTTACCAGTCACAAATCTTCTTTACTTTCTGGCCAAGTTGTTCACCCCAATAGGACACTAAGAAAGCAACCCACCTTGTGGTTTCACCCTAATAAAACCAGAAAAAGGTAAGTTAATGAAGTTTGTTTTAACCAGCAACTCCATTGTCACATAATTAGAGCAAAATAACAAAGCTGAATAATTAGGAAAATCTGTGTTAGTAGCACTGATCTTCTGTCATTTTCAGTGAAGATGAAATAATAAAATTCAAGAGTGTCAGTATCTGTCTGTTTTTTAGGGGGCATTTTTTGTATGTCGGAGAAAAACAAAAAGTTTTCAGGGAAAGTAAAAGAGAGATTTTATTTTACCATCTCAGAATTCTGAGTAACAAAGGAGTCTAAAAAAAGGTAACAAACTAGAATCAAAGCAAAAAAAAAAAAAAAAGTGACAGCTTTGCCAGTTCTTCCTGGTTTTTAGGGGGCATTTTTTGTATGTCGGAGAAAAACAAAAAGTTTTCAGGGAAAGTAAAAGAGAGATTTTATTTTACCATCTCAGAATTCTGAGTAACAAAGGAGTCTAAAAAAAGGTAACAAACTAGAATCAAAGCAAAAAAAAAAAAAAAAAAAGGGAAAAATTAGGCTGCCAGACTTGATTTAT